>NC_133210.1:12782523-12885023 GCF_958299795.1 Porites lutea
AATTGGAAATACGAAGAAAAACTAGCGAGGATGGACCGCGTATGACCTTCGAACTGATGCTACCAGATATGACCTAGAAGAAACTTGATGCGAGTGCCAAACGACAATGCCACGCGAGGGGGTGCCCCTAATTAATTATTTTGACAGGGCCAAAACAACCATTTTTGCATGAGCTCTAGAGAAAATATCGAGTTTTGCTGAATTCATCTCTCAAGGAACTCATAAACATTAAGGCAGTACCTTTCCTAATAAAATGACTGTTCAAGTAGCAAAATCCCTTAAAATAAGTCACTTTTTTAACCTATGTGACAGCTGCGATGCTGTGGCACGCAAAAGCTGGAAATTCAAGCGTACTATATCACAAAACGAAGAGCCTTTTCCAAGTGAAAATCTGTGTAAAATCATTTTTTAACTGCTTTCGTACTTCATGAAAGTAAAACCTTAAAAGGATCGACAGCCAAATAGGTCTATAAAACGCGGCCCTCCCTAGTCGCCTGATTGGGCGTCGCCCAGACAAAATATGAGATAAACTCTTTATGGAATAATTATTGTTATCATAGATTATACTTATGGCATATTCTTACATAAGAGATAACATGCAACATGACTTGAAGCTTTACACGTGAATCGGCCTGAAACATAAGAATCCTGGATCAATTTAGGTTTCTGGGAAACTGCCCACCTACCCCTCCCCTGTGCTAACATTAACACTTACTTCTCACTTTGGGCAAAATGATGGCATAGGGGAGGGGTAGGTGGGCAGTTTCCCAGAAACCTAAATTTAATCCAAAATCTTACTTGTGCCAAATATTCAATGTATTAAATCTGTTGCTTTTTTTCTTGTTTAGTGGCCGACCCATGGTGAAGGGATTGGAAGGGTCCCGACCCTAATATATCCATTAGACAACTACTTTGAACTGAAATAATTACTAGCGAACATGGTTGCATTTTTAAACATTGAAGCTTTAAAAACTACACTTGTGTCGCACATTTTAATAAAGGCACTTGTTGAAACTGACGAAATATGCATGGCCGGTGGGGGGTGGGGGGGGGAGGGGGGTCGCTCCTCTCCTCCAGAAAAGCAACTTCTGCGAACCGAAAGAAAGGGCAAACAATTTCTGTAACCTAACATTTTTTGTTTCGTTGTGGACTAATCAAGTAAACCTTACCATAATCGATGTGATGTTAATAGGCTGTCAAAAAATGATCAATTGTTTCGTTTTCGAACGCTGACGTCATTCTAACTTATTAGCGATATATATGGTTAGGAATGGTTAGGAATTTTTGCTGTTGGTAATTTTAGCTATTTGGAAATGGTTGATATACTATTTATTGTATAAGACTCCAAATATAAAACATGTATGTATGTATGGATGTATGCTATGCTATGCTTTGCCATATTTATCCCTACTTCAAGCATAAGCTATGCCCCCATTACTATGCTTCCAAAACACTCCCTCTCTGGCCACTCCGGTAGACATGTACGAAACTCTGTGACAACAATTTGGTCTTATTCCTTAAAATTTATAGTTTTTAAAACCTTACCATAATCGGAAAATTATCACATTAATTTTAAGACCAGTGATGAATTGTTTCATTTTCGAACGCTGATGTCATACCATATATTTCCTTACTTGAAGCAAAGCTAGACCACACCCCTCAACTGAGCTTCTATGAACTAGCATACACAACTGCAGTGGACAAAAATTTCAATCATTATATAATCTCGAAAATCATGATAATTGCATTCACTTTCAACAGAATTATGGTGAATGACCTCCTGATTATGATCAATATTTTATTTTACAGAAACTGAAATATGGAGTAAAAACGCCGAGCAGGCACAATATCGCGTCAATCGCCTCCTTCCAGCGTTAACTTTCTTTCAGGTTTGTTTACAATTTTAAATTTTTTACATCCTAAAGCATTTAAAAATTCAAACTCTCAGAGAAGAATCAGACTTCAGTAGAGTTTTACCCTGACGTGCTAAAACAACTCGACCCTGACCAGAACAACAACAAGTTTCTTTGTTCCCAACAGTATACAGAAATATGGTCGAGGCGTACAGGCTGCCCGAAATAACTATAGCAGCTAAAGATCTGTGGATCTCTCAATAAACCATTATTATTATTATTATTATTATTATTATTATTATTAAGAAAAATGTCAGCCTCACGTAGGTGATTTCTCTATAATTATTTGGGTCAGATATTACACACTCACCAAAACATAACACCCAAACACAAAACACGCGCGCGCGCATGTGCACTCAACACCAAAACAAACAAAATGAAGAAAGTCAAGGATGTCAAAGTAGAAAAACAACGGAAAGCAGAAGAATTATGGTTTTAAAATACTTTACAATTTTCAGAAGTTTTCAAGAAGAATTAGCTTGAGGTTTTTCTTAAAGCGTAACTCGGAGAGGAAGAAGCTTTACATAAATAATAAAGTTGAAGGGTGATAATGTCAAACAACTTGACAACATTTAGATCTTTAATATAGGACTTGAATGTTCATAAAGTGAAAGCAATTATTCTCAATAGAAATTATTCTTAATAAGGCAAAAAAAAAACTTAAGGCAAAAATTTAAAATAAATCAGTAGGATACAGTTTTTATACAGTTATAAAAAACGCCAAACCTCGTTACCACCAAGGTCCGAAAGGCATTAGATCCAGTTTCTTTGTGGTTTGCGGCTTTTGATGAAACCCACTGCTCAGAAAATTCTTGATAATCAAAATCACTGTTCCTAATAAGCTCTAATGGTACCTAAAAGTTATCATGATGTCATGCTGAGTTCTCATTGTATAACTTATTTTTGCACGAGCTCTAGAGAAAGTATCGAGTAAGTCATTCAGGCTCATGAGCGAATGATTTCGTCCACCTGCGGCTAAAACTGGCTTTAATTTTGCAAATATTGTTGTGAAGATAGATAAAGATGTGTGGCCTCCAATACTGACCTCATGAATAGTTTGGCCCCGCGATATATAACCAATGCCACGTTTTACTGTTTTCTACGACATGCAGAAGATATATTACAATTTGGGGTTTACAAAGCGAAAAAGCAAACAATAACCAATTGAAGGCAGGGTTTTAGGGAGAAACGAAGCAACCGGGGGAAGTCCAATTTCAAGAATGTTTGGAATTAAATCGCCTGCTTGAACAAGAGTCAGCAGTTTGCATAGAACAGGGGCACCTAGAGTCTGGTTTCTCCTAAATACCTTAAAACTTGTTTAAGGCCATCAACACTGCTCATTTAAGGTTAACCATGCATTGTAAAATAGGCAGCTTTATTAACATTTTTTCTGTGCGGTTTTCCTGGTCAAATTTAGCTTTTGGAATTTATTAGGGTTTCTCATTATTACGTTTTGGTTTCTGATCACTTAGCTATTGTTATTTATCGTTTACGAAAACTAGGGATTTTCTGATACCTCTTTCGGTGATTGTTGTGTGCTGTCCACATCTGGAAAGTGATATGTCAACTTCCGAAAATCGTATAAAGGGAGTTGATAAAAAAAAAACATCTGTCATTGAGTTTTGCTGAATTCATCTCTCAAGGAACTCATAAACATTAAGGCAGTACCTTTCCTAATAAAATGACTGTTTAAATAGCAAAATCCCTTAAAATAATTCACTTATTTAACCAACATGACAGCTGCGATGCTGTGTCACGCAAAAGCTTAGAAATTCAAGCGTACTGTATCACAAAACGAAGAGCCTTTTCGAAGTGAAAATCTGTGTAAATTTCATTTTTTAACTGCTCTAGTACTTCATGAAAATACAAACTTAAAGGGATCGATAGCCAAATAGGTCTATAAAACGCGGCCCGCCATGGTGAAGGGATCGAAGGGGTCCCGACGCTAATATATCCATTAGACAATTGCTTTGAACTGAAATAATTACTAGCGAACATGCTTGCATTTTTAAACATTCTACCTTTAAAACTACACTTGTATCGCACGTTTTAATAAAGGCACTTGTTGAAATTGACGAAATATGCATGGTTGGTGTGGGGTGGGGAGGGGGGTCGTTCCTCTCCTCCAGAAAAGCAACTCCTGCGAACCAAAAAAAAGGGCAAACAATTTCGGTAACCTAACACCTTTTGTTTCGTTGTGGACTAATCAAGTAAACCTTACCATAATCGATGTGGTGTTAATAGGCTGTCAAACAATGATCAATTGTTTCGTTTTTAAACGCTGACGTCATGCTAACTTGTTACCGATATATGGTTTCTAATTTTAGTTATTTGGAAATAGTTGATACACTATTTATCGAAAAGATTCCAAGTAAAAAACATGTATGTATGTATGCTATGCTATGCTTTGTCATATTTATCCCTACTTCAAGTATAAGCTATGCCCCCATTACTGTGCTTCCAAAACACTCGCTCTCTGGCCATTCCCGTAGACATGTACGAAACTCTGTGACAACAATTTGGTTTCTATTCCTTATAATTTATAGTTTTTAAAACCTTACCATAATCCGAAATTTATCACATTAATTTTAAGACCAGTGATGAATTGTTTCATTTTCGAACGCTGATGTCATACCATATATTTCCTTACTTGAAGCAAAGCTAGGCCACACCCCTCAACTGAGCTTCCATGAACTAGAATACACAACTGCAGTGGACACATCAAGATTCCTGTGAGTACCGATTTGTTTTCTTGTCCTTATCATTTACAGATACTTAAGCATAACTTACTTTGTAGCTATATGCTATGTGGTTAACCTTTGTACTGCGTAAGTGGTCGACAAAAAGCAATAACCAACTGAAGATTAAATGAATGCAGTGTGAATGAAGGGTACAACAATGATTGTTGCAATTCTTCTATATAATCTTAAACTGTATTATTTAAATTGCGTAATTTCTACAAAAATTTCAGTCATTATATAATCTCGAAAATCATCATAATTGCATTCAGTTTCAACAGAATTATGGTAAATGTCCTCCTGATTATGATCAATATTTTATTTCACAGAAACTGAAATATGGAGTAAAAACGCCGAGCAGGCACAATATCGCGTCAATCGCCTCCTTCCAGCGTTAAGTTTCTTTCAGGTTTGTTTACAATTTTAAATTTTTTACATCCTAAAGCATTTAAAATCCAAACTCTCAGAGAAGAATCAGACTTCAGTAGAGTTTTACCCTGACGTGCTAAAACAGCTCGACCCTGACCAGGACAACAACAACAAGTTTATTTGTTCCCAACAGTATACAGAAATATGGCCGAGGAGTACAGGCTGCCCCAAATAACTATAGCAGCTAAAGATCTGTGGATCTGTTAATAAACCATTATTATTATTATAATTATTATTATTATTAAGAAAAATGTCGGCCATACGTAGGTGATTTCTCTACAATTATTTGGGTCAGATATTACACACTCACGAAAACATAACACCCAAACACAAAACACACTCGCGCGCATGCGCACTCAACACCAAAAACAAAAACAAAATAAAGAAAGTCAAGGATGTCAAAGTAGAAAAACAACGGAAAGCAGAAGAATTATGGTTTTAAAATACTTTACAATTTTCAGAAGTTTTCAAGAAGAATTAGCTTGAGGTTTTTCTTAAAGCGTAACTCGGAGAGGAAGAAGCTTTACATAAATAATAAATTTGAAGGGTGATAATGTCAAACAACTTGACAACATTTAGATCTTTAATAAAGGACTTGAAGGTTCATGTGAAGGTAATTATTCTTCATAGAAATTATTCTTAATAAGGTAAAAAAAGACTTAAGGCAAAAATTTTAAATGAATCAGTAGGATACAGTTTTTATACAGTTATAAAGAACACCAAACCTTGTTACCACCAAGGTCCTGAAGGCATTAGATCTAGTTTCTTTGTGGTTTGCGGCTTTTGATGAAACCCACTGCTCAGATCATTCTTGGTAATCAAAATCACTGTTCCTAATAAGCTCTAATGGGACCTAAAAGTTATCATGATGCTATAAAAGGCTGAGTTCTCATTGTATATCTTATTTTTGCATGAGCTCTAGAGAAAGTATCGAGTAAGTCATTCAGGCTCATGAGTGAATGATTTCGTCCGCCTGCGGCTAAAACTGGCTTTAATTTGCAAATATTGTTGTCAAGATAGATAAAGATGTGTGGCCTCCAATATTGACTTCATGAATGGTTTGGCCCCACGATATATAACCAGTGCCACGTCTTACCGTTTTCTACGACATGCAGAAGATATATTATAATTTGGGGTTTACAAAACGAAAGCAAACAATAACCAATTGATGGCCGGGTTCTAGGGATAAGCAACCGGGGGAAGCCCAATTTTAAGAATGTCTGGAATTTAATCGCCTGCTTAAACAAGAGTCAGCAGTTTGCATAGAACAGGGGCACCCAGGGTCTGGTTTCTCCTAAATACCTCAAAACTTGTATAAGGCCATCAAGACTGTTAATTTAAGCTTAACTATGCATTCTAAAATAGGCAGCTTTATTAACGTTTTTTCTGTACGGTTATCCCGGTCAAATTTAGCTTTTGGAATTTATTAGGGTTTCTTATTATTACATTTTGGTTCCTGACCACTTAGCTATTGTTATTTATCGTTTACGAAAACTAGGGATTTTCTGACACCTTTTTCCGTGACTCAGTGTTCTCGAAACCAAAATTTAGGTGTTCTTTCTAGCAAACATGCTGGCCACATCTGGAAAGTGATATGTCAACTTCCGAAAATCGTATATAGGGAGTTGATAAAAACACTTCGAAACGTATATAGAGGAATGGAACAATCATCTAGAAATTTTCAGCCTTTCTCAAGCTATAGAAATTGCATGGCAATATTTTTCGTTTTCCAAAAGATGTTTTACAGAATACATTCGTTGGGTTCTTATGAAAGAATCCTGCTGAATGCCTTTCAATGCTGGTCAATCATTTACTTCACAGAAACTGAAATATCGAGCAGAAAACACCAAGCAGGCCCATCGTTATCCGCCTCAAGATGACTGCGGCTTACTAACAATTACAAATAGATCTGAATTTCTCTATCTACATCCTCTAAAAAACATACTGCTCTTACGGAACTGCTCATGCCCTCCGCATTTTTAAATTTAAAAGCATGGTCCAATGTCGCTTCTAATTTAACCAGGACTGTAATATGGTGTGTTGACAAAATATGGACCTTATGGATAATAGTAGTATATTACATGGATAATAGTATATCAAACAACATCCAAAGTCAGGATGGTAATTCCAGAATAACCTCAAAACACTGGAAAAAACGACTCTTGCCGATATTTCGTCTTTATTAAAAGACTTTGTTAGGGCAACTGACCAAGTAGTTAGAACCGTTACAATATGTACACCCTACCTAAGGTAAGACGCTCCACGACGTTATTCCAAAATTGAAGAGCGCGCGCTAACGCGGCATTACAGTGAAAAGAATATCTGTATCACAAGAAAGTCACGCAATAATAGTAGTAGATAATATTAGTATATCATTAAATTAACCCTTTTTTGCGGAAGAATCTCATTAAGTTGCGGAGAAATGCAGTAACGCCGATGACGCCATAGCCTTTTGTCTTTATCTTATGAATAGAATGCGGAGGATTTTTATTAAGATTAGGTCGCGCGCCACTTTCAGTTGACTTTACCTGTTGGACAGGTTTTATAGTACTTTTTAGGTCTATGAAGGCCTCGTCACGTAATTATGCAAGTTCTATTTTCTGCCAGTGGATCTATTTCCTGGTGGTGGATGAAAACAATAGAAATGTGGTGGTGGTGGTGGTGGTGGTGGGAAAGCAATAGACGATTGTCACTGGGCGGCCATTTTGTCTCAGGAAATTTAAAAGCTTTGTTTATGCACGGCTAGCCTCGTAGAGAGAACGAGGCTAGCCGTGCATAAACAAAGCTTTTTAAATCTCCTGAGACAAAATGGCCGCCGTGTGACAAAGGTCTATTGTAATGTGGAAAAGAAAAATAGGGAGGAAAGTGAAAATTGTTTTTCGTGGTAGAAAGAGATATTTTGCTTTTTGTCCTCATTAAATTTGCACGATTTAGGAGCCAAGAATCAATGAGCTGGGATTTGAACAATTTGCTGGACAATGAAAGCGGCACCCAATAGAACTTGTATAATTACGTAACGACTAAGTGACAACATATACCAACCAATGAATAGTTTCCTTAGTTTTTAGTCAAGGAACAAAAAGCAGGGCCTCCATCGACCCAGAAATTACCAGAAAACCTGTCCAACAGAATGACTCACTTAAAATAGCGCATAACTTTACCTTAATGAGATTCCTCAGTATTTTAATTATGGGAGATAAAGACAAAGGGTTATGACGTCATCAGCGTTACTGCTTTCCTCCGCAAGTGAATGCGATTTCTCCGCAAAAAGCGGGTCCATTTCATTTCTAATATACTACTGATAATATTGCAGAGAAGAGACGTTAGCCTTTATTATCGAACATAGGCGCATTTAACGTGCACGAGCTATTTTGAATGCTTCAGTGTAAACGTATCAACAATCTACTGTTTTAGTCCCAAATTTAGACTATTTTTGTGCGAAATTGGGTGTTGTTGTACACTAATGAAAACGCGAAACGCTGGGCACAGCTGAGTCGATCATCATACTACAGATTCACTTTTCTTAGTCTTTCCTTCGAACATCTGGTGCAAAATAAACAAATTGTTAAAGTACTATGTATATCAACTCACCAAACGTTGCTTAGAGGGAAGACTCAAAAGTTTCAACGTTTCTTCATGGTGTCTTAAGATAATGAAGCTCGTCGAAAACCGAATAGCTAAGAAATGTCACGTTTTTCATCATTGTTGTAGTTGGTTGCATCATCATTAGTCACGAGGTTGTCACGTGCGATTCTATACTTTAAAAGGAAACAGTCTTTAACCCTGACGACTTGATTCTACAAGTGTTATAAGTTATTGTTTCTTAAAAGAAAAGAGCCTTTACCTAAGGCACTAGTTACAAAGCTAAAGACGTCTTCATACGTTCAAGTTACTATTATTACTATTGTTACAGTTTGCACGTGAAAGTGTTAGACTTTGCCCCTTTCGTGGTTCGTACGTGAGAGAATTCGAGTTATCACACAGTAATCAAGTAAGGAGGATTATAAAAATAACGCATGCACACAATTTGCACGTGAAGATGTTGCACTTTGTCCCTTTTACAATTCGTACGTGAAAAAACGCAAATTGTTTACTGGAAAATTTGCTCAAACGATTTTAAGAAATTTCCTCGGCTTTACAACATCTGCAATTAAATCATGCTTCATGCAACGTTAAGGTCGATAGGCTAACATTTATTTACTTAACATTTATTTACTTAACATAAATATATTTCAACTAATATCATGTTATTCCACTTAATAAAACAATATCTAATTATTTTGTCAACTAGCTTCTTTAAATTTTTATTCCCTAACGCTATTGTTTCTACTTAATTTACGCATCTTTACCAAATAAAATACGTTTCAATAACCATAATGACTCTTAAGCAGCAAGCATGTATCCTGTTGTTCACTTAATTCATGTTTTTTTGCTGGAACGAAGAAGGTCTTTTGAACTTTGTAAGCGAGAGAATAAAGCTTTTTTACAGGATTAACTTACTCGGTACAGCTTTCAAACAAAAAAATAGACAGCCTTTTAAACTTTTAAAACCTAATTTATAGGCCGCACATATGTACTTCCGAATTTAAGTCCATATCTAAATATCAGTTATTGTTTCATTAAAAGAACTTTGAAAAAATATATGATCTTTTATACTCTACCTTGAAGCAGGTCAAACAGAACTCATAAATTATGAAATGCGTGCGTTGTACCGTTCGCGATAGCCGAATTAGGTCAGAAATGTCTTAAAGCAGCACCCACACGAAAATACTGGAACCGTTAAACAGCTGCATCACTGTACTGAGTGTTTTTAATTAATCATGAAGATATTTGAATGTTATGCTTCTAAACACCTTTAGCCGTAATAAAAGACGAAAAAATTGTGAAGAATCAAGGTAGCGGTCTGAAAGTGCCCTTGTTTGACCTTTAGCAATGTTATGTTTAAGTGCCAAATCTCATTGGTTCCCAGCATCAACTCATAGCACCGTCAACCTTATTGGTCCCTGCCACAGACATCCGAACACACAAAGCCACAAAGCCAGAAAGATACATACGCTCAGACCACTGACATATGAGCTATTTTTTCAAAAAAGTTCAATAATGGTATGTGTATGTGTAGTTGACCATTATCACATATAACAGTAGAGATTCACCAGATGGCGCAAACTTATAAGAAGGTAAATAAAATACACTCAGTGGAAATTCGAAGCTTAACAACAGACGCCTGCAGACACATGAAAAGGACCCATCACCCTCCTCTGACACACCACTTAACCCCTTGGGCTTCATTTTCACTCGGATGATTCCATCATCTGATAGCACAAGAAGATATTCGATTCACCTTACCTAAAGCATTGGCATCATCTCGAATACATCCTCTCAAGGCGAGCTATCCTATCGTGCATCAAGCTTACACGTAGCCTTCATGACAGCTCAGAAGGCGAGACTGACTATTCCCTGGTGTAGAGCAAAGTGAAACTACAGGAAAAGAGAATCTACCACACTAAGACTGTGTGTGAACCATGCCTTGACGTCAGCAAGACTCGCGATTCACAGAAAGTGGAGGAGTTCATAACTACGCTTGAGAAATCTCTCCCCCAGCCTCTCTGCGGGGAAAGTCGAAGAAAGATTGGATTACTTCAGGGATTGCAGTCCATGGATCAGCCATGCCCAACTTCGGCAAGAAGGAAAACAAATCTGTAGACTGTTCGAGGGCAATAGAGGGCAATATAGAGACAATAACTGTAGCAATAGAAGAAAAGAGAAAAGTGTTAATTGGATAAAAGACCTGCCCAAGTGAACAAAATCCACAGGCTGTAGAGCCAGCACGTAGTAATGTGTATAGTGTCGTTACCATATATATATAATGTTGCTACCGTATATGGGATTGTATTGTGTAGACTAGGATTCCCGGATGTGTGAGCACGACGTTGTCAGATCGGTGTAGTAAGCATGGAGATTAAACGTCGGTTATCTATTACTCTGGACTCTTTGTTATAAAGCATCTTTACATTGGCGACGAGGACTCTCGGACCAAACAAGTGGATGGTTCGAAGAACACGCGAAACATGGCCGCAGCGCTACCTACGTTCCTGGAGTTTGACGTAACCGATACCAGCACACAAGCTGCTAGGTGGAAGAAATGGCTTTCGAGATTCCGCAATCTACTCGTTGCGATGAACGTCACAGACAAGAAGAGGAAGCGAGCATTGTTGCTCCATTATGCCGGCGAAGCCACGAACGAAATTTTTGACACGTTACCTGATACCACACCGGGTGAAGGTGAAGATACGTTCGAGAAGGCCGTACAAGCCCTGACAAATTACTTCACTCCAAGACAGAACCGTGAGTACGAGATTTACGTTTTCCGTCAGACTCAGCAAGAGTCAAACGAGGGCATTTCAGCCTTCCACACGAGACTAAGGCAACTAGCAGTGACCTGTGAGTTTGCCGACATCGACCGCGAGATCAAGACACAGATTGTTCAAAGTTGTAGTTCCCACAAGCTTCGCACAAAAGCGCTCGAGAACCCGTCGTACACTCTGACGCAACTGTTAGGTGCCGGAAGAGCCATGGAGCTGTCACAAAAAAAAGCCGCCAACATAGAAGGGAGTCAAACCGTAAACAGGTTGTCCTCACAGGGTGGCTATCGAAATCAACGGAATTGGAGCGCCAAAGCTGGCACAAACAAAGATGCCGGATGCGCAACTGACAAGAAGTCAGGCAACCGGAAGTCACGCGGAGATGGTCACGAGATCCGGAAATCAAGTGATAAGTGGCGAAATTGCGGTGGAGACTACCCCCAGCCCGGTGGGAAAACGTCCTGTCCCGCTTATCAAGCCACCTGCCGGGGCTGTGCCAAGTTAAACCACTTTGAAGCAGTATGTAGATCCAAAGGAAAAGGGAGTAACCGAAACAAACGCCGGCCAACAGTAAACAAAGTAAGGGAGGACGAATCAAGTGACGAAGTGAAGTATACACGTTCTCTCTGAGCACGAAGACCCTGAAGGATCAGCCTCTCTTCAATATCAAGGTACATGACATGCCAGTAACGATTATGGCTGACTCTGGGGCGAGCATAAATATCCTGGATGAAAAGGAATACCGCAGGTTACCCAATTGTCCCAAGCTTGAACCGAGTAGTGTGAAAATTTACAGCTACCAGTAAAAAGTTCCCCCTGGCGTCCTTGGAAAATTCAGTACCACGCTTGAGTCGGAGACGAAGAAGCTGCGCGCCAAGTTTTATGTGGTGAAGGGATCCAGTGGTTCACTGCTCAGCTGGAAGACTTCACAAGATCTTAGTCTGCTTCAGACAGTTCAGCAAGTCAAACTCCTACCGTCGAAACTGGAAGCAGGAACACCCTCGGGTCTATTAGCAGAATATGACGACCTGTTTCATGGGCTAGGCAAACGTAAGAACTATCAGATAAAATTGCACATCGACGAGGAGGTAACACCCGTCGCGCGGCCGCACAGAAGAGTTCCATTCAGTGTTCGTAAGAAGCTAGAGGAGCAGCTAAGACGCGACGAAGAGTTAGGCGGGATAGAGCGTATCGAAGGCCCTACGCCTTGCGTGTCCCCAGTCGTGGTTGCGCCTAACCCGAAATTTCCAGGGAAGGTACGAGTGTGCGTTGACATGCGCCAGGCGAACAAGTGCAGTCAAAAGTGAACGTCATGTCACCCCCACCGTGAAAGAGAAGATCGGAGACTTAAATGGGGCCAGAGTTTCAGCAAACTAGACCTCAATCAGGGCTACAACCAGCTTGAACTGGCACCTGAATCCAGGTACATCACCACCTTCAGCACACACATGGGTCTCATGAGGTACAAACGTCTCAACTTTGGTATTTCAAGCGCCGCTGAGATCTTTCAAAACATAATCCGCGAGACGCTTGAGGGTATTGACAGCGCAATTAACATCAGTGACGACATACTAGTCTTTGGAAGACGCTCGAAGAACACGACCAGAACTTTAAGGCCGTGTTCCAGCGACTTAGAGAGAAAGGTCTGACCCTGAACAAGAGCAAGGGCGAGTTCAGAAAAGACAAGTTAGAATTCTTTGGATACGTGTTCTCTGAAGACGGCATCTCGCCAGACCCGAAGAAAGTTGCAGATGTCGTCAATCTTCAGACACCGTCAACAGCATCAGAAGTACGAAGCCTTCTGGGGATGACAAACTACTGTTAAGGTTCATCCCTGACTACGCTACCAAGGAAGAGCCCCTGCGCAAGCTCATCCACAAGGACCAACCGTGGTGTTGGACGGAAGAACATGACCATGCAGTCAGACAATTAAAAGAAGCACTTGTAAGCGCACCTGTCACTGCCTCCTTTGATCCAGAGAAGGATACGGAGATATCTGTTGATGCAAGTCCAGTCGGCTTGGCAGCCATCCTCTCTCAAGTGGACCCGAAAACAGGGGAAAGTCATGTTATCACCTACGCAAGTCGCTCTCTTACAGCAACCGAACAGCGGTACAGCCAAACAGAGCGCGAAGCCCTCGCTGTAGTTTGGGCTTGTGAACATTTAACACCTGTACATTTACGGGAAACCGGTCACAGTCAACACTGATCACAAGCCTCTATCGTCTGTCTATGGCAATCCGAGTTCCAAGCCGCCTGCAAGAATCGAGAGATGGGCTCTACGACTTCAGCCGTACCAGATCACAGTCAAGTATCGAAGAGGGGAGGTTAATCCCGCAGACTACCTATCGCGTCACGCAGCCAAACATGGGGCTGAAACGAGCCGGCAACAGAAAGTCGCAGAGGAGTACGTCAGCTACCTCGCAACCTCCTCTACTCCCAAAGCCTTGAAGACACAAGAAATAGAGACAGCCACTCAGGATGATGCAACTTTGCAAGCTGTAGCAGAAGCTATTGTGAAAGGCAGTTGGCACCATGAAATCAGACGTCCCTGCGTCGATGCCGTTGAGTTTCGCCTTCTCGAGAGGGTGAAGGATGAGCTTACCGTAAGCGCGTCTGGCAACCTTATTCTACGTTGAACCCGCATAGTCGTCCCGAAGAGTCTACAAGACCAGGTGGTCAACCTCGCACACGAAGACTACCAAGGGCTCGTGAAGACTAAATCACTGTTACGAGAGAAAGTTTGGTTCCCGCACATTGATAAGCTGGTTGAAAGCACGGTGAAGTCATGCGAAGCCTGCCTGATTGCTACTCCTGAGTGCAAGAGAGAACCCTTGCAGATGTCGCCACTCCCAGCAGCGCGTTGGAAAAAAATTAGTGTTAACTTTGCTGAGATCCCAAACAAAGACTACTCCAGGTACCCAGTGGTGGAAACTGTGAAATCAACCGCCGCGACAACGGTCATACCAAAGCTTGACAAAGTGTTCTCAGAGTTTGGAGTCCCTGATGTAGTGAAATCTGATAATGGGCCCCCGCTCAACAGCAAGGAGTTTACAGCATTTGTAGATGACCTTGGCTTTAAGCATCGAAAAGTGACTCCAAAGTGGGCACGGGCAAACGGAGAAGTAGAAAGATTTGTGCGCACCGTAAAAAAGGTCATAAAGACAGCAAAGTTGGAGCACAAGAACTGCAAGCAAAAGTTAAATAAAATGCTGAGGAACTACCGCGCTACGCCGCACAGCACTACAAGAGTTGCTTCGGCGACAGTACTGTTTGGCAGGCCAATGGAGACAAAGCTACCTGAGGTGACGACACCCTGCTCAGACGCTGCTATCAGGCAGCGTGACCAAGTAGCGAAGGTAAAATGAAGGAGCACGCGGAGAACAAGCGGTACGTTAAGCCGTCGGCTATCAAAGAAGGCGACATTGTACTGGTCAAGAGAGACGAGACAAAGAAGAAAGGTGACATACCGTATAACCCAATACCGCGGACTGTCATCAAAACCAAAGGGTCTATGGTCACTGCAAAAAATGCTGAAGGCGTCCCTGTTACGAAAAATTCTTCGTTCTTTAAGAGCGTGCCTGACTTCAAGACCTCCCGCGAAGGGCAAGAGGACTCCTACGGTGATGGTCCGCCGTTGCAGCTCAATTGTGCGCCTGCTAGACGCTATCCACAGCATGCGCGAGCACGCCCAATCAAGTTTGCTGACCATGTTCTTCACTGATACTCCTTTACATGAGAACTCTTCTGTAAGGATTTTAGGGCTTTTAGGGACCCGGACACTTTCCGTTACTCTATTTCCTATTCAGTTATGTTTACTTTCGGGCATGTTATATTCTTCGTTTGATTCATAGTTGTTTAGCCTCGGTGTGCGGAATAGGCCACTTGCACTAAGAGGTCGCGTGACCAACGCTTCCTTTAAACAATGAGTTGGAATCTTGCTGATGCCAAAAATTGACAGAGCACATAAAAATTATCTTATACCCGAAATTTGAGAGGAAACGCATTTAAGGGAGAAACTTTATGGCACTTTGATTTTTCAACAAAGTTGTATGATTTGCATTGGCCGCCATGTTGGAGGGCATACTCTTGCCCTCCAACATGGCGGCGAAAACTACTTTTTGCTTAGATCTTGTTAAATGTTTGATAGTTACGCTCAGATGTGCTGCAAACGTTCCCACATCAACTTTTCAACATTTTCCTTGAAGTTTAAGTGCAACGGCAGAAAGACTGAGGTAATTCATAATTTTAAAAAATCACATTTTGGTCACGTGACCAGCTACGAACTTACTCATTTTAAGAAAATGGTGCAGGTTTGAAAAACCAAATCACTATTACTTTGTCAAAGATATGACCCACTAATCGTTTTTTGAAGAAAAAATCATATAACTTTCATTTTCATAAAAACGATGTCACATGAACTCTTAGTGCAAATGGCCTATTCTCTCCAAAGAGGAGAGGGATGTAGTGTCGTTACCATATATATATAGTGTTGCTACCGTATATGGGATTGTATTGTGTAGACTTGGATTCCCGGATGTGTGAGCACGAGGTTGTCAGATCGGTGTAGTAAGCATGGAGATTAAACGTCGGTTATCTATTACTCTGGACTCCTTGTTATAAAGCATCTTTACAATATGCAACGATGCAACAGACGCTGTGCAAATGAATACTGAAAATGAGTAGTATGCTGTGTGTTCAAGGACTGCGGGTTTTACATAATAAACATTTTGAATCAACGCTTTTATCTAGCAACATTCGCCCGATTCTATTGAGTTCTGCGACCTTCAATACGTACATTCAATACAATATGGAACTACGCTACATTTTACTGAATACTGGCAAAGACCAGAAAGACAACGCTTGACTCGTAGGCCACGCGCGATTATTCTGGATAACTCGTGAGCTAAGAACGCAAATCTCTGGCTTATGTTAAATTGTAATCTCTTCTCAGTTACTCTATCGCCAGATGTCGCCTTAATCGTGTTAAAAAATGTGACGCTTTATCGAATAACTGACCACTGATGATTGGACCAAACGGTAAAGAAACTAATTGCTTTTCGCAATAGGAAGTTTATTGCTTGTCACTCAAACCCTCGCGTCCTTAACAACGCCAGCGTCCTGTGGTGTGCAAAAAAAAGTCGTATGCGGGTCCTCATGCACTGAATGCCACAGAATGCTTACTCTGGATAATGAACCTACTAAAGTGGAGCTGAAAGAGGCCCTGGAGTACCTGCACCTGGAAAAGCGCGCGGCCAGGGTGGTGATACTCTGCCTGTGCTAGAGGGAAGGAAGGTATCACAATGATAAGAGACACAAACATAGTCACTCTATACAAAAACAGGCCGGCCAGAAGAGACTGCACTAACAATTATCAAGGCATCGAATTCCCCAGTATCACTTTGAAGTAGTTTTGAAGGGTCTCCAAGTGCTTGCAGAGAGATTTTCTCCTGAGTCATGGTGTAGTTTCCCTGCTAAACGATCAATACCATTAGGTCTAATAGCTTGTCCAGCCCGGCGATCAATTCGGTCAGTTTGGTCAAGGCTTCGCCGCAATGGCCACAAACGTTACCTTCATTTAAATCATCTTTTGGGGGCACTTTCTAGCTGACCTAGTATTTTTTCCTTTTTCGGCCAAAGCAGAGCCATTTAAGCTTACATAATCATATCACTTCAATTATGCAACTTGCAATCCGTTGTCGACGAGCTCTTCACATCCCCCTGGCCTTTAATGAAGGCTGTCGTCTTTGCTTCGAACTATGTAAACGGGTGGTTCAAGGGGAATAATTTTTTAGCAACTTGACTTACAAATGACTTTGAGCTGAGACGGTCTTCCGAATGAGTTATCGCAGATAATAACGATCATTACGGTGGAATAAAGGAACATTTGATTTACGCTCCTTCGGAATAGCTAAGTGTTACGTGTTGGTACATGAAAAAAGAGTTGGTCCCGGTTGCTCAAAAGGAGGATATCGCTATCAACTGCATAAATCTCTATCCACAGGGATAATAAGATTGTTTTACTCCGCTGGATAGTGATTTATCCGATAGATAGCAACAACCGGGCTCTGGTGTAGTTACATTTCCCCTTAAATAAGCGATTTTGTAAAATTTACACACGAACAACTTCGTCTCTGTGCGTAACAGTTACCTCACTTAAATCTTTCAGGCAGCCTAAGGATGTGTACTAAGGACTGAATCAGATTTTTCTAAATCTTAAGACTGGACTAGCCAGTCGTTGGCAACTCGTGACGCAGTTAGATACTTCTGCAGTTTTTAAAATCCCCAATCACAAACTCTGTCCGAAGGATCCTCAAGCAACGATGAAATGTGACCTTCATGCAAGATATAACAATGAGGCAAGTGATTCCGGAAGTGCTTAGCTCCTCGTGCGTTCAAAAGAATTTATGGACTTAAAATCCTTGACGCTCCATTTTGTTGTCCTTTTTTTAAGCTTTACTTCCTACTTTCGAGTTTAAAACCTCCTCTTTTCAAACCAAATTATCTATAGAAAGTTCCTTCTTTCTCAGACTTAAATGTAAGATATTCCAGTACATAATTATTTGCGTTCTACTGATAGGTTTTCTTTATAGTCTTAAATCATTATTACATGCATGCAATCCTTATTGATCACTGAAGAACCCAGATGGATATGTATTCAAAAAAAATGTATGTAGTAAAATGTATTATTTTTATTTTTATTTTTTCTCCCAGTATTGTAAAAAATAATATTGTACATTCGGTATTTTTAGCTATACATGAGCAGGAGATCTCAGCAAGCTCTGCTGAGCCTATCAGAGGAGATTACCAACTTTACTTACCAATTAAATTACTAAACACATTGTTTGCCTCTTAATACTACAATATAAACTCTATCGAATTTTAATGACATGATGCAAGCTCATCAATTTTTAGGAATTTTAATGTATGTCACATGCGTTTCAACATTTTAGACGTTCTTTTAATTCTTCCAAAATAGTTATTCCTAACTTAAAATTCTACAAGAGAAACCACGTTTTCCAAAAATGCAAAGAAACCTAAAAACTAAAAGATTTCTTGTAAATACGAGACTGCTGATACACGTTCTATAGACTTAAATTTCAACAAACAGAATTCATGATCATTTACTTCAACAAGTTAACTGCTTTTAAATGAAAGTAGCTTTATTTTGACGATCCGGGTAACCGAAATCTTGGCAAGATTTCCGTATAACCCCATACATTAATTATGCATTCATCCATTGTTAAAAGAAAACAAAAGAAAGAACAATAGTTTGCCTTTGGGATTTCAGCTATTATCATAAAAATTTTATTTTTTTTCTAAGTCTTTTTTAAAACGCCCTAAATTTGGCGCTTTTTGCAATAAAATCGAAACTTTTTCAAACAATTTTTTTTCCTTTTTTTTCTGTTGGTAAACCTAGCTATTTAAATAAGCCCGTTTCGTAAAACTAAAACAAAATATTTCGTAGCGCAGACCATTAAATTCCCTAAACTAATCTCCGAATTTAACACGCTAAACAAAATGAAATAAAGTCCTACCTTTTTAGCTGTGTTCGTCCGAGTTTTGTTATCCCTGAAATATTTCCTGAGGTACCTGCCTCGTACGTCTCATCTGTCTGTGTTCCATATCTTAGTGTCGATAGTTTTAGATCACGAACGGTGCATAGAGTGGTATATATTTACGCATTTATATGTCGTTTCCGACGTTATAAAGTTCAGCGATATGCTTCAATATGTTTCCAAAGGGGTTTTCTCCGTAATGCTTACGCCACATAAACTCCTGTAGGTAGTTTTCGAAGAGTTCTTTGGATGTTCCTGTACGGGGATAACTTCGCTTCACTCCCCACCATGTATTTTCGATGCCCTGTGTGTGGGCACCTGTGTCTGGGTCTACGAAGTTCAGGCTGTGGTTAACCGTGAGATGTTCGTAGCCCTCGTCTTTTAGGCAGTCATAAGATCTCCATAAGTCGCTCATCACGCGTGTACCCGGCAATATTTGAGCGCGAATAATGGGCAAGAGAGTTTCTTTATCCCTACGTTTTACCGGGACAAGGAAGCAGGCCTTGGTTTCGCGGCAAAGGCCACCAAAAACCCACTTCCCTTCGATTTTGCGACCTCGGTGATACTTCATCTTGCCAAACCTGGACTCGTCAATCTCAACAGTTGTTCCAGGTCCGCCTATTGGCCCCGCATGATGATTCATGATTCTGTCGGCACAAACCTCACGGCAATAGTTATACCAATCTATCACCGTTTCTGTTGACGTTGTTTCGTCGTCCAGTGAGGTTTCGTGCACTGCTTGAAGCATCGCCACTCGTACCCGTCTCGCGATGAAGCTCGTCTAGTCCAGCTGAGTGCATTGTGGCACCCAGCTCTAGGACATTTCAATGACGACGCGAGTAGGTTGTTTTCCTTACACCACCGGTCGTGATCCGCCAGAATTTTAGAGAGCTTCAAGAAGTTCATTTCGCGTGCCATGGCCATAGTCGACTGAAATACATGCAGGGAAAGAGCGTTTCTGAAGTGTGCGTGCTTTTTATTGCCTGCATTGATGCATTTTTTCGTGGATATGTTACAAGCAAAAGCCTGAATAATATACATGACTTCATGTTTCAGTTGTATTGTTATGTATATTTGAACTTCAACATGCAAAACGATATCTTTCTTTTATCCGGTAAATCTCAACAAATCGTCGTGGTCTAGTGGTATGGTAGACAGACAGGAACGCCAAAGCTAAAGAGTAGCGTTGGTTCAAATCTCGCTGACAGCCAAGGAAAAAAGGAAAAAGGAAACTGCGGGAGCACTGGAGAGAGTGGCCGGGGAAAGATAGGCGGAATAAGAGCGAGAGAGAGGTAAAAAAAATAAATAAATAAAATCCTCTTTTATTAACGCAGTAAGTATTCATCACCGATGTATATATGCAATACTCTGGGGAATTTGCTATTGTCTTAGAAGACAATAGCAGGGATACATAATTAATGAGATCGAATGCATAATTAATGTTGGGGTTATATGGAAATTTTTCCGAAATCTTTTGTAACTGTGTATTCCTGGGTAAGTCCATTTAACCGAAACAGAATGTTTCGTGGAATCTCACAGGCGGACCAGACGTAGTATTTGTCATGATCACTGAATGAATATATTAATATTCACATGGACAAATTAATGTGATGAGTTGTCGAAACTCCAATGAACTAAAATAGTCTAAAAAACAAAATATAACAAAACAAAGCTAAGATACCTTCAACTGAACGTATCCTTGTCTTTCCCGGCCGGTTAAAGTGGCATTTTGTTAGTTTTGCAATTGTAGGTACTATCCACTAAAGAAGAATTAAAGGCTGGCTACAAAACAAACGGACCATCTCCACGCGCCTTCACACGAAGCGCTATAAATTCGAGAATAATCGACGAATCCGCTCCAAATTGCCATCGGCTAATCTGCAGGTAACGTGTGCTCCTGCTTCTTGCTCGCTGGCTCCACAAAACCCATCGCAACTGCACAATAATTGCTCGCTCATCAACAACCACTGTTGACCTTTACGCTTCGATATGACCGCAAACTACCAGGTTTAATACGCGACGTGAATATTCAAGCTTAGCGGCCGCGTTCGCGCAACAATGCAGCACTTGCTAGAGGGTCTCAATGGGGTGGTGGCATTTACGGTTATCGGCTAAAATTTTGCCTCTTTTACGGCTATCGGTTAATTTTTTCAGTTACGGTTAACTATGAAGTTAAAAATTAATTTCTTTGTTTCAAAGAGTTAAATATTACTAAACCTTTTTTTTTTGTATCTTTAAGGGACGACCCATTGGAAAACTTATGGGGGGGGGGGGGGGCGGGCGAAGTACAAAAAAAAATATTCGCGCAAGGGAAAGTTAAATGGAAAAAATTCATGCACGCCAATTAATCCGAAAAAATATTCATGCTATGGCCTAAAAAAAATTGATACAAGGAATTTGATAACGAAAAAAAATTCCTGCGGCTCGAAAATTCCCCTCCCACCCCCCCATAACTTTTCTAATGGTCCGTCCCTAAAGCGAAATAAATGTGTTAGGATCATGAAATAAGTTATTCTTCTGAAAATTTTTAATATTTCATAAATCATGCTTTTGGAGTATTCAACTTCTAATATCATTTTACGCATAGAAATGTTAATTATGAAAACGTTTGTCATCTTTTGCATCTTGGCGTGATTTCCTTTTCTTCAGGGGCTACTGATTCGTTCTTCGCGTCGCTTTGTATTTGCTACCCTCTTCTCTTTTTACTACCACGATAGGGTCTTTACTCCACTGAAGAACAGATTGTACAACATGAACTAAAAAAGAACAAGCATACAGATTGAGACTCGAACATTTCTGTGACTCTCACATTTACAAGTGTCGGAGCCAAGCTGAGAAGTACGCGGCTTTGAAGATCTTTGCCGCAGTTTTCTCAATCTCTTAAAATGACATGAACTCTTTGTTTAAAATAGCAACAAAAGGTTAAGCTATTGCCAGTCAACTAAAATTTGTTGTGAGCCGGGAAAAGGACCATTCCTAATAATAGACATAACAGTTTATTTGAATAGAATCTTCGTGAAAAGCAAAACTAGCAGAAACGGGAACGTAAAGAGTCAAAGTGGCCGCGAAATAAGAAACACAACCGTTCTAAGTGAGTCTAGCACTTTCCTCAAATTATCAAATCTAAGGAGCAAAATTTTTTTTAAGGTTAACTCTTTTTACCCTATTTACGGCTAATGGTTAAAATTTTTCAATTTTACGGCTATCGACTAAATCTTGGGCCGTTTTACGCCTATCGGTTAACCCCATTGAGACCCTCTTGCTGTGGGAGGGATGGTACTATTGCTTCTAGGTCAATCAATCGGGAAAATAATATTGAAGCCCTTGTAATTTTTAAAAAGATCCAATTTGCCCTAGGATCACCGAACAGATACGAATTTTATAGCGGCGCTAAAAAAAATGAGCGGCAGTGGAAAAAGTGAACAAGAACATGTACCACATTTCCTCCATAAAAAGTGAAAACCAGGAAGTTTCCTGGACGTTTCACGTTGCAGTCATGCAAATCAACGGCAAGGAAATGTACAAGAAAGTGTGCTGCAATTAGCCCTATTGTTGTTTTTCACAGTTCAGGTCAAGGGCATCCAACGTTTCATTTTTCACAATTCACTCACCGGGTTAGGCTATTTTTCGTAGAGAGTAAAAAGGAATCCTAAAATTTTCGGATTCAAAAAAGTGATGAAAGAAGGAATCTGAAAAATCGTCCTCCTACACCAGTTTGGACAACATATTGCGGAGTAAAACGTTGTTCTGGAAACAACTGTTTATTTAATTAATCTAAGCAAATAGGTCTAGTAGAGTCAAGAACCTATGCAAGCTGCTGGACGAACAATGTGACAGCAGCTGTGACAGCGAACTTTAGAAGAATTCGAACTTGAAAACCAGGGCCGCCCTGTTGAAAACTTAGGGACGGTCGCGCGATCGCCTTTTGTTTTCAAGGTGAAAACTAACGCAGCGAACCTTCGGTCAGTGTCGATTGACCTAGAAGCAATAGCACCATCCCTCCCATAGCAAGTGCTGCATTGTTGCTCGAACGCGGTCGCTAAGCTTGAATATTCAGGTCACGTATTAAACCTGGTAGTTTGCGGTCATATCGAAGCGTAAAGGTCAGCAGTGGTTGTTGATGAGCGAGCAATTATTGTGCAGTTGCGATGGGTTTTGTGGAGCCAGCGAGCAAGAAGCAGGAGCACACGTTACCTGCAGACCCGGGGGCGGTACTTGGGTATTTTGGGGGTGGGTATGTGCCGCCCGGGACTCCAAATTGGCACCCCGTTCTAGAAAAAATTTCCCCTAAAATTGATACCCCGTTCTAGAAATAGGCCAATTTTTTATACCCCGTTCTAGAATTCGCCCTAAAACTAACACCCCGTTCTAGAAATGGGCCAATTTTTTTATACTCCGTTCTAGGGTGCAACAAGAGTACAACGGTTTGCTTGTTAACGCACTGAACCGTATTTTTAAAAGCAATCTGTCCTTGAATGCTTTCAAATGGCAGCTTACAAAAGTGGAGAGCTTTCGTGCGTTCGAAATATTATACCCCGTTCTAGAAACCGAGTCTGAAATGGATACCCCGTTCTAAACCAGGAGCTTCAAAATCACCCCTTTGGGTGGCACATACCCGTATAGGTAATGTATGGGAGTACCCCCCCCCCCGGGCCTGCAGATTAGCCGATGGCAATTTGGAGCGGATTCGTCGATTATTCTCGAATTTATAGCGTTTCGTGTGAAGGCGAGTGGAAATGGTCCGTTTGTTTTGTAGCTAGCCTTTAATTCTTCTTTAGTAGATAGTACCTACAATTGCAAAACTCAACAAAATGCCACTTAAACCGGCCAGGAAAGACAAGGATACGTTCAGTTGAAGGTATCTTAGCTTTCTTTTGTTATATTTTGACTTTTGGACTATTTTAGTTCATGGGAGTTTCAACGACTCATCGCATTAATTTGTCCATGTGAATATTAATATATTCATTCAGCGACACATACTACGTCTGGGCCGCCTGTGGGAATCTCAGCTACGATAGCATCAGCTTAGGGGCCGACCATTTAACTCTTGAGGGAGGGGGTGGGAGATTTCTGGTCATCAAGAATTTTTTTTTTTCTAGCAATCTGGTGTGCAGGATATTTTTTTCCCTTTTTTTCCCATAAGCCTTCTATTACATTTGTGCTACATGCAATTTTTTTCTTCCGACAAGCGCTTGCAGGAAATTTTTATTTTCAAAATCACCCACCCCCCCCCCTACCCCCCTCAAGAGTTAAATGGTCGGCCCCTTAATTTACACTTTTAAATTACACCTGACCAGACCACACAGTCGTTACGTATAAGTTAATGTTTTCGTAGCTATTCCTTAAGCCAAAAGCTTATTATTATAACGTTTCTAACTGGCTTCCTTATTTTTTTTAAATATTAACTCTTTTTCCGTAGAACTATTTGCTAATTATTCTGGTCTTGTCTTTTTACCTGTTTATGTTTCAAAACAGACACATATGTTCAAGGTTCAAGAAGCTATTCACCAAGGCATGATTGCCGCAGATTTTCTTTCAAACACTAAACGAGTTGCCCAGGCTATCGAGCTGTGGAACGAGTGCTTAATACTACTAAACAACAAAACCTTAGAAAACGAACATGAACTTGTCGCAATATGGAGAATAGTGCTGTATAAGAAGCTGTTTTATGGAAATGCTGCTATTACGAAACTTTCACCAGCTATAGAATCTGGCAAAAAGCTTTTAGTCCTACTTCGTAATCGTAAGAGAAAAAAAGAAGAAGGTGACACAGCCTTGAAGTTATCAGAACTGTACCTCAGAAAAAGTGAATACCAGGAAGCAGAAGCAATCCTCAAAATTGCACTCTGCGTTTACAAAGAAATCGAAGACAAACACGGAGAAGCGTCATGCTACATGAACCTAGGAAATGTGTTTCAATCTGTCGGAAAATATGCCAAGGCTGAAGAATATCTTCATAAAGCACTTACCATCAACACAGAAATTGGCGACAAAGACGTAGAAGCGTCATGCTACGGAAACCTAGGATATCTGTTTCTATCTGTCGGAGAATATGCCAGGGCTGAAGAATATCTTCATAAAGCACTTATCATCAAGACAAAAATTGGCGAAAAACACGGAGTAGCGTCAGGCTACACAAACCTAGGAACTGTGTTCAAATCTGTCGGAAAATATGCCAAGGCTGAAGAATATCTTCACAAAGCACTTACCATCAACACAGAAATTGGCGACAAACACGGAGTAGCGTCATGCTACACAAACCTAGGAGCTGTGTTTCGATCAGTCGGAGAATATGCCAAGGCTGAAGAATATCTTCACAAAGCACTTACCATCAACACAGAAATTGGCGACAAACACGGAGTAGCGTCATGCTACATAACCCTAGGAACTGTGTTTTACTCTGTCGGAGAATATGCCAAGGCTGAAGAATATCTTCACAAAGCACTTACCATCAGCACAGAAATTGGCGACAAACACGGAGTAGCGTCATGCTACACAAACCTAGGAGCTGTGTTTCGATCTGTCGGAGAATATGCCAAGGCTGAAGAATATCTTCACAAAGCACTTACCATCAAGACAGAAATTGGCGACAAAGACGGAGTAGCGTCATGCTACATAACCCTAGGAACTGTGTTTCACTCTGTCGGAGAATATGCCAAGGCTGAAGAATATCTTCACAAAGCACTTACCATCAGCAAAGAAATTGGTGACAAACACGGAGTAGCGTCATGCTACACAAACCTAGGAGCTGTGTTTCACTCTGTCGGAGAATATGCCAAGGCTGAAGAATATCTTCACAAAGCACTTACCATCAAGACAGAAATTGGCGACAAAGACGGAGAAGCGTCATGCTACAGAAACCTAGGAGCTCTGTTTCAGTCTGTCGGAGAACATGCCAAGGCTGAAGAATATCTTCATAAAGCACTTACCATCAGAACAGAAATTGGCGACAAACACGGAGTAGCGTCATGCTACATAACCCTAGGAACTGTGTTTCACTCTGTCGGAGAATATGCCAAGGCTGAAGAATATCTTCACAAAGCACTTACCATCAAGACAGAAATTGGCGACAAAGACGGAGTAGCGTCATGCTACATAAACCTAGGAAATGTGTTTCAATCTGTCGGAGAATATGCCAAGGCTGAAGAATATCTTCACAAAGCACTTACCATCAAGACAGAAATTGGCGACAAAGACGGAGAAGCGTCATGCTACAGAAACCTAGGAGCTCTGTTTCAGTCTGTCGGAGAACATGCCAAGGCTGAAGAATATCTTCATAAAGCACTTACCATCAGAACAGAAATTGGCGACAAACACGGAGTAGCGTCATGCTACATAACCCTAGGAACTGTGTTTCACTCTGTCGGAGAATATGCCAAGGCTGAAGAATATCTTAACAAAGCACTTACCATCAGAACAGAAATTGGCGACAAACACGGAGTAGCGTCATGCTACATAACCCTAGGAACTGTGTTTCACTCTGTCGGAGAATATGCCAAGGCTGAAGAATATCTTAACAAAGCACTTACCATCAGAACAGAAATTGGCGACAAACACGGAGTAGCGTCATGCTACATAACCCTAGGAACTGTGTTTCACTCTGTCGGAGAATATGCCAAGGCTGAAGAATATCTTCACAAAGCACTTACCATCAGAACAGAAATTGGCGACAAAGACGGAGTAGCGTCATGCTACATGAACCTAGGAGGTGTGTTTGAGTCTGTCGGAGAATATGCCAAGGCTGAAGAATATCTTTACAAAGCACTTACCATCAAGACAGAAATTGGCGACAAAGACGGAGTAGCGTCATGCTACATAAACCTAGGAAATGTGTTTCAATCTGTCGGAGAATATGCCAAGGCTGAAGAATATCTTCACAAAGCACTTACCATCAGAACAGAAATTGGCGACAAAGACGGAGAAGCGTCATGCTACAGAAACCTAGGAGCTCTGTTTCAGTCTGTCGGAGAATATGCCAAGGCTGAAGAATATCTTCATAAAGCACTTACCATCAGAACAGAAATTGGCGACAAACACGGAGTAGCGTCAGGCTACATAAACCTAGGAACTGTGTTCAAATCTGTCGGAAAATATGCCAAGGCTGAAGAATATCTTCACAAAGCACTTACCATCAACACAGAAATTGGCGACAAACACGGAGTAGCGTCATGCTACATGAACCTAGGAGGTGTGTTTGAGTCTGTCGGAGAACATGCCAAGGCTGAAGAATATCTTCATAAAGCAATTACCATCAGAACAGAAATTGGTGACAAAGACGGAGTAGCGTCATGCTACATGAACCTAGGAACTGTGTTTCACTCTGTCGAAGAATATGCCAAGGCTGAAGAATATCTTCATAAAGCACTTACCATCAACACAGAAATTGGCGACAAAGACGGAGTAGCGTCATGCTACATGAACCTAGGAGGTGTGTTTGAGTCTGTCGGAGAACATGCCAAGGCTGAAGAATATCTTAACAAAGCACTTACCATCAGAACAGAAATTGGTGACAAAGACGGAGTAGCGTTATGCTACATGAACCTAGGAACTGTGTTTCACTCTGTCGGAGAATATGCCAAGGCTGAAGAATATCTTCATAAAGCACTTTCCATCAGCACAGAAATTGGCGACAGACTAGGAGAAGCGACATGCTTCACAAACCTAGGAGCTCTGTTTTTATATGCTGGAGAATATGCCAAGGCTGAAGAATATCTTCAAAAAGGACTTACCATAAGGACCGAAATCGGTGACAAAGACGGAGAAGCGACATGCTACATGATGCTAGGAACTTTGATATTTAATGATGGTGAATGTGAGAAGGCTCAAAAATATTTTGAGAATGCTCTTGAAATTAGCAGGGGGACTGGAAACATCGCTTTGCAATTTGAAACGTCTCTTGGTCTAAATGAGTGTTCTTTTAAAATAACAGGAACCAAATCTGAAGCCTTATCCAATCTTTGGACAAGCATTCAAATTTGCGAAAAAATGCTTAATTCTCTAGGAAGCAAAGATTGCCACAATATATCATTTTTTGACAAAAACGCGTCTCCCTATCGGCTGTTTTGTTCATTGAGTTGTTTTAGTGGGAAACCCTATGAAGCTTTACACGTTGCTGAACTTGGACGGGCCAGAGCTCTAGCAGAACTTATGTCAAATCGCTACTCCATTGAAAAAGAAATATCCATCAACCCACAATCGTTTGTTGGTATCGAGGAAGTAATTAAGAAAAATGGCAACAGCACGTGCCTCTACATCTCCTATGACTACGGTCACAATATATTTTTGTGGGTTTTGAAACCAAGCAAACCGGTAGCTTTCCGAAGAACGAAACTTTGTGAAAGCCCTGTTAGCAAGCACCGCAAAATCTCTGTGCATGACCTGTTTGGAAACGAAAGCTTCTTAAGAAAATTTCACGTTTTACCTCAAGAGCAATGCGAAGACCGATCACTCTTCTCTTCATTCGCCAACCAGCGTCCTCTTTTAGATGAGGAAGAAGTGTACACAGGCCCTGAACCGCCAAAACTTTCTCAGGTTTACGACATGTTGATTGCTCCCGTACATGACTTGCTGGAAGGATCTGAAATCATCGTTGTTCCTGATAGCTGTTTCTTCCAAGTTCCTTTTGCAGCATTACATGATGAAAGTAATCGCTATTTATCAGATTCTTTCAGGATACGCATTGTCCCCTCTTTAACGACTCTCAAGCTCATTCTGGACAGTCCAGCGGACTCTCACAGCCAAACTGGTGCATTGATTGTGGGTGAGCCAAATGTGATGAATGTGTATTTCAAGGGAGAGTTAGGATATCTATGTCCATTGCCTGGCGCGAAAGCAGAAGCCGAGATGATTGCAAGACTACTACCTCAATCTCACCTTTTAATAGGAGAGCAAGCAACAAAGCAGGCAGTTCTTCAGAGAATACCCTCAGTCAGTCTCGTACATATCGCTGCTCATGGTAATGCCGAAAGAGGAGAAATTGCTCTTACCCCCCCCCGTGACTCCGCAATGCGTCCTCCACATGAAGCAGAATACTTACTGACAATGACCGACATTTCACAAGTTAGACTCTCAGCCAAACTGGTGGTCCTTAGCTGTTGCCATACCGCACGTGGACAGATCAAAACAGAAGGCGTTGTTGGAATCGCTCGAGCATTCTTAGGATCGGGTGCACGCTCAGTGTTAGTGGCATTGTGGGCCTTACAAGACAGAGCAACAGAACAGTTCATGGGAAGATTCTACGAAAACCTTGTTCAAGGAGAAAGTGCAAGTGAATGTCTTCACCGGGCCATGAAGTGGATGCGAAATAACGGTTTCCCTGAAGTGAGGCAGTGGGCACCTTTCATGCTGATTGGGGATGACGTGTCATTTCACTTTAAGGAAGAAAAGTGAAGGTAATTGTTTTGTGACAATTAGGGCCATAGGAAGTCTGCCAGGTCTTTTTATATTGCAGTTTTATCAACTTGGGTGCATTTGGTACTTTCACTAGTACCAAGTAGAAAGTAGTATTTACCTTTAAAAACCACATTATTGACTACATGTACACCTAAAGTCAGCTTTTACTATGATTGAGGTAAAATATGAATTAACCGCTTTTTAACATCGAAGATATTAAACACCTCAATTATTCGACCACACTTCTGTACTTATCAGTCTAAATTACAACCCATGCATATGTGGGGCTCTGCATTTGAAAAAAAAACGCTAAAGCGCCGTATCCCTACCGTAAAAAGAATGATTTTAACTCTTTTCTCTTTTTTTCTGATATATGAGGCACAAATAATTGAATATTATTTTATTTGCTACCACTCAATATGAACGTGAGGGTTTGCTGGCAAAATGTTTTCTTTCTGAATATAATGGAAAGAGAATTTCAGTTATGAAACGAAACTGACAAACAACCCAAGACAGTTTTTTGTTTGATATAAAGATAATCGGATTAAAACTATTATGGCGGAGATCTAGATCTGAGAATTGATAAAAAAACACTGAAAACTACAAATTGTGGACTGTGTATGGAGTCTTGACCGTAACTAGAGGGCTTTTCGCGGACACTGACTGAATTATAGTAGTACACTGGTTCTAAACTTGCACCAAAGAGGGAAGACCGAGATTCCATAGGTCATCAAGGCAAGAAGTTTCAAACCTATTTTAGCTGTGCACCCTGCATTTCATTTTTGATGCCAGTAATTGTAAAGTTTTAGCAGTGAGATAAACTTTAATAAGTAAACCTCTTCCTTCACGATAAAGCCGGAGGATCCCTCTTCCAGGTAAAATGAACCTAAATGCTACTTACCCCAGCTTGAGTCTTTTGTACCGAATATATGTGCTTTACTAATTTTTGTCTCTTATACATTACTGTTGCAGGTATTGCACTAACGACACACCATGGAATAACGGAACAGCCCTTCGGTAGAATTCCAATGAGGTAGTCCCTGGCGGAAAATGTAAAGAGTCAATCTCTGCAGCATACGAACATTAACTAAAAGAATTGAAAGAGAACTGACTTGCTTGGCACAGCGGTTCATCTTTGCCGGCTTAATTATTTTTCCCACTGATTTTATTTTGTGTGTGTGTGTGTAGGTACCTTGAGTACTCTAATCTCTAAAATGTCTTGCAAAAGCACAAATCACCAGCCTTATAAAAGTGTACATCGGTAGCTCGGACAATGATAAAACTGTAATTGCGACACGAATAACATCAGGATTAGCTAATTTCCCTGTCTTTTTAGGTAATTTGTTTAAAAAACTTACTTCCTTAGTTAGTTCCCAAGGCTACAACTAAAAAATACTTTTCATGTAAACTTGCGAGATTTTTGATCGCAAATTGAAGTTTGATTACAATGCAAACAACATTGCAAGGTTTATAGTTTAGTAGAATTGTCTATATTTTAGAGCCAATCTTTTTGTGAACATAGGAGCAGTAGTTTTGCAACCTTGCATTATGAAATAAGGTTTGACGACTCAATTAAGTCAAATACGAGCCTAGCGAAACCAATTTGTCCTAACTCCAAACTAGCCCAGTTGTAAACTAAAGGTTATTTCATTGTATGATGTTCATGCCTGAGCATAAGTTACTATGTTAGTCTAGAAGAGTAGTACTTGCTTTAAGTATCCACCCTAAAATGCAAAGATTTGGTGGTCCAGTTTTCAGTAGTGCTTTGAGTAGGAAAACTAATTTTAGTGGTTCGAACAGCATGTCGCGTATCCGAGAAGGTCGCACATGGAAGTTTCATTGTAATCTGTATATAAAATGCCAAGATTTGGTGGTCCAGTTTTCAGTGGTGCTTTGAGTAGGAAAACTAATTTTAGTGGTTCGAACAGCATGTCGCGTATCCGAGAAGGTCGCACATGGAGGTTTGATTGTAATCTGTAAATATGTAATCTCACCAGGTTTTTAAAAATAAAGCGTATTTGACGTAGCAAATTCAACGACAAAACTTTATTGAGCCTTTCGTTATTAAGACCTCTAGTGTTTATCCTTAATTATCTATTTGCTCTTTAACAAAAAATATTCTCGGTAATATCAGGGAGATTTAAAATCACAATCCCCGTCAAACGGCAACGTCAATTTTACGTGACCAAGGTATCAGTCAAAAAAAAAAATAAATAAAATTGTAATTTGTAGTTTGTTTTCCAACGGAGCACTTAGAAATTGTTAAGAACTCGCTTAAACGTGTCCGTGCGCTTGCGGATCGAATTGGAATTTGGCAAGGTTGGTTTTTGGAGAGAGGGGAAAACCGGAACACCCAGAGAAAAACCTCTCGGCAAGGAAGAGAACCAACAACAAACCTACCCTTTCATATACCTGAAGCATGAAAAAGGTACCCTTTTCGGTCGGAGCCTCCCCATAAAGGCCATTATAGGGAGTACCACCCCCCCCCCCCCTGGGGAAAGGAGGCAAGTGCCCTCACCACTGCGGCACCCTAGCGCAGTTTTCGTCGGAAGTCGATTCAGTTGTTGTTTCTACGAAAAAAGGTTAGTAGTTTCATGACGATCAGTTCAATCCATAACAATTATTTTGCAAAGTTTGTGCCCGTTAATTTCCTGATTAAAGGAAATGTCACTTTGGGTCTAATGTTTGCCATTTGCCGTATACGCGACTCTAAATCCCTCGATTTTGCTCTCAACGACTACTAGAATCCATAAATTTGGGCTCATAAGAGTTACTGCCACGATCACTTCCGTCGATTCGGAATCGAAGAATTACGTTGACGGCAAAGTCGAAACATCAGGTTTAAGTATTACAGTTACTCAAGTTAGGAAATCAACAGATAAAAACTGAAAAAGATTATCCTTACGGGATAGACGTGGCATGAATATCTTTATTTTTAAGTAGTAAAGATAAACATTGAGCGATAAATAAAGAGAAAGCTTAGCAACATGTTTCCAAATGGTGTTAACCGTAAACGTGATTCTAAATCTCTAGTCGCCTGCGTTTGCATCGAAGTTCTCCAAGGAACCAATTTGACAGGCCTGGTAACAATTCTTTTCGGGCCGTACGTTTCACCGTCCCTGCTTTACTTCCTATAAAATCCCTAGCTGATCCTTTTTTCACTACCGTTAATGCTTTGCTCAGATACCAGGAAATAAATTCAAGACTTTTTCCAGACTTTTTTCCGAAGCAATAATTTCTTTTTCCAGACTCAAGGTTATCAAATAGGTCAGTGATCAATAGACACCTTAAAAAACGCAGGAACAAAGTTTTTTTCATGATACATGTAGGCTGAAAACATACGGGCGAAAAGAATAAGATTTGAGCGAAACGAAAAAAATTCAGTTATAAAACACTATTTGTTGTAGCTTTAAAAAAACTCAAGATTTTTTTAAATTTTTTTTAGACTTTATCTCCATTTTTTAGACGTTTATCAGGTCTAGAAAATTGCTGAAAATTGCTGCTCAGTACGAACCCTGAGTTTTTACAAGGTATTTCACTCCATAACTTGCCAGTGTACACCCCCGTAGTGAGAGTCATTTCGGGTCCCACCAGGGATGGATTTTGATTTCGTCATTATCTAGATCTTGGAAGTACTTCTGATTGGTGAAAGTAAATTTTTAACCAATCAGAAGTGCTACCCAGATCTGGGTAGTGACGCGTCTTCATTAAGGAATTTCTGCCCTCGTTTCTCAGACGTCACTTCGCGGGGAAACCAGTGGTGACGTCGCGAAATGTCGGTAGTTTGTTTCTCAGGCTAAGCTGAGGGTCTCAATGGGGTTAACCGATAGGCGTAAAACGGCCAAAAATTTAGTCGATAGCCGTAAAAATTGAAAAATTTTAACCGTTAGCCGTGAATAGGGTAAAAATGAGTTAACCGTAAAAGAAATTGTTACCTACAAAGATTTGCTACTTTTAAGGAGGGGGCTAAACTCACTTATGGTTGCGTTTTTTATTTCCCGACTGGTGTGACTCCGTACGCACTTTAGGCGAAGCGCCTTTTAGATGTTAACCAAGACTTTCTCCTTTTCCGACGCTCTCTCGGGGAACTAATTTTTTCTATAGCGAAAGTGTGGCTTCTTGCTGGGGATTAATATTTGCAATTTTCTGGAGGTCGTGCCCTCGAAACACTAGTGAAACAACACGCAGAGACGTCACTGTTTGTAAAACACGTTGACGATAAACAACATTTCCTTGTTTTTCTCTGACGCTACGGTAGACATTATGCTTAGTCCCTGTACGGCGTCTTCCCACGCAATCTCGGTCAAGGCATTTCGGTGGAGAACTCGCTCGGACCACGTGACCCGAAACGCATTAGCCGCGCGGAATAATGCGGCCTACAGACAAGGCAAGGGCAGACAGTCGTTCCTACAGTCCTTCGCTATCATTAAAAACACTGGACACGGGGATTTTGTTATTGGCCATTTTCACACTAGAGCTAGAAATGGATCATCCGTCTGAGACTAGCCTGTGTACAGTCGCGCCCTCCCCATAGACACCCTTTCTCCGATTTTTTCTGGGAGGAGGGGGCGGCTGTACGCAGGTTATCTGGAACGGATAATCCCGTCTTCAAACGTCAGGCGGATTGTTCATTCAAAGTTAAAACTATTCCATTTTCAAATTAAGACATATTGTCTATCTGACACGAATCATCAAACGGATAACCCGTCTCACACGAATAATCCTTCTCTAGTGTGAAAACGGCCATTTCTGTTATAATGAAGGTCGCGCCCGGCCCTTGAGTTGGGCGTTTGCGTGTCTGTTTTTGCTTTTTCACAAAGATTATTTTTTAATTGACTATTGACGTTTCTATGTGTAAAATAATATTAGAAGTGGAATACTTTATAAAAAGTGTAATCTATCAAATGTTAAAATTTTTCAAAAGAATAGCTTATTTCATCCCGAGATGATCCTAAGAACTTTATTTGGATTTAGATACAAAAAAGGTACGGGTTAATTAATATTTAACTTTTTGAAACAAAACAAGTTAATTTTTAACTTTCTCGTTAACCGTAACTGAAAAAAATTAACTGATAGCCGTAAAAGAGCCCAAATTTTAGCCGATTACCGTATAAGCCACCACCCCATTGAGACCCTCTAAGCTGGGTCATTTACGAGTGGAAATGCCACACTGCACTTGATGCGCGTATCATGGCCCAAAGGCTCTGCGTACGCCTGACAGAAATTAATGTGCGACGATGCTAAAGTAAGGTGATTATTGGCCTCAACAATGTACACAAAACCTTTTAGCCAGGTGGGAATGAGGGAAGAAAAGCCCCTTTTAAAGCTTCATTATAGATTGAGCTTTTTGCCAGGGTACCGAAAACTAGAATGAACACTGGCTTATAGGAGCTGTGGCTCTGGCATCAGAAATTAGCGCTTTTCTTACTCACGTACATCACGGACACGACATGACTCCATCAGATGTTACAGTTTCTGTCCCCAACCATGTTACAGTTTCTGTCCGCCCCCACCCCCTTGTGCTAGCGGTCAATAAATCCACCGCGAATTTTATTTCCAAACGCACGCAAGACCCCATGATCTCTAAAGAGAAAATACAGCGTCTGTATACAAAAACGCTTGTAAAGGCAAAACCACAACGACAAACCAGTGAGGATCCGTCGGATCTTTAGTAGACCTGGATCATTAAAATCTTCAACACCAAATTTTAAAAATAAAACAGTAAACTTATCCTTACAGCAAGAAGAGTGACAGCAAAAAAAAAAAAAAAAAAATACAGAAAACAAAAATAAAGTTGTTCTTACTGTTCTTTTGGAAACACGGCTAGTGTTACTCCTCCACTTGTTTCACGTGACTCCACCCAGATGGCCGGGGCACCTGGAACGAATATATCGCGCCCGCGCGCGAAAAGCGGCAACCCAAAAAAAACCATCATGGCGGATGAGACGACAAGTTCTGTTTCTAAGGTAAGCTGCCTCGAAAATGACCGAAAATTTGCTATCGTTTCTCTCCTATATTCATGATATCTCACTTTTGGTCATCAGGGATGCTTTCTGATCAACAAATCTACAGCAAAGAGTCCAAGAAAGCGAAGTGCAGGTTTGAATTGTAGTAGTTTAGTTCTACTGTCCCCGATTAGTAGGCCTGACGGCAAGCTAGAAGACTAGACACTTAAATAAAGTTGTTGATTGATTGATAGTTTCGAAGCCCGAGGTTTCAAGCACACAGCACACGCAAGCTTTCCTTGTTTCCAGACGACCCTTAAACGTTTGTTTATACCCCGTGCTCTCCTTCTCTCTCCCAGCTCCTCCACACACACACACATGTACACCCATCCTTCCAAAAATGCCTGAAAAATTCCTGAGAAGATGGGATGGGCATGCTTGAAATTTGCACCGCTCGAGAAAGATGTAATATTGGACAGTACAAAATGCAGACTGCAGACTGACTGCAGACCATTGTATTCAGTGTTAGAAAACAATGGGATTATTGTTGTCACGTTTTCATTTTGCGTGGTGAAGACAATGGTCTGCAGCAGTCTGCAGTCTGCATTTTGTACTTACCAACGTAATATTCATCAGGTTGATGACCACAAGCTCAAGACAAAGACAAAATCTCAAAGTCTTACTGTGGATTTTAAATGGTGTTTTTTGGTGTTGGGTAACCATTGTTGGCTACCTGTTCTCTTAATATTTTTCTCTGTTATTTTCCAAAAGAAAGAATCACTCTAAGGGAAACACAACACTCGCTGGGCTTGGTCTAGGTTCCTTCTGGAGCTTCTCTCTTGCTACTACAAACAGTTGCAAAAATGTTGAGACACTCTGACAAAAAACCGACCTTTCTTACTTCAAATCGCTGCTAGTCACACGTCTGTTGGATGTATTACACACCTCCCTCCTCCCCTCCATTCGAAGTTGTTCCTCCAAGTTTTTTGAGCATGGTCTTGTATTGCTTTCAACTTTGATATGGGAAGGAGGGGGGATGACAAGCGTAAGGTCATAAGCGGGTCAGTCGAGCCAAGATAAGGTACAGTGTCTCCAGTATTTTTGCAACTGGTTGTGGCATCTTTTGGTTTTACTACTAATTGCTGGTGCCCTTGCCACTCAGTAGCCTGTGAATTTCTGATAATAATGGAAATTCTGCATCTTAGGGAAGTGACATCTGAAAATATGTCTGATATCATCTAGCCATTCCACTGTCACTTATTTTTATTCACTCTTAATGAAAAACAAGATTTCATACTAACAGTGTATTTTATCTTTGTGGAAGATTACTTTCCTGAAGTTAGCGGTGAAAGTCACTCTTATCGTAAGCTAAGAAATGCAAATTATAATGAATGCTGGAATTCTATTAAAAAGGAGATTGAGGTAAGAGTTGATTTTCCATTTTTTTTAAACCCATATTCCTTTTACCACATGTGATGTCATTGGTTTTTGATGGCAAAAAAGGATTAAAGCTAAAGCTTTAACTAGCTAAGGTTGTTTTGGCTTGATATTTTTGACCAACTAGTTGGTTTTTACTAAAATAATTATTCCTCTTGCCCTCATGGCCTCTGAGTCAATAGCCCATTTGGCCTTCAGCGTCGTGGGCTATTGACGCGGAACCCATTCGGGCTCGAGGAATAATATATAATATATAATATCTTCTCTTAGTTGATATATCTAGATGAACCCTGGACCTAAGAACTGAATTTTTTTTAAGCATCTACAGACACAGATGAACAGCAAAATATTCTCTGATCTTCTGGAATTCATAAAGTCTGCTCATAAGATGAGTTCTTTGGGTTCTGAGGGATCTGCTGTTATACATGAAATACCAACAGCTGCACTTATAACTGGTAAGTGCATTTAGACTTCCTTACTCTTTAAGTCCCAATGGTGACCAACATCAATTTTCTCGTAACCATATCCATAGATTGTCCAGAGATTAAGTTATAAGAATTAATAAATTGATCACCTAAGAGAGAATGCTTTGATCTGATCTTTTATCAAATTTTCTCAACACATTCTTTAAGGAAATGTATAGAGATCAGTTTGGAGAATTTGTATGTGGATATTGGGGCTTAAAGGGTTAATACAGTGTATAAGTCAAGACAGATTCAAGTGACTGTTATCAACTCAAAACCAACAGTGACTGCAGGGTGCAAAGAAAGTCAGTTTTACAGCCTGCCATTCGGGCAAGCTGTAGCTAGCATGTACTAGCCCACAAGTCATTTCAAATAGTACCCCAAAACCCTTTTTGATTAGCAGAATTGGTTACAATCCTTCTGTAATTTGAATTTCCCACAAAAACAGCACTTGCCCATCGGGCAAGTTAAGAACAAAAATCACTAGCCGGATAGCAAAATCCACTAGCTCTGGGCTATCAGACTTGACTTTCTTTGCACGCTGTGACTGTAGCGATTGGGTGCCCTGTTTTTGTTTTCCCCCTCTTCAAGGTCACATGGCCTTGTCATTGGTTGTGCTTGATCAGTAGCACGGTTGTCATGATCACAAGGAAAATTCACTGCTCTGCATAAAATATATTTCAATATCTCGGCGCACAATTATTGAATGCATTTGAGACTTTCCTCGATTATCAGAGGTATATTAAAGATTATTTTCTGATAAAGGTTGGGGAATTATGTTCTACCATAAAAAATTAAATCCGCACTGAGTTGTGAAGGTTGCCGTAAAAACATGGCGTCACGCGTAACACGCGCGTATAGTCGTCCTTCACTTTTAACCTGTTTTCGCTAACTTCTATTTCTTTTACCGTCCTCAAAACTTTTATGTGTAAAGAATATTCTTATTGTTAGTTATAACTCAAACTAAAATCTCAAAATTCCCATTCGATTTTCGTCAAAACTGACCAAACCACTCGCGATTTGATGCGTCACGCTCAAGACTTGGAAGAGACCAAACATTTTCAATGTCATGTATCATTCATATTTCTTGACTCACAAAACAATTTTTCATCCAGACACAATGCTCATAAGTTGATTTTAACTTTCCTGTAGTCTCTTGTTGTGTGAATGAATTCTTGCGGAATTATTAACTTTTTTCTGCGTTCTAAACATTCGGGAAGCGGTGTGATACGGCAAGCAGAATTTTCGGTCGTTGACCTTTCGTGCCGTCCTGTCTGCGCTCTGTGTTCTGGATTGTATCAAAGTTGACAGGAGCAAAATGCTCAAATGTCACGCTAAATTTTGATACCAAAACCAGTCGAGAAGGCCAAAACCCGACGAAAATATTGAGATTTGAGTTTGTTCTAAACACCAAGAGAGTTATTTTCCTCCGTGAAGAGTAAGCGATCGAATTTCACGCAGAATCTAGCTCGACACAGCAACCGCTTGTACTGTTTCGTTCGCTCTAAAATACACTGAAAATGACTCACTGTTTACTCAATAAATTTGCATTGTCTTAGACTTCCATATTAGGAAGAAAAATATTGCATAAGCTCAGGAAATGAGCGGGAAATATCTTCATAGCACGTGCGTTCTTGATACGCATTTCATATCGCACGCGTGAGCACAAAACAGTCAAATACAATCAGAAGTATGGATTCTGGAGTTTCTCGGATTCAGCAGTGGTGAGAACAAAAAAGAAAAGGAAAAGCAAGAGAAAAGAAGAGCTCATTATAAAAAAAAAATAGAAGGAAATTTATTCAAAAAATACTGGAAGCCCGAAAGAAAAGTCAAGAAGCCAAGTGTGGACCGTGGACGGTCTTTGTTCTTCAAGAAAAATTCTTTCTTAGGGAAAACATGATTGATCAGACATATAAACTTGATGAAAAGGTGGCAGCAGTGCTTCCAGGAACTGTACGTTATATTTGTGGTGCCTTGCAATCAAAGGGAAAGAGACGGCAAATATTTCAAGTTCCATTGAATGAACACGAGCAAATGTTGGCATCTCTTTGACTTTCTTACAATTAACATGTGTTTTTTTGTTGTAAATACATTTGTAGCTTTAAACTGAAATTTCTGCTTAAAAATTGCCTGAGAGGAATGAAGATGAAATATATTTTGTGCGAAAGGGCGTGGTCGCAATGCATCGTGGGTAATAGAAAAATAGCAAAAATGTCCTCAAAAATTATTGAGGTGGCATTTTTTTGCAATATTATCATTTTTTATTGCTTTTTAGAGTTCCTTGAAACACCTGTATTTTTTTTAAAAATTTTGATTTTAGGCCAATGTTACACCTTTGTACATCAGAACTGTGCTACTGATCCTTGTTATGTTGTAGTTTTGGGTGTTCACTCGAAGTGATGATCAAATGGTGACTAAAAATCTAATTGAATAACTGCTTTGTTAGGGAGGACTGTATTGTTAGAACAATGTTTGTATATTGGCAAGAATCAAATCTTGTGACCATCCATTGCAGTGAAAATTAAGGTACGGTTACAGAGTGAAAAATTTGCTGCTACGAGGATAGTAGAGAATGAACCAGAACGATCTGAAAGCAAATGATACCAACGTGTTATCCATTACTTTGCACCAAAAACAAGCCTTGTTACTGTTGCAAAGCACTGGAAAGAGGATGTGTATACCCTTTCAGATGGGTTGAAAGTACATGGAATTAACCACAATTTTTTTTTGTTTTTAGGCAGGTAACTTTATTTATTCATGGTATTTTCTTTAGGTATATTACTTTCTAGTATAGAAAACTAACTAAACTAGAATCTAAGATAAAAACTGAAAAAAAAAAAATTCTCTCTTAGGTTATAAGTAGGTTAATCACAGCAACAAACAAAATGCAAAGTCAGATATTCAGGAGCCATGTTATTTACAATATGCTATGCATCATTTTTGCTTTACTATTAACTACACAGTGATGGGCAAGCTTTGACCACTTTAAATTTGAAACAATTGGCTAGTACTGAAGTCATAACTGGAGAAAGTTACAATGCAAGCGGCACAAATTATTCTGTAGTTTCTGCAATTTAGAAGAAAAGTTCTTAGAACAGTTTCCCCATTGACTACATTACATCAGTGTTCAATCTAGAAATTAGTGAAAGTGGGTGATATGTCTCACATGGCATTTTAAATTGGATCATTTCAAAAACAGTCTGGGTTAGACTATGATATTGAGACTTTGAACAGCTTTGAACAACCGATATCACCAAACTGACTTCTCCAGCTTCACTGCCATCCTTTTCTGGCCCATCTTCATGCTTTTCAGGTTCAACTGCCATTTTCTTAAATAGCGTAAAAAATAAACTTAGCTTTTTGTTGTCCTTTCATAATTAAAGGAAACAAAAGAACAAAGTTAACAGATGAAGCGTGAATCACTTGGCAAAGCAATGTATGCATATACTATGCGCCAGTCTCCCCTAGAAGTGGGTGGAACAAAAACTACTTGTAAAGCACATACACTTGTAGTGTGAAATGACAGTCATTTCACGTACTCATTTCAGGAAAGTAAGCACACCTATTTTTTTCAGTCGGCAAAAGCCTTTGTTTCTTGACAGCTATCCCTCATCAGATCATCTTATTTGGGAATGTGACCACTTATAGTTTCTTCAGTTGACGTTTTTGGTTACACAAAAACTTGTACTTGTCTCAGGCGCGAACAAGGTTGCAAAAACGAAAAATTGGTAACAACAAAATTTTCAATTTTTTTGCAAACCCTAACTCTATTTTTCTGTCATAGTGCAGACAGGACCTTAGTCTAGCCAGCCAGGTCTGACAAGATTAATGGTAAATACCCTCAGGGAGAGTTAACTGTTATAAATTAATGTTGTATAATTTGCAGGTGTGAACATGCCAGATCATGATGTGATATTTTCTCAACTGGCCAAAGAACTCAGAAACCAGGTGACTCCCTTTGTAGCTCTGCTGAGGTCCAAAGATTGTACAGGTGTGGAGATACATTGGATGATAAATATTGCGCTGCCTATGGCAACCCAGTCATAAATTGGGATTCATTGTTGCGGTCACAAAAAGACAAAATGGCGGACAGATCTCCCCAATGGCATTGCATGCCCTGTCCCCTCTGCCATCAATTCCACGAATAGGAAAATATAAATAAGCAAATTGACCTTCTAAAACAAGAAAAAGACGGGTATTGCTTTTAACTGAGACTTTTCCACAGTGCACCCCCTCCGCCCCCCATCTCTGCCCCCAAAATATAGCATGACAGTATAACGTGCCTAATTTGATGTAACTGTAAAATCCAAAAATTGTTGTTGTTTTACGCTTATAACATGTGACAGGGTCAACTTTTGTTGTTTTTAAATACTGTTATATAGCAATAATTTTCTGTTTCTTAAAACTTGCAAGGCAAATTAAATTTGTTTTGTCTGATATTGCATTTAAAACTCTTCTAACTATCTGGGTGTGAGTGTTTCTGTTCCACAGGGCAGCAGCCCAATTTACCGTCATTATGGGGGGAGGAGGGGGGGGGGGGTCTTTTTTTTTTATATCAATTTTTTTACTTTTGTAGTGGGTTACTGAATACTTGAAGATAAGAGCTCACGCTATTTGTACCAACTGTGTTTTTTTAGTATTTATAGCTGTCCGTTTTGTTTACTTTTTTGCATGGTATCATTGTTTCAGTTATGAAAGCAACCATGAAAAATGTGATATCACAATTTATTGGCCATGAAGTGCAGGTAATTAAAGCCGTGATATTAAACATTCATCCAGGGCCACACTGATAACAGTTGTTGATTATCTTTGTCAGTGTTTCCTTTGTGTGTTTTAAAATTTGCTGTTCAATGTTTTTGTTTGTTTGTTTGTTTTTTTTAATTATTTTTTACTAATCATAGGACTTTAAAAAAAATGTGAATTTCCAGCTGACTGGAGATCTAACCATGCTAATGACTTTTAACATGATTTTACTTTAATTTCCTTACAAAGGAAGAGGATGATTCTACTCCAACTGAACAAGGAAAAAAGATCAGCAGTTTTACCATGCCTGTGCTATGTCACTGGTATAAGAAAATCACAAAGGTTTGGAAATATTTATGAATTTTTCATTTAACTATTTTTCATTTTAAAACAAAAATTAACAATATAAAAGAAACTTGGTGTTTTGATAGCTTCCTGTCATCATTATCTAAAGATAAGAAGCTAACATGACTCGTGGTAATATTTATAGAAAAAGAAAGTGTGAAAAGTGCATGTAAATTTAAACTTGAAAATGGACAAATTATATTTATTACAATATTTATTTTATAAAAAGTTTTGCATGGATGGAGTCTGCTTGAGTGTTTAGCGTAGGTCTCATAATCAACATCTTGCATATCAAACACTCCAATTTTCCTCAGCATTTGTTTTTCTATAAATATTACCACAAATCATGTAAAATTTTATTTTTTTGATGATGATGACATGAAGCCATCAAAACTTCAAGTTTCTTTTAAATCATTAATTTATACAACTTAATAACTAAAGACAACGTAGATTTCTGAATTTCCCTTTTTTCAACCTTACAGTGGCCATGTTGTAGTTAATTTTTTTCCTCAGGTAATTTTTATTTTTATTTCGTTTCAACTTCATTAGCGTACATCACCATACCCCAAAACAGAAGAAAAACGAAAATACCTGAGATAAAAAATTTTATAACTACAGCAGCTATGTTGTAGGAAAAGTCAATCTCAGGTTAAACTGGTAAATTAACCTACATTTGATTCAGATTTTCCTTTGTTTCCTTCATTCTTCATTCATGGGAGACAAAAAATATCCTGGTTTAACCTGAGAACGGATTTAACCTATGCATGGGAGACAAAAAATATCCTGGTTTAACCTGAGAACGGATTTAACCTATGCATGAACCCTTTACTCTTTTTATCTGGAAGTACACAGTAATTCTAAACACCACAGACCTTACTTACTTAATATAAACTATTTTTAACTGGAAATAGGTTTAACCAAGTCAGCCTCTTCACAGGTTCAGTTCAAATATAATATGTACAAATTATAAAATTGATTTTAAATGCAATATTACAGTTTGAAAGCTCAATTTCAAACATCTACTGACAGCATCCCGACAACATAACCTGATCAAGATTCCTTTTATTGAGGGACTTATATAAATTTCTGAAAGTAAGTATGAACAAAGTAACTTTTTTGTAAATGTGCAATTTTTAAATGATTGCACAGTAATTATCTCTTATTCTCTGTGTTAATTACATACTGAACAAAAGTGAAGCTAACTTACTGAAAATGTTTAAAAAAAGTGTTACTTTTACTTCAATAACATTATTAAAGAAAAAATTCCTGTAAGGCAAGTATTTTCGGCCCTTAAATGTTGTTTGTATACTGATTAAATTGTACTGTATTATTCAGCTAGATATTATTAAATTTAAAACAAAAAATAACAGTAATACCTTTTCACTCAAATGAGGTTTAAATGAAGGATCAAAAACTTGTTATTTTGATAATATTGCTAATTAAAAGGAAAATGCTAAAATTAAACAAAAATACATTTAAAACAATGCTAGCATTTTTTCTCATTTTCATTCATTTCCTTGTCATAATTATTTAGTTACTTAGAGGAAAGACCACACTTTAGGCTAAATATTATGATAAACTATTTTCTTTTCAGCAAGATGACCCCCAAAAAAGGCGTAGCTCTCAACGACCTCAGTATTCAGGTAAAAAATGTGATTTGGTTACCCCTGAAAACACATGAACAGCTCTCAAGAACTCATCTGGACATGTTTGTGATCCAAGATGTGAAGAAGTCTTGGTTTTAGAGGAGACGGGGAGGAAGGATAAGATCCCACAAAAATTCAACCCACTCATGGCAATGATGCCAAGACCTGGACCTCTGCACCACGTTGGTGCAGTGCTCCAAGCTCAACTTTTTTGACAGTTTTTTGGTTTTCAAACACAGAAACAGAAATATTTGCTCACCAGAAAATAAATAAATAAATAGGACAAAAAGAAAAAAGACATACATCACACTGTTTTCAGTACAGCACTCCTGAACTATGTTTCTTGATGTGTGAATGGGAGACAGGTCAAATGAGGACCTTGAATATTACTGAGTTTCCTTGTAAGCTACCATATTTCTTCACCTATAAGCTGAGCGATTTTTTCAGTTTTTGACCCAAAATTCCGGGAGATTTTTCACGAAGAACAGGGTTCGGCTTGTAGCCAAGGGTTTTAGATTTTAAAAATATACAGTTGCTGAATAACTTTACCCCCTGGCTTGTAGTCAAGTTAGCAATGAAGCGTCGCACCATGGACTCGCTTAGTCCATATTCTCGAGCGATTTCCGAGTTGTTCTCTACCGCTTCAGCTTCCGCGATAACTTTTATCTTGAAAGCCATACTATACGAGGAACGGCGTGCTTTAGGCGTGATGATAAAAAATAACAGCGACGATAGGGATACTCGATCGATTGATAGTACTTTGAAACGTTTAACTGAGATTGTTGTTGTGGTTGATCTCTTGTCGCGTGGTAGTATTTGTACACGTCGTTGGATCAATTGATATTCATATCTCTTGATTGGTTTGCTTTTTTTCTTTTGTGTTTATTGTAATTCTTCAGGTTTTGTGTTTAGTGAGTCAATTTCTTATGTTTTCTGTGAGGTTCGCTTGCTCAAATTGCCAGTTACAATCAATAATTTCGCTCTGGGCTTATAGCCGATGGTTTTACTTTTTTTTGGGGGCAGCTTGAGTCTAGCGGAAAGACCCTGACTTTCAGGGTCTTGGCTTATAGCCGAGATCGGCTTATAGGTGAAGAAATACGGTATGTTCAAATATAACTTTATATCATCCAAATTCCTTTTAATCTTGTAGATCATCCTCCTTTGGTCGTCATCTTTGAAGACTTTGAAGGTTTTTCTCCTGCCGTTGTTCAAAATTTTGTCTCAATTTGCAGGTATCACTTAAAGTGATTAGTCACTTTTTGGTCTGACTTATAGTACATATGTATACATATAGTGTAAGAGTTATTTGTAGTAAGACAAAGAACAAGTATTGCGCAGCTCAAAGTCTCAACATTATAAAGACATATTGTATGCTATGGGGCACTGACTTGGCCCCCACCATATAATACAAATGTCTGTAAAATTTAGTGACTTTGGGGAGCTATAATTATCTTTGCTCGCTTTAGTTATATCACTTTCAAAATAATGGCAAGTTTGTTAATGTCAAGGTACTCTTTTCAGTGCAGGTATTAACTGATTTTCGCTAAATGATCTCCATCAAAACTTGAAAAAAAACCATGGAAGGGTTTATTAACCCTTTAAGTCCCAATGGTGACCAACATAAATTTTCTCCTGATGATATGTATACATCATCAAGAGATTAGGTTATGAGAATTAATAAAATGATCACCAAAGAGAAAATGCTTTGATCTTTTATCAAATTCTCTCAACACATTCTGTAACAAAATGTATAGAGATCAGTTTGGAGAATTTGTATGTGGATATTGGGGCTTAAAGGGTAAGGAAACTTATGTACAGTCAAACCTTCCTTTATGATCCACTGCTTAATACAGACACCTCATTATTAGGGACAGTTTGCTTTGCCCACAGGGAAAGAAAGCCCTTACATTGTCTCTAAGTAAAATTCAACCTGCTTAATACGGACACCTTGTTAATATGGACACTTCTATGGCCCCCTCAGTTACCGTATTTAAACTGGGTTTCACTGTATTTTGACAAGTTGGCTAGCTGTTTTTTTGTGAACATGACCTTTACCTTCAGGCTTGCCTAACTAGCCACTGTCTCTTTTTCTTTGCAGTCTATATTTGAGTGAGCTTCCATTGGTGTTAGTGTTTGGAATTGCAACGGCCGTGACAACTATCCACAGGGTTCTTCCACATACTGTTTCCAGTGTGTTAGCTATTGAGAGATTTCAATCTCAACCATCGCACATCTGTGTTCTGGAGATTATCAACAAGGTAATATTAAATTATAAATCATTCTATATTCAAGCGCATAAATGCCCAGCTACAAAAAAAACAAATTGTCTGTAAAGTCTGAGCTATCCCTTAAGAGTATTAGGAAAGCAATTAATTTTAATGAAGGTTTGTGTGTCGCTATTAAATTTTCATTTTCCCCCCTTGTATAGGATGTCATTTTTTGGGTGTGGGCCTCAAATGGTTTCTTTTGTCTGATCCTTAAATAGGGTCAGGGTTTAAGAACCTGGGCGACACCACACCTATCCAAAGTTTATGGAAGTACCCACCCCCCTCCCTGCAGAGTGCGACCTAGTAGACGCTGTATTGGTTATCGATAGTGCCCAGTCTTTGCCCAACTTGTCAATATAAATTTAGTATTCATTATTAATATTAATTTATTAGTTTTTACTTTGAGTCTGTTTGTTTAAGGTGTTGATGACTGCCAAGTTTCCTTTCAAGCTTGGAGCTAGAGTGTTCAGATTTCTGTATGAGAATTTCCTTTTCCATGATTTCTCTCTCCAAAATTTTGCCAGAGGACTTCAGGTACATGTCGGTGTTTTAAAATATTAGTGACATATCATTGGCAGGGCTTGAAATCGCGACTGATACGGTCACCAATGCAACTAACATTTTCTCCTTGGCGACTGAAAATTCTGGTTTAGTTGCTACTTTAACGACCACATTTCTCTATGACTTAGATTTAAATTAAAAGAGCATAGTTAAAACAAACATTTCATCTTACTTTGCTTTGCTTTCGTCTTAAAAAATGTGCCAAATCGCATAAAAAAGCCAGTTTATGTCCAGATCTATTCGGTGTTTTCAAACGATCAATCTAATGGATCACTTTATACTATGAGCTGCGTCATTTACATCATACAAACTGGCGAATAAAAATGAAACAATTGTTGAACTCAGAGGGCAACCTCATCCAATATTTGTTGATTTTTTTTTTATCTAAAAATAAATCATCTGGATGGCTTACATGCTGCCTTTGTTTTTGTTTACCTTTGTTTCGAACAGACTTTACTGAAAGCCACTGTCCTTTATACTTACAGCTGTTCAAGAGAATCAAGAACAGAGATCAAATTCAAGTCAGAAGGAGGCACTTTCAATTGTTGCAAATAGATTTGAACTGCAAGAGGTCTGTCATAACAACCATAATGATTATTAGTCAGTTATTATGATCCCAGATAAATCATGTAGGAAGGTACAATGTTCAAACGCGCAAATTCCTAGATTCACAAACATCAGTTTCCACTTCTAGATCCAAGTGCTAAATTTATACTCACATCATAACTCACTGATATGTGCATGATTAGTGTACAGCTTTTCCTTTTTACTTTTCACAAGATCTCTAACTCTTTTGTATTTGTTTTTATGGCAGAGACTCATGAATGCAGCAAAGCAGAAAAGGAAAGAATCCCCATATGACAAGTTGCGGCAAAGAGCAGTAGACATTTTAGATGACATGTTTAGGTAATATTGAAGATCAGTAAAGAGTATAGAAGAAAAATACTGCAGAACAACTAAATTAATGATCAATATAATACCAATAACAATAAATTAATTTGCTATTTGTTTTTTATCAGAAAATACCTGTCTTGTCCACGTAACCTGCCACTGAATGAAGTTATGTACTATGACAATGTACAAACAACAAGAAAGGTTTGGATGCAACTTTTGTTTTATTATATTTATTTGAGTTTATTTGCGCATCTGGCTGTTTTTACTTTCAATGTATATTTCCACTTGACTGTTATTGCTACTTTCTTTTTTGCCTTTTACCAGTATGTGATTAAGTTTTATTTAACAGTTAATGAATGAGGCTGAGTATCTTATGAAGAATTATGGAAAACACCCTCCAAGATCTCCATAATTCTTCATATGATACGGAAGCCGAATTCAATAACTGTTTTATTATTCATTCCAAATAATTCCTAGTTTAAAAACATAGCTAAAACATGCTTACCTCCATCGATCCATTGATGTTCAGTTCATCTTCGATAGTGTACGTTTAGGTTTGTCCAGCTCCGCAAATATTCTCCAAATAGCAGATGTCGCCCTTCGAGTTGTCTTCTTGCTGTTCTTGCCATGTTTTTAGCTATTTTTTCGCCTAGTTCTTACTCTTGAAACGAGTGAAATGTCCGCCAATTTTTTCAAGTTCACAACCAAAACAACTCAACCTCATCCCCAGGTCCTCTCGGTTAACAGTGCCTTAACCTGCACGAACGCTGCATTTTTGACGTCATTTCCTGGTTAAGGTCAAATTTCTTCCAAATTTGGTCATCAGTAACTGGTTATGGTGAATTAAACGTGTGCTTTTAGCCAATCAGAATCGAGGAAATATTTTGAATGAATAATAAGATAAATTATTGCATTTTGTATGCACTGTGCCATCTTTTCATAGTTGTTAATGTTGAGTTTTCACTTGGGAAACGTCTTTCCCAGTCATGTCTTTCATATTAAACGAGTTATTGTACTGAACACTGGAGTGTTGGAATGTATTGAACAGGTGTGCACTGAAGTTGTAAATTAATAACATAAGTGTCAGAGTGTATTTAGAACAAAAGCGCTATAGTCAAGCCATATGGTGAAAACATTGTGCACTCTGGGGTAAAAGCACCAAATTTGGCATGGTAATAGTACTTGGGCTGCTGAACAATATTAGCTATGGACCCCAGTCAGGGAGGACATTTTGTACTCAGGGGGGTGGGGTGGTTGCAGTTTCCAATTTAACTGCTGTTATTGAAAAGAAAGCTGCTATATCAATAGGGAATGGTGTCCTAAGGAAGTTTAACAAGGTCTATTTAATCCAACTTTCTAGGTGGCGTGGGGGTGGGGAAGGTTTCAACGCAGCTTAGGGGGAGGGGTAGGAGTATCTCTGTTTGCCTGTTTGTATAAGTTTATGTTGTGAGGAAGAATACAATGACCTTTCCTGAATTCTGGGATAATTTTAATTATTAAAAACTGAATCATTGGATAATGCAATTCTAGCATTTTGATTGGCTTAGCCGTTATGGTATATGAGCTATTATACTCAGCTCTCCATATATGGTCGGTGTACGCGTCAGTTTAAAATTGGAAGCTAGCTAAGATTTCTTTTCGCGAAGGATAGCCGGAAGCAAATCGTTTTAATTCATTTCTTAGAATACTAGAAATGCAATTTCATCTAAAGAAAAAAGACAAAAACAAACAAAAAAGCCACAAGAGCTTGTTTGAAAGTTTGTCGAAAAACACATGAAAACACATGGAACTAAAGTACCTTGACCAGCTACGAAAGAAGACAAGTGTTGTTTCTTCATGATCGTGAAGCCATTCGCCGATCGAGTCACTCGCCAATAGATAACTGCGGCTTGTTTATCCGACATCAAGAATATAAATCACAAGTAACCAGCTACAAATACAGGCTTTTCAGCCATTCACTAGAGCAATCGAGGCGGCAGTATAGCTTCTTTTCTCGTTCAGCAAAACCAGCTTGTGGCTTCAAACAACTTCATAACAAACGACCGAGGTAATAATTTTTCTCCGTTGTTCTTACTTTTATAACTGCACCGAAAATCCAAATTCACAGTAATTTCGACGGCTGTCACTTAAAAATTCTTTTCCTTCACATTATCTGCCAGGTTTTTTTAGCTGTTCTGTTGTGTAAAATCCTAGAATCCCGATGAGCTTTTAAAAAACTAATGTTCATCGCTACAATGTTTTGATTTTTCATTCATGCAGTCCAGGGGCCCGTTTCTCGAAAGTCCCGATAATTAACGGGCCCGGTAAGCCGTCTCCGTTTATATTAAAGATCGAGGTTTCAATAGTTTTGCATCTAGCATGATAGAACTATCAGTTAGTGAAACAAAATGGAGTAGTTTGCTAGCCAGGACCCGCGCTCTTATTCTTTATATTTCGATTTGAATAGTTGATTTCAGGCCCGAAAAGTTACCGGGACTTTCGAGAAACGGGCCCCAGGGCAGGCGAGTCCGTTCGCGCGTTGACAGTTTTGGTAGACGTGTGACATGTGAATAGCGGAAGTCCCTTGTCTTTTCCGGTTTGTTCTAGATGGGGAGATTCAACGAGATTTTGTGGGCGTTTTTAATAAAACAATTATTCCACTCGCACTTGTTGGATATGAGATGATTATAGCGAACTCGGCGCTAAGCGCCTCGTTGGCTATCTATCATCTCATATCCAACGCACCCATGTGGAATAATTGTTAAATCATTTAGCAATTAGTTTCTCCTCTGAACTTATTCTTCATCTCCATGGTAGTGGAGATGGTGGTGGTGGTGTCTATGGGGGGGTGGGGGGGGGGATGGGTGGGTTTTTCCCGGTGTAGTAAGCGCATGTTTCTTATATTATCAGTTAATCAACCTGTGGAAATAAACTAGATGACTTAAAGCACTTTTTTAGGCTATTTAATCACCTGATCATCGTTACATCATTCATAAGAGGGTAGCAGGGGGGGGGGGGGGAGGGGTGTCCTGGTCGCGTTTCACGTGTAAATGTTGACAAATTTCACGTATCACATGCGTTATAAACCATTTTTCACGATCCACGAATTTAGTCATCAACCAAAACCGGAAACCGCGCATGAAAAGCCTCTCGCACCCAGGGTACCCGTTACTCAAAGGGGTAAAGAACCGAAAACCATAGTCATCATGGATCGCACTTTGCAGTTCAGTAAACAATGGCATCTTCTTTTCTTATCAGCAAGTCGGCAAGGTGATCTTTAAAGGTGTTAACGAGCACTCGAAACCATCGTCTCATTGACAAATACAATCTATTGGTACGAAACTACCGCTCTATGCGACAAGGAGATAAATAAAACTCTTCCAGAGCGAGTGCAAATTTATCTTAACAGCAAATTTAAAATCACATTTCTGTCAAGATCAGTAGAAGTTCCTAGGTCTTCTTCTGAGTTCCTTTCGTGTCATTGTATTCCAACTCAACTCTCTCTCCAACGCGTAATTCTTTTGGGACATGTTTAAGGGAAGTGTTCCTGCAGAATCCTTTGTGGTGCATTGCATCGCTTTTCCATGCCCAGTAGCCCATTGTCGCATTACGCTTTGGTCACGTTTCGCACCCAGGATATCATCTTTGCTAGGCAACTCTCTTGGTGTGCTAATATAGTGGAGAAGTTCTCGAGGTTTCTTCCCTTTTGTGCAAATAGCCGGAACTTTTTAGGCATCATTGACTCTTTGATAACAAATCTCTCAAGCACTGGGGCATAGTGTCTTGAACACCCTTCAAAGTTTCCTAAGGGATGTAAAAAGTTCAGTGGCTTCTCCATAAGGCAGCCTTGTGGCCCAGGCGGTTTTCTCGTCCTAAGAAAGGGGATGTCTGATTGCATTTTGTGATTGCGTAATAAAAGTACAACATCCTATAACACTTTTCATCACTCGAGAGCCCTTATGATTGCTGTGCCATGTAAAGAACCAGTTGCAGGAGAAAGAACTGGGGTTATGGTGGATTTTATCGGCACCAGGAGACTTACATAAATTTGAAGTGGATTCTCACGATGAATCTTCGTGACGTCGAATCACAAAGTTTAAAAAGCTATAAAGAGCAGCTCGATTCTGTATGATTTTGCTTGACTGTGTCTCAATACTAGCTCCATTGGTCCAGGATGATCTCAATTATACTTTTTAAAAACTGAGAGATGTGAGGCTTTTTCACTATCATTGTTTCTTCCTGTGGCGTTCCTCTAAACAATCGCATGGTATTCACTTAAGGCAAGAAAGACTTCGAGAATATCTCTATATGGCGTTAAATCGAGCTGCTCTTTATAGCTTTTTAAACTTTGTGATTTGACGTCGCAAAGATTCATCGTGAGAATCCACTTCAAATTTATTTAAGTCTCCTGATGCCGATAAAATCCATTGCTGTTATCAAATGTGTCAAAGAATTGTGTTGTGAACTTGCTGTGAAACATCACAGCAAATATAGCACTGCTTCAGTCTCAGCAGACATCTGCTGTCATATAACTGTTATCAAACGTTATGTAACATAACATATAAAATCAGACATCAGACGTCTGATGACAGTTATATGACAGCAGATGTCTGCTGTCATATAACTGATATCACAGTTAACTGACGTTAACAGTTATAACATAACTGTTATATAACTGTTATATACTGTTATATAACAGTATATATAACAGTTATATAACTGTTATGTTATAGTATAACTGTTATATATGCTGTTATATATAACAGTTATATAACTATTATACTGTTATATAACAGTATATATAACTGTTATATGACAGTTATATAACTGTTATATAACAGTTATATGACAGTTATATAACTAATATTTATATAACACTTATATAACCGTTATATAACTGTTCTATAACAGTTATATAACTGTTATATAAAATCAGACATCAACGTGTGATGACAGTTATGACAGCAGATGTCTGCTGTCATATAACTGTTATCACAGATAACAGACATTACAGTTACAACAGTATATACCAATGTATAACAGTTATGTTATACACAGTGTATATACTGTTATATAACAGTATATATAACTGTTATATGACAGTTATATAACTGTTATATAACAGTTGTTATATAACAGTTATATAACATATATGACAGCAGACATCTGCTATAACAGTTATATAACTGTCATATATAACAGTTATAACAAGAAATTATGACAGTTATAACTGTTATATAACTGTTATATAACAGTTATAACTGTTATCATTTCTTGTTATAACTGTTATATATGACAGTTATATAACAACAGTTGTTATATGACAGTTATATAACTGTTATAGTCTGTTATACAGTTATTTAATAGTTATATAACTGTCATATAACAGCTACAACAGTCATATATACTGTTATATACTGGTTTAACTGTTATATAACTGTTATATACTGTTTATAACAGTATATAACAGTTACGTTATAACTGTTAATGTCTGTTAACTGTGATAACTGTTATGTTATAGTATAACTGTTATATATACTGTTATATATAACAGTTCTATATACTGTTATATATAACAGTTATATAACTGTTATATATACTTTTATATAACAGTATATATTTAAGCAATAGAAAACGTTTTCTGTGTTTGCATAGCCTGATATAAACACGAGAGGGGTTGGGAGAATTCGAGACAGTTATGCAAACCCAAGACGAAGTCGAGGGTTTGCGTAACTGTCGAGAATTCTCCCAACGCCCAACACAGGAAAAAAGTTTTCTATTGCTTTTATAAAATAACTTTGCCGAGAAAAAAACGCAAAACTCTTTGTATGGCACTGATTAAAAGAGAAATTCTTACCAGTCGCAAAATCTTGTCCACGAAGTCTTGCACACGTAATCAGTTCTTGTTTTGCAAAAAAGATGCTTTGCAAAATACGGATTTTTCTCGCTTAAAACGGTCAGCTTAAGCAAAGAAAAATGTGCACACCTTCTTTGTAACGATTTTCCAAGTTTTAGCCGACGAAGGAATGGGTAAATAAAGTAAACGTTTTGAGTTTTGAACTCGAAAACTTGTTCAAATTTGTGCTTGCGTGATTAGCGCGCAAAAAGCCAAACAACTTGACGCCACAACCATGTTTACATACTCTGATGCAAACACTCCTCTCGGCCAATCAGAGCTCGCGTACTATCTTAGTTATTTTATAAACTGTTATATAACAGTGTTATATGACAGTTATAAAACTGTTATATAACAGTTATATAACATTTATCTAACTGTTATATAACTGTTATATAAAATCAGACATCAGACGTGTGATGACAGTTATATGACAGCAGATGTCTGCTGTCATATAACTGTTAGCACAGTTAACAGACGTTACAGTTATAACATAACAGTTATATAAGAGTTATGTTATACAGTGTATATACTGATATATAACAGTATATATAACAGTTATATGACAGTTATATAACTGTTAGGCAATAGAGTGTGAGAGAGATCAATATATTATTGAAAACAAGAGAAAACCAAAGGTTACGGAGTGAGGACGACAACGATGGAAGATGAAAACGCTGTTACTCCAACGCTGTGCTTCGCACAAGTTTCACTTGATAGATGTTCCAAACACACGTGATCAGATTCTAAGTGAGCAGAGAAGATCCAGATGCGAGTGATCAAATTGCTTTCTGTGAAGTCCATTCATCCTTATAAGTGGAAGTCCAAACGAATGCCGGTTACATACCTGCGATGCATGCATAATAATAACCGGAAGATGCAGACTGCGGGCTACTCTTGTCGCCCGCAATAAAAGTGGTTAATAGCTCCCCGTTGCATGTCGTTGAAGGTCTCTGTAAGTGTCTCTTGTTTTATTTTTGCGGTAGTTTGGCTGAGCAATTAAATTCCCAAAAAGTGCAATTCACTTCAATCAAAGTGTAAAAATGAAACATCTTATCTTTCCAAGGGTGAAAAACGGCATACTGTCTCTCACAAACGAGAGAGCAAAAAGACCAGCCTTTCCTGTCCGCCATGCAGAATTTCCTTGAGTAGCCTGACCTTTTGTTTCTTCCGTGTGCAGTCTTTTTTGTTCAATCAGGAGGTGTCTCAAAAATATTAATGAAGTGTTTTGATGTGTCAGGGGGTGCATGTATAATATTGTAATGCTTTAACTCAAATTAATTCCGCCCTTCAGAACTCAACTTGCTTCTACGTGGTTTTCCCTTGTGACAAGAATCACTTACACACTCTTTTAAAATAATTTTAGAAAATCTCGCAGAAAAGTAAGTAGCAGGTATTTTATAGGGTTACCTTGCACTACTTTGAAGGAAATGGGAATGCAAAAGTTTTTTAGGCCGCTTTCTTCCCGTTTTTGAGTCTTTTCCGGACCAAAACAAAAAGGCCATGACCCCTCCCCCCCAAGGGAACAATGTGCCTCCCCCCGTGCATATTTGAGTGAGGTCCATAGCTAAAAATAATTAGTGCAACTAGTACTATCACTGTGCCAAGTTTGATGCTTTTACCCCAAAGTGCACAATTCAGCTATTTTTTTTCACCTTATGGCTGGACTACTAGTAAAGGACACTATACATCCCCTACTGGAGACAAGACCACCATTTTACGTGGTCTTTGGAGCCATGTGAAGGTCAAGCCATTTGCATGGCTAAGGCTATTCAACTTTCATTCCATAATTATTTTAAAACATTGAGTATAAGCTACCCTAGCTAATTCTGCCATTGACAACTTTTAATGTTTATTCTGCAGTCATTGAATCATTGTTTTGTCATTGATTATAGCATTTGGTTGGAATGCCTCGTGTTGCTATCCAGACAGCACTCAGCAATCCTCAGGATTATCTTCAGGTCAGTATTTGCTTGATACATGATGTTAACACATTTGATTTGCAAGAAAGAAGCATGACTGGAAAGTCAGAGGCGAGAGAAAAACCATAGGCTAAAATTTTCTTCTGTTGAGAAAAAGCTCTTCTTTTTTCTTATTTTCAGTGTCAATGTTGTCAGACAGATGTAGGAACGGTGCAGGATACTTTACCAGACATATGCATAGCTTACAAACTTCACCAGGAGTGTGGCAGGTTGATTAACCTCTATGACTGGCTTCAGGTAAATAAATGCACATCATAAAAATTTTGATGTTACTTTAGATTAGCTGTTAGCTCCTAACCCTAAAAGCCAATTGGTTAGATACCCTAACTGTGAAACAATGGGAAATAATGATAAACAATGTGTTATTGTTTTCTGTGACCAATGAGGAAGCACCTTACAAGCAGCTCCTACATTACTGACTGTCGGGGGGGAGGTTCCAATGTAAGCCAGGCCCATAGGATCTGTAAGTAACTTGTACGACTTTGCTGGTGGTTGGCAAGGCATTAATTGACACAATGTCTTAGCTTTGGTAACTTACTTGTAGTTTTAGTACTTGGGGATGCAAAGCAACCCTTATCAAGAAACATAATGCCCAGACTTGGGGTCTGTTCTGTTTATGTTCATGGGTTGGGAGGGTGAAGTGGCATCATAAAAATGTAGTGGTAGGCAAATGTGGGTTCAAGCACACTCCATCCATAAGAGATGGAACTTAAAGCATTGTCAGATTTCATATGATGCGGGTCTTAGTACCAGTCTGTATTTTATTTTAAAGAGCTCACCAAGTTTTACAAAATCCTGAAGTTTGGTGTTTATTGTGCCAATATTGAATGAGATACAGTCAATCAAAAACTCCACACATCACAAAGAATTATGTAGACTGGTCCATACGTTTCTTAGAGAAATTTAAAGATTTGGAATGTCTGTATCTTGGCAAATATGATGGGAATTGTCCCATAGCAAGGCATCTTTGTTATCATAAATATTTTATTATTTACTTCTGCTTGAATTCTGAGAGCCTACCATACCTTTTGTATCCAAGTGACAAACATTTGACAGGTTGTCACACTTCTTATTTTGATGCTCGAAAGCCCTCTTTTTTTTCTCAGGCATTTATAGCCGTTCTTGAGCCCTCAACAGAACAGCAGTCCTCAAAAGGCACACCAAAGAAGAAACAGAAAACAGATGAACAGCTTCAGTATCTTTTTTCATTAATTTAATTCCTTACCTAACAGTTTTGTAAGTGTCTGAATTGCCCTGCAGGCCCTCTTCAGTTTCTGGCATGTTAAGACCTCTAATGCATGTTTCTTTACTGTTACTTTGGAAAAATTTCCAAAGTAACCATTAAAGTTTCTTTATTTGCCTTAACCTTACTTACAGCGCTCGCTTCATTCAAGCAGTCTCTGAACTACAATTTTTAGGATTCATCAAATCAACTCGACAGAAAACTGATCATGTACAAAGGCTCACATGGGGTGCCTGTTGACAGAGAATCATGTTATAATATTTTGATTCCCATAATTCTGGGCTTTACACTTACTACTGTATCTGTCATGTTTGCCAGGACATACTACCTAGGCTACAAAAAAGCCTTCAGCTAAATCTGAGTCGCACTAACTGATCATTAGCATGAATTAGTGGTTTGTTATGATGTATGTTAGAGTTTTAAAGAGCCACCACCATTTTTTTGTGGTCTGCCATATCTAATCATACAGGAAGAAGTATGGCTGAGGGCCTGCAACAATGATGTACAGTATACACACTAAAGGCATGTACATACTCATATTTGCATGAGTCAGGGTTGAGTTTTTTTTTTTTTTCAAGAGAATCAGGGAAAGGGAAACAAACAAGACTTACTGACATAAATAACTCTATCTTGGTTGGCATGTTACAAGACTGACTGCTTATGGTGTCAATGAAAATTGCAGAACGTGGTTTTCTTTTGAAGGCAGGCTGGCATGCTGGATGAAATCTCAGTTCAAGCAGCCAGGATCTCTGAAAGCGGCCCAGCCCACTTTCTCATAAAAACACATTACAAATTTTATGAGGAAACAAGGCATGAGCTGAGCGGCTTAGCCAGGCGGTAAAGTGGGCCAGAGCAGCTAACCAGGCTGGCTCACCTCATTGACACTTTTTGATATTTTAATGGAATATCATCCTATCAGCTACACAGTGATGACTAGTAAGATATGCATCCCAGTGAAGTCTAAATGCAATGTGAATTTTTTTCCCCCTGAATCTCTTTACCATGTTTACAACATAAAAACAACCTAAGAGTTAACAAAATAAGTTTATTCTTGTATTTAAACAAGCATGTTTCTTTGTACAAAATACACATGGGAAAAATTCTCACAAAACAGTTTATATAATTATTATTGTTAGAAAATGTTATTTAATAAAGAGCTACTGGTATTTCACTTCACTTCATTTCATTTCAGTGATCTTATTCATTACTTTGAAGTATAAAACATTAAGTGTTGCATGTTCTGGTGTTGCTCTTAACACGAGCAACAGATGGTTATTTGTGCGCAAAATCGTTGCAAGTTGCAAAGTTTGCAAGAGGAACAGGTGAGCCCTTGGGCACCTTATCATACCAAACCAATTTCAGTATTCTCATGCTGTAGTGTTTGAATTCTGCACTTCTGATTTTTCTGGTCCACCAGAATTAGGAAATTGTAATAATTCCTGGGTCTTCAAGGATGACTATTTATTTTTTCTTAAAAAGTCAGAGCTTCAGATCGGAGTAGTACCACTGTCATCCTGATGCTTATTAATATTAAATAATTAATATTTTGTTTAAGCTGCCATGTCTTTGTTCATCCTAGTTTTATTTTCTTCTTTTTGCTGTCTTTTGGACAGTTTTCATCAGATGAGGTCTGAAAGAGGGGCACAAAGTGAAAAAAAACAAACCAACATCTCTTTAGTACACGTTGTACAAAGCTTTTCATTCACCACAGCCAAGTTGGGAATTTGCTGTCGTTTTTGCCAATTTTAACAATTTTATACCTGAACTTGAAGCGTCCCTGCACTGAGTCCGTCTGATATCATTTCATGAACTTTCTTTACTTCTTCAAATGTGACAGCAAGACTCTCCTTGAGACCTGACAAAAATAAAATTCAACAGGCAAATCTGACAAAGTCAACAAAAATCTGGATGTCTATGTGAAAAGACCGAATAATGGCAACAATATTGATCAACAACTGTCCAAGAACTTTAAGTACCTTCTGAGGCCTTTTGTATCACATCCATCTGTTTTCCAAAGTTGTCAAGCTAAAATGTTTTCAAAAAACGTCCATTGACAAAAAAATTCAAAAAACAGTACTCTTCACAAACGGGGCGCGGCCCCTGAGAGGCCGATTAGTGCTAATTTAGGATTAAAATTTTGTTCCGATTTTGTGTTTTACCTTCCTATGTATTGCTTAGAGTAACATTTTGTGTTATCATGACTGTATCTCGGAGTAAAGGCTCAATGTCAGTATTTTATAAGCTCGAGTTACATGTCCTTAGACAAGATAACCTGGCTTAATCCTGGGTTAAAGTTAACTATCTTTCGAGGAACCGGGCCCAGAACTTGGTAATTGTGAGCTCACACCCAACATCCAACATTATTCACCTGTTCTTGTGCATCATCCAAATCTTTTACTTCCTGTTTCAGTGCTGTATTTACATACTTGGCCTGTTATTATAAATTAGAAATGGTGATCAGTTAACCAGCAAACAAAATATCAATTTTTATTTCAATCTATTTCTGCAATGCACTCAAATTGAGAAGGTTGCTACTTTCTAACTTGTGAAATGCAGTGGAACACCAAAGCAATTCGGCTAAAAAATAAACACTTTTTTTGTTGTTGTTGGCTTAATGACAAAGTGGCAAGGGTTGAGCTAGAAATTTCCTGGAGGTATGCACAGTTTGTCAAATCAATCCTACCCTGTTTCCCCAATAGACCTTGTCACGGTTTTTGACGCCATCTTGACGAGTAGGCAAACGCGTGAGAAATTACAGTGTTTGTATGAGAATCTAATGTCGAATAATTTCCCGTAAAGCGGTTCTTCTGAAAAAAAATATGATTTGAAAACTAAAGCTTCGCTCCTAAGGATTCTACTGAAAAAAATTAAGGGCATTACATGCACTAGCAGACCTAGAACCACTTTTTAAAATTTTCTATACGTTTGTCTGTAAGAAAGTCGCGGGAAAATTACAGACAAATATATGGCAAATCTAAAGCAAGACTCTAGAGAAAGTTAAGCACAGGTGCGCCCCAAAAATTTTTTAGGACAATCCTTTGCTTTGTAGCTTTAGTTTACAATTGATATTTTTTTTCAGAACAGCCGTTTTGTGGAAATAATTCAACATTAGATTCTCACACAAACACTAATTTCTCACGCGTTTGCCTACTCGTCAAGATGACGTTGAAAACTGTGTCAAGGTCTATGCAGTGGAACTCCACGTGTCAACCACCTCTTGACAACCAAAGTAATTGGGCTTAAAAATAAACACTTTTTGTTGTTGTTGTTGGCTTAATGACAAAGTGGCAAGGGTTGAGCTAGAAATGTTCTGGAGGTATGCACAGTTTTTCAAATCAATCCTACCCTGTTTCCCCAATTGTTTTCATGTGGGTGACTCATAGGCGTACGGGCCGGGGGGGCGAGGGGGGCTGCAGCCCCCCCCCCCAAATTTTGGGCAACTTGGATTTTTTGGTCAGCGAGAGAAAATTTGGGCAAAGCCAGTTTTTAAAGACGTCTCTATTTTATGTAATTATTTTAAAGACCTGAATATTAACCTGAAGTCGGCGAAATAATCCAGTTACATTACAGTGGTTGCTTAGCATGTGATGAGTAATTTACATATTTGCAGGTTTTTTTTGGTTGGGCACTATACTGTACTGCAATAGCTGGAATGGGCTATTTCTAGTCGAGAATTGATTAAAATAAACTTTCACGTAACGTTCTAGAATCATCTCCACTCGACGAACAGTGTATGATAGCATTTAGCAATGGGTATTGCCTGCATAGCAAGCGTTTCCGCGCGAGTTCGACTGGAAACGTTTGCTACGCAGGCTACAATGGGTATGAAAATGAAGAAGTGGCTTACTAATTCTCAGTTTGAATTACGAGAAGAATTTTAATTCGTTTAAAAAATCTATCGAGCGGTTTAAAATTATTCGCTAATTTGTTAAAGTAGACCGAAATGTTTACAAAACCGCTAACAAGAGTGTCTCTATACATACTAATCAAATCCTTCTTTCGATTCCAGCAATCAAGCAGAGCTATCTCCACGATCTTTCACACATGTTTTTAAAAAGATTAAAACTACTATGAGGTGAAATTGCAGGTCAAAAGAGCTTCGTTTTCTACAGATAACGGCCAAAAATCAAGATACTCCTTTTCTTACCGTATTTCTAATAATAAAAACTTCATTGCAAAATATCTCGATAACGGTCTTAAGGTTTTGCTTAAACTTCACGAACATCGAGGCGACCGTATTGGAAAAAAAGCTCCTGTGAACGATTTTGTAAGGTTCCCGTCCCGAGAATCATAGCTGAAGTAAAATAGGTAATGCAGTCATTTCGTTGCTATGGCAACTCCGATGTTTTGCAACCCTGGTGATGACAAATTTTCATCTTTTAAAATACAACTGTGGTCGCAATTTTTTCAAATGATTGTTTATGGCGACGTAGTTTATGCTCAGACTTGGTATTGACCCTGAAAAACTGTATCGAGCCACCTTTATATGCCAGGACGGCCTATGTTGTTGCAATATGGCCCTCATTTCTTTTCGACTCTTTCGTAAAAATTTGGACAACTTGCGAGATGTTTTTGGGCAAATGGTTTACCGCCCCCCCCCCCCCCCCCCGGCAAAAAATTTCCCGTACGCCTATGGGGTGACTTGATTGCATTTCCATTTTTGAAATCTGGTGAGGTAATAATCTCGTTTGGTCTCAGGACTATGTTTTTCAGATACCAGTTATGGCTTCCACGTGTGACAAAATAAGGGAAAAAACAATGCATTTTGAGTTGCGTAAAAGGCAGTTGCGCCAATTTTAACATCTGTTCATTTGCCTTGTTTTTCTATTTTTGATTTTGCTCTTTATTCATGTTCAACACATTTTTCAGATGCATGTACTTGTGTATTACTTATGGAATAGGGTGTGTATGGGGGATGCCTTCTCTGTCCCCTTTATCCTCTCTTGATTTGCAGGTAATATTTTTAGTTTGCATGTACAATTTGTAATTTGCATGTACTATTTTTAATTTGCAGCAACATTTTTAATTTGCATGTGTGACCCTTCTGGGCCACCGTAGTTTTCAGTACGGAACCTGAAGCTTTCCGTTGAGAAGGCACTGCCACTGATCTCAAATTATATTTTCCTTTTGTAAAAATTCATTTTCATAGTCCTTACAATTCCCTGGTAAAAGAAAAATAGACTTGAACCACGGTAAATTTTGGCTCAATTTTGTTCTTTTGCTATTCTGCTGGGCAAATTGAAGCATAAAAATAATAACTTCGTGACGTGTAATTTTGGTCTGAAATCATGCTTGTGATATCAAATCGAACTGTCGCTGCGCACACATCTGATTTTAAAATCACGTGTATGATTTCAGACCAAATTCACTCCACTTACCCGCTTAGTTTAATTGCTGGTTTTCACTGTCACGCCATCAAAAATAAAAATAAAACGATAAATTCCAGAATCTGAGAAATGAAGTGAGCTTGATATAGAAAGACCCTCGCCAAGATTTAGGTCAGTGTGATTTTTCACACGCGAAACATTTTAAGAAATTGTTCACCCAAATTAATAGAGCGCTTTCTTTGAAGGCGCCATGTTGGTGCCCATCCGGATGTGCACCAACATGGCCTCCGGAAACTAACAGAAACATCTGTCACTGAGTTTTGCTGAATTCATCTCTCAAGGAACTCATAAACGTTATGGCAGTACCTTTCCTAATAAAATGACTGTTTAAATAGCAAAATCCCTTAAAATAAGTCACTTTTTTAACCTACATGACAGCTGCGATGGTGCGTCACGCAAAAGCTTAGAAATTCAAGCGTATTGTATCACTAAACGAAGAGCCTTTTCGAAGTGAAAATCTGTGTAAATTTCATTTTTAAACTGCTCTTGTACTTCATGAAAGTAAAAACTTAAAAGGATCGATAGGCAAATAGGTCTATAAAACGCGGCCCGCCCTAGTTGCCTGATTGGGCGTCGCCCAGACAAAATATGAGATAAACTGTATATGGAATAATTATTGTTATCTTAGGTTATACTTATGGCATATTCTTACATAACAGATAACATGCAACGTGACTTAAAGCTTTACACTAGCCTGCGAAGCGAAGACGCATTTCCGGTCGTCGCGACGACCGGAAATGCGTCTGCGCTTCGCAGGCTAGCTTTACACGTGAATCGGCATGAAAAATAAAAATCCTGGATCAATTAAGGTTTCTGGGAAACTGCCCACCTACCCCTCCCCTATGCTAACATTAACACTTACTTCTCTCTAAGGGCAAAATGATGGCTTAGGGGAGGGGTAGGTGGGCAGTTTCCCAGAAACCCAAATTGACCCAAAATCCGGTATATACTTCATGGTGGAAAGCCACAAGTGCACCGGTAATATACACTCTGTGTAGTATGTAGTATTGTGTCTTCTCCCTAATGCACCTATCAATGTAAACCCCGTGGGGGGGGGAGGGGGGGAGTGCGGGCAAGGGGTGGGGATTTGACAAATTTTAAAAATTTTCGATCAAATTCCCCAGGGTGGGAAACGAAAGGTCAATCAAAAGTGTCAAAAAAGCCCCCACCCCAGGGGAAAAAATCTAAACAAACAATGCTATAATACTATATAAAACGAATAAAAGAACATTTCAAACACGTTGTTATACTTTTGTTTACGGTTAACGGAAGCTCCATTAAATTACTTGCTGTAATTAAGTATTTTCTCTCTCCACTAGCATCTCTCATCTTGAACAACAAAATCACTCCAGGAAGATTGACCGTGCTATATAATATTAATAAAACGTAAAATGTTTTATAACATCTGCTCAACATGTCGGAACAGGTCGGATCAGTGACCCATAAAAAATCCTCTGACTTTCATGGTGGAATTCGATTTCAATCGAGTTTTACAATCAGATGGGAACTTGAAGATAAAAACTTTCTCAAAATAGACATTATCTGTTTAGATGACAGTTTAAAGTATCGAATTATGGCGATTAAAACAAATGACAACTTCATACCTTTCTCCAACAGCGTGGCTTTCAGGAAGCCTCGAGGGACGGCCTTGGTAACTGCTTCTGAATTGATACCAGGCTTCTGTCGGTCAAAGTCAAATGTCCTGACCCCGGGGTCGCTCCGCACGATCAAAAGCCCGACAGCGGGGATAGTCCCAGGCATCAAATCCCCTCCACTTGCCCGCACTCCCCCCCCCCCCCCCCACGGGATTACCATTGATAGGTGCATAATAGCTAGTGGTAGTTACTAGTAGTTACTTGTATTTACTAGTAGTTACTAGTAGTTGGTGGTAGTTATTAGTAGTTACTGGTAGTTACTACTAGTTGTCGGTAGTTACTAGTAGTTACTAGTAGTTAATAGTAGTTCCTGGTATTTACTAGTAGTTAGTGGTAGTTTTTAGTAGTTACTGGTAGTTACTAGTAGTTACTGGTAGTTATTAGTAGTTACTGGTAGTTACTAGTAGCTGTCGGTAGTTACTAGTAGTTACTAGTAGTTAATAGTAGTTCTTGGTATTTACTTATTTTCTTGGTAGTTATTGGTAGTTATTTGTAGTTACTGGTAGTTACTAGTATTTAGTGGTAGTTATTAGTAGTTACTAGTAGTTGATGGTAGTTACTAGTAGTTACTGGTAGTTATTAGTAGTTACTGGTATTTAATAGTAGTTGCTGGTAGTTACTAGTAGTTACTAGTAGTTGATGGTAGTTATTGGTAGTTACTAGTAGTTAATGGTAGTTATTATTCATTCAAAATATTTCACCGATTCTGATTGGCTAAAAGTACACGTTTAATTCACCATAACCAGTTACTGATGACCAAAGGAAGAATGGAAGAATTGTGACTTTAACGAGGAAATGACGTCAAAAATGCAGCGTTCGTGCAGGTTAAGGCACCGTTAACCGAGAAGACCTGGGGACGAAGTTGAGTTGTTTTGGTTGTGAACTTGAAAAAATGGCGGACATTTCACTCGTTTCAAGAGTAAGAACTAGGCGAAAAAATACCTAAAAACATGGCAAGAACAGCAAGAAGACAACTCGAAGGGCGACATCTGCTATTTGGAGAATATTTGCGGAGCTGGACAAACCTAAAAGTACACTTTCGAAGATAAACTGAACATCGACGGATCGATGGAGGTAAGCATGTTTTAGCTATGTTTTTAAACTAGGAATTATTTTGAATGAATAATAAAACAGTTATTGAATTCGGCTTTCGTATCCTATGAAGAATTATGGAGATCTCGGAGGGTGTTATCCGCCTCGACCTACGGCCTCGACGGATAACACCCTCCTCGATCTCCATAATTCTTCATAAGATACTCAGCCTCATTCATTAACTGTTAATTATTGGTATTTACTAGTAGCTACTGGTAGTTACTGGTAGTTGCTGGTAATTACTAGTAATAACAGGTAGTTATTAGTAGTTCCTGGTAGTTGGTGGTATTTATTGGTAGTTACTAGTAGTTAGTGGTAGTTATTAGTAGTTACTGGCAGTTACTAGTAGTTGTCGGTAGTTACTAGTAGTTACTGGTAGTTACTAGTAGTTCCTAGTAGTTATTGATAGTTACTAGTAGTTACTGGTAGTTGGTGGTATTTATTGGTAGTTACTAGTAGTTAGTGGTAGTTATTAGTAATTGTCGGTGGTTACTAGTAGTTACTAGTAGTTAATAGTGGTTCTTGGTATTTACTAGTAGTTATTGGTAGTTATTAGTAGTTACTGGTAGTTACTAGTATTTAGTGGTAGTTATTAGTAGTTACTGGTATTTACTAGTAGTTGCTGGTAGTTACTTGTAGTTACTAGTAGTTGCTGGTAGTTACTTGTAGTTACTAGTAGTTGATGGTAGTTATTGGTAGTTACTAGTAGTTACTGGTAGTTACTAGTAGTTGCTGGTAGTTACTAGTAGTTACTGGTAGTTATTAGTAGTTCCTGGTAGTTACTAGTAGTTATCGGTAGTTACTAGTAGTTACTGGTAGTTGGTGGTATTTATTGGTAGTTACTAGTAGTTAGTGGTAGTTATTAGTAGTTACTGGCAGTTACTAGTAGTTGTCGGTAGTTACTAGTAGTTACTGGTAGTTACTAGTAGTTCCTAGTAGTTATCGGTAGTTACTAGTAGTTACTGGTAGTTGGTGGTATTTATTGGTAGTTACTAGTAGTTAGTGGTAGTTATTAGTAATTGTCGGTAGTTACTAGTAGTTACTAGTAGTTAATAGTGGTTCTTGTTATTTACTAGTAGTTATTGGTAGTTATTAGTAGTTACTGGTAGTTACTAGTATTTAGTGGTAGTTATTAGTAGTTACTGGTATTTACTAGTAGCTGCTGGTAGTTACTTGTAGTTACTAGTAGTTGATGGTAGTTATTGGTAGTTACTTGTAGTTGATGGTAGTTATTGGTATTTACTAGTAGTTACTGGTAGTTACTAGTAGTTGCTGGTAGTTACTAGTAGTTACTGGTAGTTATTAGTAGTTCCTGGTAGTTACTAGTAGTTATCGGTAGTTACTAGTAGTTACTGGTAGTTGGTGGTATTTATTGGTAGTTACTAGTAGTTAGTGGTAGTTATTAGTAGTTACTGGCAGTTACTAGTAGTTACTGGTAGTTACTAGTAGTTCCTAGTAGTTATCGGTAGTTACTAGTAGTTACTGGTAGTTGGTGGTATTTATTGGTAGTTACTAGTAGTTAGTTGTAGTTATTAGTAATTGTGGGTAGTTATTAGTAGTTACTAGTAGTTAATAGTGGTTCTTGGTATTTACTAGTAGTTATTGGTAGTTATTAGTAGTTACTGGCAGTTACTAGTAGTTGTCGGTAGTTACTAGTAGTTACTGGTAGTTACTAGTAGTTCCTAATAGTTATCGGTAGTTACTAGTAGTTACTGGTAGTTGGTGGTATTTATTGGTAGTTACTAGTAGTTAGTGGTAGTTATTAGTAATTGTCGGTAGTATATTAGTAGTTACTAGTAGTTAATAGTGGTTCTTGGTATTTACTAGTAGTTATTGGTAGTTATTAGTAGTTACTGGTAGTTACTAGTATTTAGTGGTAGTTATTAGTAGTTGCTGGTATTTACTAGTAGTTGCTGGCAGTTACTTGTGGTTACTAGTAGTTGATGGTAGTTATTGGTAGTTACTAGTAGTTGATGGTAGTTATTGGTATTTACTAGTAGTTACTGGTTGTTACTAGTATTTAGTGGTAGTTATTAGTAGTTACTGGTGGTATTTATTGGTAGTTACTAGTAGTTAGTGGTAGTTATTTTAGATATGACTGAATCATTTCTATATTCAACCAGCATTTTACCATCTAAGGGGAATATTTCTACCCTATATAACTATGTAATTCAAAGCAGCGCTGGGAGGAATTCTGAAGTCAAATTAAACACGAAGTCCCTCGCACAAGTCATTGGAAAGCTTGATTACAAAAAAAGACGAGTTTAAGTCGTCTATCAGAAAGCCAACTTAATGATGGAGACTCACCTGTCGCCTAGACATGTACCATGACAAGAAGATGAACTACCGTACTAAACTGTATTTAATCAAGAAACTTAAAATAATGGTAACATATTAATTCTGTAATAATAAACTGGGCGATCAACTACCATTAATTTCAATTGTTAGTATAATTGCAAGCATGTTAAAAAATGCGAAAAAAAAATAGATATCTCAGTATTTCAAAAAACGATACTGAATCTTTATATCTCGGTAAAGCCTCGGTACAGTCAGAGACAACAGCCAACATCTCGCAATGCCGCCACTTGATCGAGCTGCAGTGCACTGCTGACGGACCTTTACGATGCAGAAAAAAAACCCATCAAAAATGGTGCCACAAGGCCACTTGCCACAGTGATGACAAGTGCCAAATTTCAACGCCAGAAAGTACAAAGTATAACTTAAGTATAACTAATCAAATCTTGACATGATCACACTTTAGAAACCAAGAAATAAAGATCACTTTATATTCAGAAGGAGGTGGTAATCTTAAGAATTGCTGCTACGTTCGCCAAAAAGGGTTAGTAAAGATCCATCTTCGCAGCCGTAATACAATTAGATAATTAAAAACCGTTTGCATCCACTTATAGAAAGAGAACCTTTAGTGTAACATTTGTTGTACAAAGGACTACTACGACTAGGAAATGGATATTTACTTCAAACACATTGAAGACTATTACTGTTTACAAGGTTTTCAATCTGATAATGACTATGTCAGCGACATCATTAAGTGATGTTTTTATAAACTAGTAGAAATAAAATTAAAGGCAAAAAGTTATGATATTGAGACTGAAATACATGTCACTTTAAATGGAATATATGAGGCAACCTGTCATTCAGTGTAAAGGCATATTAAGTTTAAGATAAACTTTCACAAATGAAGTCTACTTAAAGTGATTGCTTTGTGTGAACATTGGTTTAATGCCACACTGGCGGAACCTACAGGAAAGCAATTGAGAACGCCGAGAACCCTGATGTTTCCCGAGACGAGGTCAACAAGGGAAACATCATTGCTTGACGAAAAATATAACTGTTTCTTCCGATGGGGACCTGGCATTAAGTGTTCTGTTATATTTCTAGACTTTCACTTCAACAGCGTCAATAGAAATAGTCGAGGCAAATGAAAACAGTCGACTCGAATCAGTAATTACCGGCAACTACCAGAAACTACCTGCAACTACTAGTAACTACCAGCAACTACTGGTAACTAGCAGTAACTACTAGTAACTACCAGCAACTACTAGCAACTACCACTAACTACTAGTAAATACCAATAACTACCACAAACTATTAGTAACTACCGAAAACTACTTGTAACTACCAGTAACTACTAGTAACTACCAGCAACTACTAGCAACTACCACTAACTACTAGTAAATACCAATAACTACCACAAACTACTAGTAACTACCGACAACTACTAGTAACTACCAGTAACTACTAATAACTAGCGATAACTACAAGCAACTACCGACAACTACTAATAACTACCAGTGGCTACCAGTAACTACTAGTAAATACCAAACACTACCATTAACCACTAGTAACTACCAGCAAATACTAGTAACTACTAGCAATTACCAACAACTACTAGTAACTACCACCAACTACTAGTAACTACCGACAACTACTAGTAACTACCAGTAACTACTAGTTACTACTAGTAACTAGTAGTAACTACTGATAACTACAAGGAACTACTAGTAACTACCAGCAACTACTAGTAACTACCAGTAACTACTAGTAACTACCAACAACTACAACCAACTACTAGTAACCACTAGTAAGTACCGACAACTACTAGTAACTACAAGTAACTACTAGTAACTACCAGCAACTACTAGCAACTACCACTAACTACTAGTAAATACCAATAACTACCACAAACTATCAGTAACTACCGACAACTACTTGTAACTACCAGTAACTACTAGTAACTACCAGCAACTACTAGCAACTACCACTAACTACTAGTAAATACCAATAACTACCACAAACTACTAGTAACTACCGACAACTACTAGTAACTACCAGTAACTACTAATAACTAGCGATAACTACAAGCAACTACCCACAACTACTAATAACTACCAGTGGCTACCAGTAACTACTAGTAAATACCAAACACTACCATTAACCACTAGTAACTACCAGCAAATACTAGTAACTACTAGCAATTACCGACAACTACTAGTAACTACCACCAACTACTAGTAACTACTGACAACTACTAGTAACTACCAGTAACTACTAGTTACTACTAGTAACTAGTAGTAACTACTGATAACTACAAGGAACTACTAGTAACTGCCAGCAACTACTAGTAACTACCAGTAACTACTGGTAAATACCAAGAACTACCATTAACTACTACGTAGTAACTATCGACAACCACTAGTACCTACCAGTAAATACTAGTAACTGCTAGTAATTACCGACAACTATTAGTAACTACCAGTAACTACTAGTAACTACCGACAACTACTAGTAACTACCAGTAACTACTAGTAACTACCAACAACTACCAGTAACTACCAGCAACTACTAGTAACTACTAGCAACTACTAGTAACTACTAGTAACTACCAATAACTACCACCAAGTACTAGTAACCACTAGTAACTACCGACAACTACTAGTAGCTACCAGTAACTACTACTAACTACCACTAACTACTAGTAAATACCAAGAACTACCATTAACTACTATTAACTACTAATAACTACCGACAGCTACTTGTAACTACCAGTAACTACTGGTAACTACCAGTAACTACTAGTAACTACCGAAAACTACTAGTAACTACCGGTAAATACTAGTAACTACTAGTAATCATCGACAACTACTAGCAACTACCAGTAACTACTAGCAACTACTAGTAACTACCAGTAAATACTAGTAACTACCAACAACTACCACCAACTACTAGTAACCACTAGTAGTTACCGACAACTACCAGTAACTACTAGTAACCACCGATAACTACTAGCAACTACCGACAACTACCAGTAACTACCAACAACTACTAGTAACTACCAGTAACTACTAGTAACTACCAACAACTACAACCAACTACTAGTAACCACTAGTAAGTACCTACAACTACTAGTAACTACGACTAACTGCTAGTAACCACCAACTACTACCAACTACTAGTAGCCACTACTAATTACCGACAACTACTAGTAACCAGTACTTACTAGTAACTACCGACAACTACTAGTAACTACCAGCAACTACTAGTAACTACCAGTAACTACTAATAACTACCAGTAACTACCAGTAAATACCAAAAACTACCATCAACTACTAGTAACTACTAGAAACTTCCGACAACTACTAGCAACTACTAGTAACTACAAGAAACCACCGTCAACTACTAGTAACTACCAGCAACTACTAGCAACTACCAGCAACTACTAGTAACTACCAGTAACTAGTAGTAAATACCAAAAACTACCATCAACTACAAGTAACTACTAGTAACTACTAGAAACTACCGACAACTACTAGCAACTACTAGTAACTACAAGAAACCACCGTCAACTACTAGTAACTACCAGTAACTACCAGCAACTACTAGTAACTACCAGCAACTACTAGTAAATACCAGTAACTACTAATAACTACCACTAACTTCTAGTAACTACTAGTAACTACAAGTAACTACTAGTAACTACCACTAGGTATTGGGGAGAAGACACAATAGTACATACTACACAGAGTGTATATTCCCGGGTGCACTTGTGGCTTTCCACCATGAAGTATATACCCAGATTTCAGCACTCAGAAGGATACTTCAGTGTTACTTGTGTGTGTAGATTGTCTGTTTCCGTTACATGACGTACAGTCACGTACTATTGGGTATTAACACCAACGGAAAAAAAGGTATGGGTGGTCAGTGGGTCACTCTTTCTCTTGCTCAGCCAGGATGGCATCTGCCACGAACATATGAGATAGAAGTTGAACAGAATTGTGCTAGTCTAGGTTGTGTGTACCTAGCGCATCGTAGTGCTTCAAATTTGACTGTTTAGTGGCTGTTGGCTGGAAAAGTTTTAATTCTGACCCCATGTTTTATAAACAAACAATTATTAAGTATCACCTGTTGTTGATATGAGCATATAATGTAAGAGTTTGTACGTTTTGTTTGAAATAAAACAAAGCATTTTTTGGAATTCAAGAGGCATTTTTTAAAGAAATCAGGCATTATTTTAGCATTTTTTTGGCTTCATGCGAGAATTTCTAGTAGCATTAAATGCCAGATTTACTAGCATAATCGAGAAAGGCCTAGAAGGGATCGGAGGGGTCCCGACCCTAATATATCCATCAGACAACCGCTCTTGAACTGAAATAATTACAAGCAAACATGCTTGCATTTTTAAACATTGTACCTTCAAAACTACACTTGTGTCGCACGTTTTAATAAAGACACTTGATAAAATTGACGAAATATGCATGGCCGGTGGGGGGTGGGGAGGGGGGGGCGCTTCTCTCCTCCAGAAAGGCAACTTCTGCGAACCAAAAAAAAGGGCAAACAATTTCCGTAACCTAACATTTTTTGTTTCGTTGTGGATTAATCAAGTAAGCCTTACAATAATCGATGTGATGTTGATAGGCTGTCAAACAATGATCAATTGTTTCGTTTTCGAACACTGACGCCATGCTAACTTATTAGCGATATATGGTTAGGAATTTTTGTTGTTTGTAAATACCGTAAAATTCCGAAAATAAGCCCCGGGGCTTATATCTTTCAAAGACCCTTTTTGAGGGGCTTATTTCTGGAGGGGCTTATATTCGGAGGGTCTTATCTACCGAGGGAAATTTTGCGTTTCAAAATCGATTGGCTAGCCTTATAGTTGGAAGTAAATTTACTGTTTTTGCTATGTTTTACTTTGTATTTGAGGGCAATTTCCAAGTACAAGCCCGTGGGGGCCTTATATTTGGAAGGGCGATTTAACGGAGAGTTTTTGCGTTACGAGTTTGGGGGCTTATATTTGGAGGGACTTATTGTCGGAATTTTACGGTAGTTGAGAAACTATTTATTGTACAAGACTCCAAATAAAAAACATGTATGTATGTATGCTATGCTATGCTATGCTTTGCCATATTTATTCCTACTTTAAGCATAAGCTATGCCCCCATCACTACGCTTCCAAAACACTCCCTCTCTGGCCATTCCGGTAGACATATACGCAACTCTGTGACAACAATTTGGTTTCTATTCCTTATAATTTATCGTTTTAAAACCTTACCATAATCGGAACTTTATCACATTAATTTTAAGACCAGTGATGAATTATTTCATTTTCGAACGCTGATGTCATACCATATATTTCCTTACTTAAAGCAAAGCTAGGCCACACCCCTCAACTGAGCTTCCATGAACTAGCATACACAACTGCAGTGGACACAACAAGATTCCTGTGAGTACAGATTTGTTTTCTTTTCCTTCTCATTTATAGATACTTAAGCATAACTTACTTTGTAGCTATGCTATGTGGTTAACCTTTGTACTGCGTAAGTGGTCGACAAGAAGCAATAACCAACTGTAGATTAAATGAATGAAGGGTACAACAATGATTGTTGCAATTGTCCTCTATAATTTTAAACTGTTTTAATTAAATTGCGTAATTTCTGCAAAAATTTCAGTCATTATATAATCTCGAAAATCATGATAATTGCATTCAGTTTCAACAGAATTATGGTGAATGTCCTCCTGATTATGATCAATATTTTATTTCACAGAAACTGAAATATCGAGTAAAAACGCCGAGCAGGCACAATATCGGGTCAATGGCGTCCTTCAAGCGTTAAGTTTCTTTCAGGTTTGTTTACAATTTTAAACTTTTTACATCCTAAAGCATTTAAAATTCAAACTCTCAGAGAAGAATCAGACTTCAGTAGAGTTGTACCCTGACGTGCTAAAACAACTCGACCCTGACCAGGACAACAACAACAACTTTATTTGTTCCCAATATGACCGAGGAGTAAAGGCTGCCCCAAATAACTGTAGGAACTAAAGATCTGTGGATCTGTTAATAAACCATTATTATTATCATTATTATTATTATTATTATTATTATTATTATTATTATTATTATTATTATTAAGAAAAATGTCAGCCTTACGTAAGTGATTTACCCTATTTATTCGAATAAGCGCCCAACCTCGAATTAGCGCCCACCTTGAATAAGCGCCCTTTCTAAAGGCAGAAAAAGTTAATAAGCGCCGAGCCTCGAGTTAGCGCCCACCCCCTCCTCCTCCCAATCAAACTCAAATAAGCGCTCACCTCCACCCCACCCACTTGAGTGAATAAATTCTAATAAGAGACTTCCCCGAGGAAGGAGTTTTGTTTCTTCAGAGTATTTTACAGAAACCTTGCTTTGTTACTTCTTCGCGTTTTGTTATTAGCATTTATTGTTTTGTTGCAAAATAAACATACTTCACTTGCTTAAAATGGTGAAAATTTAATAAGCGCCCAGCCTCGAATAAGCGCCCACCTCGAATAAATGCCCACTCTCAAGGTCCAAAAATTTAATAAGCGCCCAGGGCGGTTAATCGAATAAATACGGTATCTACAATTATTTGCGGTCAGATACCACACACACACACCCAAACGCAAAACACACGCGCGCCCATGCCCACTCAACACCAAAACAAACAAAATAAAGAAAGTTTAGGATGTCACAGTAGAAAAACAACGGAACGCAAAAAAAATTATGGTGTTAAAATACTTTACAATTTTCAGTAGTTTTCAAGAAGCATTAGCTTGAGGTTTTTCTTAAAGCGAAACTCGGAGAGGAAGAAGCTTTACATAAATAATGCAAGTTGAAGGGTGATAATGTCAAACAACTTGACAACATTTAGATCTTTAAATAAAGGACTTGAATGTCCATAAAGTGAAAGTAATTATTCTTAATAGAAATTGTTCTTAAAACAACAAAAAAAAAAACTTAAGGCAAAAATTTAAAATAAATCAGTACGATAAGTTTTTATACAGTTATAAAAAACACCAAACCTCGTTACCACCAAGGTCCGAAAGGCATTAGATCCAGTTTCTTTGTGGTTTGCGGCTTTTGATGAAACCCACTCCAAATAAAAAACATGTATGTATGTGTGTATGCTATGCTGTGCTATGCTTTTCCATATTTATCCCTACTTCAAGCATAAGCTATGCCCCCATTACCATGCTTCCAAAACACTCCCTCTCTGGCCATTCCGGTAAACATGTACGCAACTCTGTGACAACGATTTGGTTTCTTTTCCTTATAATTTATAGTTCTCAAAACCTTACCATAATCGGAAATTTATTACATTAATTTTAAGACCAGTGATGAATTATTTCATTTTCGAACGCTGATGTCATACCATATATTTCCTTACTTGAAGCAAAGCTAGGCCACACCCCTCAACTGAGCTTCCATGAACTAGCATACACAACTGCAGTGGACACAACAAGATTCCTGTGAGTACAGATTTGTTTTCTTTTCCTTCTCATTTATAGATACTTAAGCATAACTTACTTTGTAGCTATGCTATGTGGTTAACCTTTGTACTGCGTAAGTGGTCGACAAGAAGCAATAACCAACTGTAGATTAAATGAATGAAGGGTACAACAATGATTGTTGCAATTGTCCTCTATAATTTTAAACTGTTTTAATTAAATTGCGTAATTTCTGCAAAAATTTCAGTCATTATATAATCTCGAAAATCATGATAATTGCATTCAGTTTCAACAGAATTATGGTGAATGTCCTCCTGATTATGATCAATATTTTATTTCACAGAAACTGAAATATCGAGTAAAAACGCCGAGCAGGCACAATATCGGGTCAATGGCGTCCTTCAAGCGTTAAGTTTCTTTCAGGTTTGTTTACAATTTTAAACTTTTTACATCCTAAAGCATTTAAAATTCAAACTCTCAGAGAAGAATCAGACTTCAGTAGAGTTGTACCCTGACGTGCTAAAACAACTCGACCCTGACCAGGACAACAACAACAAGTTTATTTGCATTGTTCCCAACAGTATACAGAAATATGGCCGAGGAGTACAGGCTGCCCCAAATAACTATAGGAGCTAAGAATCTGTGGATCTGTTAATAAACCATTATTATTATTATTATTATTATTATTATTATCATTATTATTATTATTATTATCATTATTATTATTAAGAAAAATGTCAGCCTTACGTAGGTGATTTACCGTATTTATTCGAATAAGCGCCCAACCTCGAATTAGCGCCCACCTCGAATAAGCGCCCACCCCCTCCTCCTCCCAATCAAACTCAAATAAGCGCTCACCTCCACCCCACCCACTTGAGTGAATAAATTCTAATAAGAGACTTCCCCGAGGAAGGAGTTTTGTTTCTTCAGAGTATTTTACAGAAACCTTGCTTTGTTACTTCTTCGCGTTTTGTTATTAGCATTTATTGTTTTGTTGCAAAATAAACATACTTCACTTGCTTAAAATAGTGAAAATTTAATAAGCGCCCACCTCGAATAAGCGCCCACTCTCAAGGTCCAAAAATTTAATAAGCGCCCAGGGCGGTTAATGGAATAAATACGGTATCTACAATTATTTGGGTCAGATACCACACACACACACCCAAACACAAAACACACGCGCGCCCATGCCCACTCAACACCAAAACAAACAAAATAAAGAAAGTTAAGGATGTCACAGTAGAAAAACAACGGAAAGCAGAAGAATTATGGTGTTAAAATACTTTACAATTTTCAGTAGTTTTCAAGAAGAATTAGCTTGAGGTTTTTCTTAAAGCGTAACTCGGAGAGGAGGAAGCTTTACATAAATAATGCAAGTTGAAGGGTGATAATGTCAAACAACTTGACAACATTTAGATCTTTAAATAAACGACTTGGATGTCCATAAAGTGAAAGTAATTATTCTTAATAGAAATTGTTCTTAAAACAACAAAAAAAAACTTAAGGCAAAAATTTAAAATAAATCAGTAGGATACAGTTTTTATACAGTTATAAAAAACACCAAACCTCGTTACCACCAAGTCCAAAAGGGATTAGATCCAGTTTCTCTGTGGTTTGCGGCTTTTGATGAAACCCACTCTAAATAAAAACATGTATGTATGTGTGTATGCTATCCCGTGCTATGCTTTTCCATATTTATCCCTACTTCAAGCATAAACTATGCCCCCATTACGATGCTTCCTAAACACTCCCTCTCTGGCCATTCCGGTAGACATGTACGCAACTCTGTGACAACGATTTGGTTTCTCTTCCTTATAATTTATAGTTCTCAAAACCTTACCATAATCGGAAATTTATCGCATTAATTTTAAGACCAGTAATGCATTGTTTCATTTTCGAACGCTGATGTCATACCATATATTTCCTTACTTGAAGCAAAGCTAGGCCACACCCGTTAACTGAGCTTCCATGAACTAGCATACACAACTGCAGTGGACACAACAAGATTCCTGTGAGTACAGATTTGTTTTCTTTTCCTTCTCATTTATAGATACTTAAGCATAACTTACTTTGTAGCTATGCTATGTGGTTAACCTTTGTACTGCGTAAGTGGTCGACAAAAAGCAATAACCAACTGTAGATTAAATGAATGAAGGGTACAACAATGATTGTTGCAGTTGTTCTATATAATTAATCTTAAACTGGTTTATGTAAATTGCGTAATTTTTACAAAAATTTCAGTCATTATATAATCTCGAAAATCATCATAATTGCATTCAGTTTCAACAGAATTATGGTAAATGTCCTCCTGATTATGATCAATATATTTATTTCACAGAAACTGAAATATGGAGTAAAAACGCCGAGCAGGCACAATATCGTGTCAATCGCCTCCTTCAAGCGTTAAGTTTCTTTCAGGTTTGTTTACAATTTTAAACTTTTTACATCTTAAAGCTTTTAAAATTTAAACTCTCAGAGAAGAATCAGACTTCAGTAGAGTTTTACCCTGACGTGCTAAAACGACTCGACCCAGACCAGGACAACAACAACAACTTTATTTGTTCCCAACAGTATACACAAATATGGCCGAGGAGTAAAGGCTGCCCCAAATAACTATAGGAGCTAAAGATCTGTGGATCTGTCAATAAACAATTATTAGTATTATTATTATTATTATTATTATTATTATTATTATTAAGAAAAATGTCAGCCATACTTAGGTTATTTATCTATAATTATTCGGGTCAGATAGCACACACACACAAGAACTATGGTGTTAAAATACTTTACAACTTTCAGTAGTCTTCAAGAAGAATTAGATTGCTTGAGGTTTTTCTTAAAGCGTAACTCGGAGAGGAAGAAGCTTTACATAAATAATGCAAGTTGAAGGGTGATAATGTCAAACAACTTGACAACATTTAGATCTTTAAATAAAGGACTTGAATGTCCATAAAGTGAAAGTAATTATTCTTCATAGAAATTATTCTTAATAACGCAAAAGAAACTTAAGACAAAAAATTGAAATAAATCAGTAGGATACAGTTTTTATACGGTCATAAAAAACACCAAACCTCGTTACCACCAAGGTCCGGAAGGCATTAGATCCAGTATCTATGTGGTTTGCGGCCTTTGATGAAACCCACTGCTCAGAACACTCGTGATAATCAAAATCACTGTTCCTAATAAGCTCTAATGGGACCTAAAAGTTATCATGATGCTATAAAAGGCTGAGTTCTCATTGTGTAACTTATTTTTGCATGAGCTCTAGAGAAAGTATCGAGTTTTGCTGAATTTCTCTGTCAAGGAACTTATAAACATTACGGCAGTACCTTTCCTAATAAAATGACTGTTTAAATAGCAAAATCCCTTAAAATAAGTCACTTTTTTAACCTTCATAACAGCTGCAATGCTGTGTCACGCAAAAGCTTAGAAATTCAAACGTACTGTTTCACAAAACGAAGAGCCTTTTCGAAGTGAAAATCTGTGTAAATTTCATTTTTAACTGCTCTAGTACTTCATAGCTCTTAATGAAAGTACAAACTTAAAAGGATCGATTGCCAAATAGCTCTATAAAACGCGGCCCGCCCTAGTGGCCTAATTGGGCGTCGCCCAGACAAAATATGAGATAAACTCTGTATGGAATAATTATTGTTATCTTAGGTTATACTTATGGCATATTCTTACATGAGAGATAACATGCGACGTGACTTGAAGCTTATGATATTACAAGTGAATCGGCATGAAACATAAAAATCTTGTGCCAAATATTCAATCTATTAAATCTGTTGCTTTTTTTCTAGTTAAGTGGCCGACCCATGGTGAAGGGATCGGAGGGGTTCCGACCCTAATATATCCATAAGACAACTGCTTTGAACTAAAATAATTACTAGCGAACATGGTTGTATTTTTAAACATTGTAGCTTTAAAGCTACACTTGTGTCGCACGTTTTAATGGAGGCACTTGTTGAAATTGACGAAATATGCATGGCCGGTTGGGGGTGGGGAAGGGGGCATCGCTCCTCTCCTCCAGAAAAGCAACTTCTGCGAGCCGAAAAAAAGGGCAAACAATTTCCGTAACCTAACACCTTTTGTTTCGTTGTGGACCTGAATCAAGTAAGCCTTACCATAATCGATGTGATGTTGATAGGCTGTCAAACATAGCCTGCGAGCAAGCTCCCCTATTTGGGCGAGTGAAACGAGTCTCGCGAGAAAAGGCGAGCGAGCGGCGAAGCCGCGAGGCTCGCTTCGCTTATTCAAATAGGAGAGCTTGCTCGCAGGCTGTCAAACAATGATCAATTGCTTCGTTTCCGAACGCTGACGTCATGCTAACTTATTAGCGATATATGGTTAGGAATTTTTGTTGTTTGTAATTTTAGTTGCTTGGAAATGCTTGATATGCTATTTATTGTATAAGACTCCAAATAAAAAACATGTATGAATGCTATACTATGCTATGCTTTGCCATATTTATCCCTACTTCAAGCATAAGCTATGCCCCCATTACTATGCTTCCAAAACACTCGCTCTCTGGCCATTCCGGTAGACATGTACACAACTCTGTGACAACAATTTGGTTTCTATTCCTTAAAATTCATAGTTTTTAAAACCTTACCATAATGGAAATTTATCACATTATTTTTAAGACCAGTGATGAATCGTTTCATTTTCGAACGCTGATGTCATACCATATATTTCCTTACTTGAAGCAAAGCTAGGCCACACCCCTCAACAGAGCTTCCATGAACTAGCATACACAACTGCAGTGGACACATCAAGATTCCTGTGAGTACAGATTTGTTTTCTTTTCCTTATCACATGAGAGATACTTAAGCATAACTTACTTTGTAGCTATGCTATGTGGTTAACCTTTGTACTGCGTAAGTGGTCGACAAAAAGTAATAACCAACTGTAGATTAAATGAATGAAGGGTACAACAGTGATTGTTGCAATTGTTCTATATAATCTTAAACTGTTTTATTTAAATTGCGTAATTTCTACAAAAATTTCAGTCATTATGTAATCTCGAAAATCATGATAATTGCATTCAGTTTCAACAGAATTATGGTAAATGTCCTCCTGATTATGATCAATATTTTATTTCACAAAAACTGAAATATCGAGTAAAAACGCCGAGCAGGCACGATATCGCGTCAATCGCCTCCTTCCAGCATTAACTATCTTTCAGGTTTGTTTACAATTTTTAAATTTTTTACATCCTAAATCATTTAAAAATTCAAACTCTCAGAGAAGAATCAGGCTTCAGTAGAGTTTTACACTGACGTGCTAAAACAACTCGACCCTGACCAGGAGAACAACAAGTTTATTTGTTCCCAACAGTATACAGAAATATGGCCGAGGCGTACAGGCTGCCCGAAATAACTATAGCAGCTAAAGATCTGTGGATCTCTTAATAAACCATTATTATTATTATTATTATTATTATTATCATTATTATTATTATTATTATTAATATTATTATTATTATTAAGAAAAATGTCGGCCATACGTAGGTGATTTCTTTATAATTATTTGGGTCAGATATTGCACACTCACCAAAACATAACACCCAAACACAAAACACGCGCGCGCGCATGCGCACTCAACGCCAAAACAAACAAAATAAAGAAAGTCAAGGATGTCAAAGTAGAAAAACAACGGAAAGCTGAAGAATTATGGTTTTAAAATACTTCACAGTTTTCAGAAGTTTTCAAGAAGAATTAGCTTGAGGTTTTTCTTAAAGCGTAACTCGGAGAGGAAGAAGCTTTACATAAATAATAAAGTTGAAGGGTGATAATGTCAAACAACTTGACAACATTTAGATCTTTAATATAGGACTTGAATGTTCATAAAGTGAAAGCAATTATTCTTAATAGAAATTAGTCTTAATAAGGCAAAAAAAAAACTTAAGACAAAAACTTTAAAATAAATCAGTAGGATACAGTTTTTATACAGTTATAAAAAACACCAAACCTTGTTACCACCAAGGTCCTGAAGGCATTAGATCTAGTTTCTTTGTGGTTTGCGGCTTTTGATGAAACCCACTGCTCGGATCATTCTTGATAATCAAAATCACTGTTCCTAATAAGCTCTAATGGTACCTAAAAGTTATCATGATGTCATAAAAGGCTGAGTTCTCATTGTATAACTTATTTTTGCACGAGCTCTAGAGAAAGTATCGAGTAAGTCATTCAGGCTCATGAGCGAATGATTTCGTCCACCTGCGGCTAAAACTGGCTTTAATTTTGCAAATATTGTTGTGAAGATAGATAAAGATGTGTGGCTTCCAATACTGACCTCATGAATACTTTGGCCCCACGATATATAACCAATGCCACGTTTTACTGTTTTATACGACATGCAGAAGATATATTATAATTTGGGGTTTACAAAACGAAAGCAAACAATAACAAATTGAATGCCGGGTTTTAGGGATAAACGAAGCAACTGGGGGAAATCCAATTTCAAGAATGTCTGGAATTAAATCGCCTGCTTAAACAAGAGTCAGCAGTTTGCATAGAACAGGGGCACCCAGAGACTGGTTTCTCCTAAATACCTTAAAACTTGTATAAGGCCATCAAGACTGCTAATTTAAGCTTAACCATGCATTCTAAAATAGGCAGCTTTATTAACGTTTTTTCTGTACGGTTTTCCCCGTCAAATTTAGCTTTTGGAATCTACTAGGGTTTCTCATTATTACGTTTTGGTTTCTGATCACTTAGCTATTGTTATTTATCGTTTACGAAAACTAGGGATTTTCTGATACCTCTTTCCGTGACTGTTGTGTGCTGTCCACATATCTGGAAAGTGATATGTCAACTTCCGAAAATCCTATAAAGGGAGTTGATTAAAAAAATCTTCTGTCACTAAGTTTCGCTGAATTCATCTCTCAAGGAACTCTCAAGGCAGTACCTTTCCTAATAAAATGACTGTTTAAATGGCAAAATCCCTTTAAAAAAGTCACTTTTTTAACCAACATGACAGCTGAGATGCTGCGTCACGCAAAAGCTTAGAAATTCAAGCGTACTGTATCACAAAACGAAGAGCCTTTTCCAAGTGAAAATTTTTGTAAATTTCATTTTTTAACTGCTCTACTACTTCATGAAAGTAAAAACTTAAAAGGATCGATAGCCAGATAGGTCTATAAAACGCGGCCCGGCCTAATCGCCTGATTGGGCGTCGCCCAGACAAAATATCACCTAAACTCTATATGGAATAATTATCGTTATCTTAGGTTATACTATTATGGGATATTCTAACATGAGAAATAACATACAACGTGACTTGAAGCTTTACACGTGAATCGGCATGAAACATAAAAATCCTGGATGAATTTAGGTTTCTTGGGAAACTGCCCACCTACCCCTCCCCTATGCTAACATTTACACTTACTTCTTACTTAGGGCAAAATGATGGCTTAGGGGAGGGGTAGGTGAGTAGTTTCCCAGAAACCTAAATTGATCCAAAATCCTATTTGTGTCAAATATTCAATCTATTAAATCTGTTGCTTTTTTCTAGTTTAGTGGCCGACCCATGGTGAAGGGTTCGGAGGGGTCCCGACCCTAATACATCCATTAGACAACTATTTTGAACTGAAATAATTACTAGCGAACATGCTTGCATTTTTAAACATTGTAGCTTTAAAACTACTCCTGTGTCGCACGTTTTAATAAAGGCTCTTGTTGAAATTGACGAAATATCCATGGCCGGTGGGGGGTGGGGAAGGGGCGTCGCTCCTCTCCTCCAGAAAAGCAATTTCTGCGAACAGAAAAAAAGGGCAAACAATTTCCGTAACCTAACACCTTTTGTTTCGTTGTGGACTAATCAAGTAAACCTTACCGTAATCGATGTGATGTTGATAGGCTGTCAAGCAATGATCAATTGTTTCGCTTTTGAACGCTGAGGTCATGCTAACTTGTTAGCGATATATATGGTTAGGAATTTTTGTTGTTTGTAACTTTAGTTATTTGGAAATAGTTGATATACTATTTATTGTATAAGACTCCAAATAAAAAACATGTATGTATGCATGTATGCTATGCCATGCTATGCTTTGCCATATTTATCCCCTACTTCAAGCATAAGCTATGCCCCCATTACTATGCTTCCAAAACACTCGCTCTCTGACCATCCGGTAGACATGTACGCAACTCTGTGACAACAACTTGGTTTCTATTCCTTATAATTTATAGTTTTTAAAATCTTACCATAATCGGAAATTTATCACATTATTTTTAAGACCAGTGATGAATTTTCATTTTCGAACGCTGATGTCATACCATATATTTCCTTACTTGAAGAAAAGCTAGGCCACACCCCTCAACTGAGCTTCCATGAACTAGCATACACAACTGCAGTGGACACATCAAGATTCCTGTGAGTACAGATTTGTTTTCTTTTCCTTCTCATTTATAGATACTTAAGCATAACTTACTTTGTAGCTATGCTATGTGGTTAACCTTTGTACTGCGTAAGTGGTCGACAAGAAGCAATAACCAACTGTAGATTAAATGAATGAAGGGTACAACAATGATTGTTGCAATTGTTCTATACAATCGTAAACTGTATTATTTAAATTGCGTAATTTCTACAAAAATTTCAGTCATTATATAATCTCGAAAATCATGATAATTGCATTCAGTTTCAACAGAATTATGGTAAATGTCCTCCTGATTATGATCAATATTTTATTTCACAGAAACTGAAATATCGAGTAAAAACGCCGAGCAGGCACAATATCCCGTCAATCGCCTCCTTCCAGCGTTAACTTTCTTTCAGGTTTGTTTACAATTTTAAATTTTTTACATCCTAAAGCATTTAACAATTCAAACTCTCAGAGAAGAATCAGACTTCAGTAGAGTTTTACCCTGACGTGCTAAAACAACTCGACCCTGACCAGGACAACAACAACAAGTTTCTTTGTTCCCAACAGTATACAGAAATATGGCCGAGGAGTACAGGCTGCCCCAAATAACTATAGCAGCTAAAGATCTGTGGATCTCTTAATAAACCATTATTATTATTATTATTATTATTATTATTATTATTATTATTATTATTATTATTATTATTATTATTATTATTATTATTATTATTATTATTAAGAAAAATGTCGGCCATACGTAGGTGATTTCTCTATAATTATTTGGGTCAGATATTACACACTAACGAAAACATAACACCCAAACACAAAACACACGCGCGCGCATGCGCACTCAACACCAAAAAAAACAAAATAAAGAAAGTCAAGGATGTCAAAGTAGAAAAACAACGGAAAGCAGAAGAATTATGGTTTTAAAATACTTTACAATTTTCAGAAGTTTTCAAGAAGAATTAGCTTGAGGTTTTTCTTAAAGCGTAACTCGGAGAGGAAGAAGCTTTACATAAATAATAAAGTTGAAGGGTGATAATGTCAAACAACTTGACAACATTTAGATCTTTAATAAAGACCTTGAATGTTCATGTGAAGGTAATTATTCTTAACAGAAATTATTCTTAATAAGGTAAAAAAAGACTTAAGGCAAAAATTTTAAATGAATCAGTAGGATACAGTTTTTATACAGTTATAAAGAACACCAAACCTTGTTACCACCAAGGTCCTGAAGGCATTAGATCTAGTTTCTTTGTGGTTTGCGGCTTTTGATGAAACCCACTGCTCAGATCGTTCTTGGTAATCAAAATCACTGTTCCTAATAAGCTCTAATGGGACCTAAAAGTTATCATGATGTCATAAAAGGCTGAGTCCTCATTGTATATCTTATTTTTGCACGAGCTCTAGAAAAAGTATCGAGTAAGTCATTCAGGCTCATGAGCGAATGATTTCGTCCGCCTGCGGCTAAAACTGGCTTTAATTTGCAAACATTGTTGTGAAGATAGATAAAGATGTGTGGCCTCCAATATTGACTTCATGAATGGTTTGGCCCCACGATATATAACCAGTGCCACGTCTTACTGTTTTCTACGACATGCAGAAGATATATTATAATTTGGGGTTTACAAAACGAAAGCAAACAATAACCAATTGATGGCCGGGTTTTAGGGATAAACGAAGCAACCGGGGGAAGCCCAATTTTAAGAATGTCTGGAATTTAATCGCCTGCTTAAACAAGAGTCAGTAGTTTGCATAGAACAGGGGCACCCAGAGTCTGGTTTCTCCTAAATACCTTAAAACTTGTATAAGGCCATCAAGACTGCTAATTTAAGCTTAACTATGCATTCTAAAATAGGCAGCTTTATTAACGTTTTTTCTGTACGGTTATTCCGGTCAAATTTAGCTTTTGGAATTTATTAGGGTTTCTTATTATTACATTTTGGTTCCTGATCACTTAGCTATTGTTATTTATCGTTTACGAAAACTAGGGATTTTCTGACACCTTTTTCGTGACTGTTCTCGAAACCAAAATTTAGGTGTTCTTTCTAGCAAACATGCTGGCCACATCTGGAAAGTGATATGTCAACTTAAAAAAACGTATATAGGGAGTTGATAAAAACACTTCGAAACGTATATAGAGGAATGGAACAATCATCTAGAAATTTTCAGCCTTTCTCAAGCTATAGAAATTGCATGGCAATATTTTTCGTTTTCCAAAAGATGTTTCACAGAATACATTCGTTGGGTTCTTATAAAAGAATCCTGCTGAATGCCTTTCAATGCTGATCACGCGGCCTTTGTCACGCGGCGGCCATTTTGTCTCAGGAGATTTAAAAGCTTTGTTTATGCACGGCTAGCGCCGTAGAGAGAACGAGGCTAGCCGTGCATAAACAAAGCTTTTTAACTCTCCTGAGACAAAATGGCCGCCGTGTGACAAAGGTCTATTGTAATGTGGAAAAGAAAAATAGGGAGGAAAGTGAAAATTGTTTTTCGTGGTAGAAAGAAATATTTTGCCTTTTGTCCTCATTAAATTTGCACGATTTACAAGCCAAGAATCAATGAGCTGGGATTTGAACAATTTGTTAGACAATGAAAGCGGCAGCCAGTAGAACTTGCATAATTACGTAACGACTAAGTGACAACATATACCAACCAATGAATAGTATTCTTAGTTTTTAGTCAAGGAGCAAAAAGCAGGGCCTCCATCGACCTAGAAATTACCAGAAAACCTGACCAACGGAATGAGTCACCTAAAATAGCGCATAACCTGATCTTAATGAGATTCCTCGGTGTTTTAATCATGGGATAAAGACAAAGGGTTATGACGTCATCAGCGTTACTGCATTCCTCCGCAAGTGAGTGTGATTTCTCCGTAAAAAGCGGGTGCATTTCATTTCTACTATACTACTGATAATATTGCAGAGAGGAGACGTTAGCCTTTATTTTCTAACATAGGCACGTTTAACGTGCACGAGCTATTTTGAATGCTTCAGTGTAAACGTATCAACAATCTACTGTTTTAATCCTAAATTTAGACTATTTTTTGTGCGAAATTTGGTATTGTACATTAAAGAAAACGCGAAACGCTGGGCACAGCCGAGTCGATCATCATCCTACAGACTCACTTAGTCTTTCCTTCGAACATCTGGTGCAAAAAAACAAATTGTTAAAGTACTATTTACATCAACTTACCAAACGTTGCTTAGAGGGAAGACTCTAAAGTTTCAAGGTTTCTTCATGGTGTCTTAAGATAATGAAGCTCGTCGAATACCGAATTGCTAAGAAATGTCACGTTTTTCATCATTGTTGTAGTTGGTTGCATCATCATTATTCACGAGGTTGTCACGTGCGATTCTATACTTTAAAAGAAACAGTCTTTAACTCTGACGACTTGATTCTACAAGTGTTATAAGTTTTTGTTTCTTAAATGAAAAGAGCCTTTACTTAAGGCAGTAGTTACAAAGCTAAAGAGGTCTTCATACTTTCAAGTTACTTTTATTACTATTACTACAGTTTGCACGTGAAAGTGTTGTACTTTGCCCCTTTCGTGGTTCGTACGTGAGAGAATTCGAGTTATCACACAGTAATCCAGTAAGGAGGATTATAAAAATACCTCATGCACACAATTTGCACGTGAAGATGTTGCACTTTGTCCCTTTTACAACTCGTGCGTGAAAAAACGCAAATTGCTTACTGGAAAATTTGCTCAAACGATTTTAAGAAATTACCTTGGCTTTACAACATCTGCAATTAAATCATGCTTCATGCAACGTTAAGGTCGATAGCCTAACATTTATTTACTTCCCATAACATTATCAAACTGCCGAAATATATTTCTACTAATATCATGTTATTCCACTTAATAAAACAATATCTAATTATTTTGTCAACTAGCTTCTTCAAATTTTTATTCCCTAACGCTATTGTTTCTACTTAAGTTACGCATCTTTACTGAATAAAATACGTTTCAATAACTGTAATGACTCTTAAGCAGCAAGCATGTATCATGTTGTTCACTTAATTCATGTTTTTTGCTGGAACGAAAAAGGTCTATTGAACTTTGTAAGCGAGAGAATAAAGCTTTTTTACAGGATTAACTTACTCGGTACAGCTTTCAAACAAAAAAATAAACTGCCTTTTAAACTTCTAAAACTACAATTTATAGGCCACACACATGTACTCCCGAATTTAAGTCCATATCTAAATATCAGTTATTGTTTCATTAAAAGAACTCTGAGAAATATATGATCTTTCATACTCTGCCTTGAAGCAGGTGAAACAGAACTCATAAATTATGAAATACGTGCGTTGTACCGTTCGCGATAGCCGAATTGGGTCTGAAATGTCTTGAAGCAGCACCCACACGAAAATACTGGAACCGTTAAACAGCTGCATCACTATACTGAGTGTTTTAATCATGAAGATATTTAAATGTTATGCTTCTAAACACCTTTAGCCGTAATACCTTCATGTTTAAGTGCCAAAATCTCATTGGTACCTAGCATCAACTCATAGTACCTTCAACCTTATTGGTCCCTGCCACAGACATCCCAACACACAAAGCCACAAAGCCAGAAAGATACATACGCTCAGATCCTGACATATGAGCTATTTTTTCAAAAAAGTTCAATAATGGTATGTGTATGTGTAGTTGACCATTATCACATAACAGTAGAGATTCACCAGATGGCGCAAACTCATTAGAAGGTAAATAAAATACACTAAGTGGAAATTCGAAGGTTAACGACAGACGCCTGCATACACATGACAAGGATCCATCACCCTCCTCTGACACACCACTTAACCTCTTGGGCTTCACTTTCACTCGGATGATTCCATCATCTGATCGCATAAGAGGATATTCGATTCACCTTACCCAAAACATTGGCATCATCTCGAATACATCCTCACAAGGAGAGCTATCCTATCGTGCATCACGCTTACACGTACCCTCATGACAGCTCAGAAGGTGACACTGACTATTCCCTGGTGTAGAGCAAAGTGAAACTACAGGCAAAGAGAATCTACCACACTAAGACTGTGTGCAAACCATGCCTTGACGTCAGCAAGACTCGCATGCAGGGAAAGTGGAGGAGTTCATAACTACGCTTGAGAAATCTCTCCCCTAGTCTCTGTATTGAAAAAGACCAAGACAGATTGGATTACTTCAGGGATTGCAGTCCATGGATCAGCCATGCCCAACTTCGGCAAGAAGAAAAACAAATCTTCAGACTGTTCGAGGGGCATATAGAGACAATAACTCCAGAAATAGAAGAAAAGAGAAAAGCGTTAATTAGATAAAAGACCTGCCTAAGTGAACAAAATCTACAGGTTCTATAGGCAGCACGTAGTAATGTGCAACGATGCAACAGACGCTGTGCTAATGAACACTGGCCTGAACTCTGTGCTAGTATTCATTCTGCTGTTGAGATATATTATTAAGGCTATATGAACGATGAAATCAAGCAGGCACTTGGTCGTTCTCAGAATAAAAACAGCCCCCTTAAATTTTGCTACGGGCGAGATAATCCAGGACCGAGCTCAACAAATGAAGCGCTGGGTAGAACATTACCCTGAGCTGTCTGCCACGGAGAGAATATGGTGTCTTTGGAAGCACTGAACGCCACAGAGTGCTTAATAAGTCATGTATAAAAAGTCTACTAAAGTGGAGCTGAAAGAGGCCCTTGAGTACCTGCACCTGGAAAAGCGCGCGGCCAGGATGGTGATACCAGGGCGTGGGTGATACCCTGCCTGTGCTAGAGGGAAAAAAGGTACCACAATGATGAGAGACGCAAACATAGTCACTCTATACAAAAACAGACCGGCCAGGAGAGACTGCACTAACAATTATCAAGGCATCGAATTCCCCAGTATCGCTGTAAAGCTCTTTATGCCCCATGCTTGTTCTCTCAATCATTAACTAATAGTTAGGCCAAGTACATTGCTGTGGCTGAGCTCTGTTTGCTGTAATGAGATGCACTACACAACACTAAAATATGCCATATTTTGGCCACCTGAGTGGCCGTTTATTCTTTAACAAGATTTCCAGAAAATACAAGGCAGAAACTAATTATCCAATTACAGCAAAGGTGAGGGCAAAAACCGCCCGCTAAAAGAAAGTTAACAACTTCTCTCCTCCAGAACTAGGGAGGGAGTGGGAGGGGAAAAAACCTTTGCACACGGCGGTGTGAAGACAAAGTGGCTTGTAACCTAGCCTGCTTCAACTTATATATCACCCTGAACATCACGTCCCGGATGTAACCACTATTCACATGATCTAAACTTAAACTCTGCCCATGATAACTAAGCAGGACGCATAACAACATTTACTCCCTCTCCGGGTGTAAATCTCCTTTATGCCCCATGCTTGTTCTCCCAATCATTAACTAATAGTTAGGCCAAGTACATTGCTGTGGCTGAGCTCTGTTTGCTGTAATGAGATGCACTACACAACACTAAAATATGCCATATTTTGGCCACCTGAGTGGCCGTTTATTCTTTAACAAGATTTCCAGAAAATACAAGGCAGAAACTAATTATCCAATTACAGCAAAGGTGAGGGCAAAAACCGCCAAAGCCCTGATCGAACGTGAGAGACAGGGCAGCCCCACCCGAAGCCACATAAATGTACTCGGCCCGTACCTGTAATATTATCGAGGAGATAAACTGTAACTAATAGTATACTAGAACACCCCTGTGGCCCTTGCACACTTGTTTGGGTGATGTAAAAAATTAACTCTACATGGTACTACCACGCCGCCCATGCAAACGTGGTAGTAGGTAAAAAAGTAACTTATACTTATCTGCACTATGTCAGCCACTGGTCAATTGGCCCATGCACAATTGCTCAGTGCTGACTCTTAGAAAAGTTTTAGGCGTCTTACACAATACACTGTACTTGTAATGCAGTGTAGAAAGGTTGGCCCCTGCACAACCCTTTCTCACCACCTAAGCACTGGTTACAAAATTTAGAGTTAGAACCCTGGCCTATGTTGTTGAAGGGAAGGCCCTTGCACAACCCTTCCAACCTCTGGCTACAATGGGCACATGGCAACATATTCCACAGTCATGTGGACAGCGAAGGTATTCTGATATATCGTAAGAAAGCGTTAGAATTCCACCGGCCAAAACTTCTAATCTGGGCATCCGAGAAGCCCTTTGCTGCTGCCCATGAGGCTGCTCCGATTCTGAAACTATGAGACTTATATTTGGAGACATCAAGATTGCAAAAATTAAGAGCTGCAGTTAGTGCAGATGTGAAAAACGAACGAGAATTAGGGGAAGCGTCAGGCCAGCAAAAAAGAGGGCCAGGGAAATTGCCCCGAAGATTCAAATATGCTAGCAGCAATGAAACAGGACAGACAGGGTGTTCTCTGTAAAGAAAAATATCTACAGGCTTTGCAGTATCGCTGTGCTTGTAATTTCTCAGGGTTAACTTAATAGCACTAATTGATCCTTCCCTAGTTTCCATGAATGTAATTTGATTCAAAAGGATTAAATTGTGCTGGGACTGATGAGTGCTGTATGTCAATTCCCCAACCCTCAATGCTGCGAAAAAGGCAAAGGCATACATTGCTTGAGTCATCTTTCTGTAATATAATGCAGACTGCGTGTGATCACTGGCCGCTATAATGTTCTCCAGTATTGGCAGTGAAATTGGTAAACGCACATCGAATGATGGGTTGAGCTTACTGTACCCCCTAAGCGCTATTTGTATCATGTCTGCCTTTGTTGGATCTGATAGGGAGGCTAAGCGATGCGGATAGCTCAAGGCCGAGATGTAGGTCAAGACAGTAGAGGCTGCATATTTCTGTTCCGCTAGAAAGGCAATGAAGAGTGCTAAAGTGTTTATCGAGAGAGGAAAAACTGGGCCTTGATATCCCAACCTATCTTGCTGAAAATGGTATAAGAGCTGCCATGGGCGCTGGTATGTACGCACCGAAGACGAACTTAAACTTGCTTCTAACAATTGCTTTAACCTACTTCCCAATTCTCTGGAAGCAGATGCGCCGGAATCTGTGTTGGAGATGTTTGCATACCTGTACCCCTCGATATGGTTTTGAATTTGCCCACCTGCAAACGAGACAAGCTGTCAGCCATTGCATTCTTAACTCCGGGAATATGACGCACTTTGAATAAAATGTTGTTTTGCAAACACACCAGTACTAATTTGCGCAAAAGACCCAACAACATTGCATCTTTGGTCGTTTGTTTGTTGATGACATGCACTAAGCTTTCGTTATCGGTCATGAAAAGAACCCGTTTGTTTCGTAATTCCTGACACCACATACTAAGCCCAATTACAATAGGAAAGAATTCGAGAAAGCAAATGTTATATCTCTTCCATTTCTCCGGCCATCTGCCATATGCCCATTGATCACCGAAAAGTATACCGAAGCCACTGCTCTGAGCAGCATCTGTGTATAATCTTAAGCTATGAGATGAAGACCAGTCTTCCTGTAGAAAAAGGGACCTACCATTAAAGGACTCCAAAAAGCATTCCCAGATTTGTAAATCCTTTTTGGTTTGTCGGGTGAGGCGAACATAATGACGAGGCCGTTTAACACCGATTGTTAAATTAATCAGGCGACGGAGAAATGCTCTCCCTGGAACAACTACTGAACATGCAAAGTTGAGCAAGCCTATCAATGACTGTAACTCTCTCAGGGTAACTTTCTGTCTGCCTTTCATGTTACCAATAGTCGCCCTTGCTTTGACTACTTTGTCCGCAGGAAGTCTGGCCTCAAATCTCTCACAATCTAGTTCTATTCCAGCAAATGTTAAAACTTCAAAAGGACCAACCGTTTTTTCAGGAGCCATTGGAACCCCTATAGTATTGCAGAAGTCCAAAAACCTTTGAAGACTAGCACTGCAGGCTTCACGAGATTTTTCAACGATAAGAAAATCATCCAAGATATGAATTATGTTTGGAATCTTCAGTTTTGTTTGTGCTACCCATTCCATTGCTGTGCTAAGGCTTTCAAAGGTTTTGCATGAACTTGCACACCCCATAGGTAAACAACAATCTACATAATATTTCCCTTTCCAGTATAACCCCAACAAATGATAATCTGCAGGGTGTACAGGAATTATCCGAAAAGCACTTGTAACATCAGTCTTAGCCAAAGCACATCCTTTACCTAAACGCCTAATAATTTGAACTGCATGATCAACTGTGGCATAATTAACCGAACAAAACTCTTGAGGGATAAAATCATTCACTGAACCCCTTTGTGGAAATGACAGATGATGAATCATCCGGAATTCGCCTGGTTGTTTCTTGGGGATAACCCCTAGAGGAGAAACTCTCAGGTTGTCCAAGGGAGGCTGATCAAAAGGCCCTATTATTCTTCCTGCGTGTATTTCCTTAGCTAATTTATTGTCCACTATTTCTGGGTTGTTTATTGCTGAAACTAAATTGCCTGAAAAATGACCAGTAACAGGCCCTTGAAAATGTAACTGAAAACCTTCCGTAAAGCCTTTTTGCAGGCTCTCGTTCAAATGGGTAGGGTAACCTTGCAAGAAAAACAATAAGCTATTGACTTTGACTGGTGTTGGAAGTGCTCCTGGGGTGGGGAATGCTAAACTTTGTTGGGTTTGGCCCCGCTGTAGATTTTGATGGTTGCCTGCACTTGGTAATAGTGTGTTGTTGTCCACAGCGAAAACACTGGTGCAGGTAGGAACATCCGTTGCACGAGAAACCCTTGTGGAATCTCCAGCAATAGCCCCGGGGTACAAACGGGGAAGTTGCCCTAGGCTTTCCTGCGGTTGTTGTCTTGGCCCGAAAGGAATGGGCACGTAGCCATAATTCGGAATGAATCTGATCCCAGGGGGCACCTTGGTTTTCCCGCAACCTTCTAAAATGTTCATCATAAAAGTGCCAATTGGCCCCCTTGGTTGCTAACTCCTTGACCACTGATGCATATTTCATCAGGGCTGGCGTATCATGAGGTGCCTTTTCCGAATATGTGGCTACAAAGACTTGGAATGCTGATTGCCACTGGTCAATGGTTTGCAGTGACTGTTTCTTTTGGTTGGGGGCAATTACTATGGAGGGTTGTCCCCCATTGCTTCTTTCTATCTTAAACACAAACTCGTCTTCTGCTTTACTCACAGTGTTATTTAGCAGGACAGTGAAATCTACATATTCGTTTGCCCATATTTGGGCTTTGACTTTTTGGGGCACTCTTTGCCCCAGTGGTATCGCAGCGGACAAGAAAGAGTGCTTATTTGTACGGGTTGTGTCCGTGGGCGGCACTGTCCCTGTCAACTGCTGAACTGCCTCCTCTACTGATCTGGTGACCGTGGAATGTGTATTTTCTTCAACTTGGCTCTGAGACACTGACCGGGAGATTTCCAGCCTTGAACTTGAAGGAGGGGCAGGAGCTGGCACGGGGTCTGGGACAAACTGTATTTGGGGTTCTGATGAAGAGCTGCTGGTAGGCACAGAGCCAATGTCCTGTAGGGCCTTGACTACTGCAGTGGCAATAGTGGTACTCAGTGAAGCTAAGTGGTCTTGAGACAAGGCTGATAGATTGGGCATTGCTGCTGATGGTTGTAGCCTGGTTGGATGAATAGGCTGGGTACCTGACGGACCAGGAACTGCTAGGCCAGGTACTGCTTGTGCTTCTGAACCAGGCGGAGTAGCTCGGTTTTCCACTCTTCGTCTCTTTGGTGGCATGATTGGGTCAGACTGAACATGTAGAAAAAATTTAACAAATCTTGCTTGGACTTAGGACCTAGCAAGAAACACAAGTCTTGGATAGTCCCCAATCATTGAGTACCCCTGATAGAAGTCATAGTAGGTGGCTGAAACAGTTAGCACCCGAACTGACAAAGTTGGCTCAAAAATCAAAAGAAGTAATGCAACACACGGTGGCTTGAACAGTTAGCACCACACAAAACACGGTGTCTTGAACAGTTAGCACCACACAAAACAGGGTGGCGAAAACAGTTAACACCCATGAACAAATGACCTGGTGACTTGAACAGTTAGCGCCAAAATGAACGAATGACATGGTGACTTGAACAGTTAGCACCAAAAAGGAAGGGGGGGGGGGGGAAGGTGGCTGAAACAGTTAACACCCCCCGAAATACAACTTATAAACTTAAACTCGGGTTTAGCGGATATCCAAACTCTCCCTCGGCGACAAGCGTATCGAGAGCAATCTGCGTCGCCCCTTAGATTGGCTACACTGCTAAAACCCTTGAAAAATTCATAGTAATACTAATCACCATAACCACAACGCTAGCAATAATAACTGGTAACACGGATGTCATCGCCCCTAAAAAGGCGGCAAAGTGCTCGGCGCAAATTCGTGCTGCTACCCATAAAGCGCGAACAGCTCTACTGTTGCGTTTAGCATTAAAGAAAATATTTGGGGGCGGTGCCAAAAGGGAATCGTAACCAAAACTTACTACGTCCCTTGCCGTTTGATAACGAAACAACACCGAAAAGGCGTCTTAGAACACTGAAAGTCCCTTTTCAATGTCTGTACGGCATAGATTTGGCCATAGGAAGGGTTCTGTAAGGCATAAACTTTGCCTTCGCACCTCTACATTCAACACACGTGGTCATGTGCGACTCGGATCATACCGAAGTCGACGCCAAAGCACAAAAAAAAAAACCATCAACATTTCAACATACTTAACTTGTATAGCGGAAAAATAACCGTTCTTGAGAAGATCTATCGTCCCGTTGCGGCGGGATAGCGTAATACTGCCCGACGAACTTCCAAAATGACCGGCGAGCGGTGAGGAAAAAACCTTTGCACACGGCGGTGTGAAGACAAAGTGGCTTGTAACCTAGCCTGCTTCAACTTATATATCACCCTGAACATCACGTCCCGGATGTAACCACTATTCACATGATCTAAACTTAAACTCTGCCCATGATAACTAAGCAGGACGCATAAAAACATTTACTCCCTCTCCGGGAGTAAATCTCCTTTGCTCGAGTAGTTGTGAAGGGTCTCCAGGTGCTTGCAGAGATATTTTACCCTGAGTCATGGTTTGGTTTCCCTGCTAAACGATCAATACTATTAGGTCTGATAGCTTGTCCAGCCCGGCGATCAGTTTGGTCAGTTTGGTCAAGGCTTCGCCGCAATGGCCACAAACGATACCTTCACTTAACTTGAGTTGTGTGCGTGTGTGTGTGCGTGCGTTCGTGTTTGTGTTTTAATGAATAACAAAACTACAAAAGAATAAAGTCAATCTTGTTAAAGGGCCATGATTAGTTTTACTATAATGTGCCCTTCTCCATTCCAATTTTCCTCTTTTATTACTATTATTATTATGAACACGTAGTTTAACCAACCTTGTACCAATTGATATTGTACAACTAATGTATTATCTATAGGATGGAGTAAAAATAATATACAAAATATATTTAAATCATCTTTTGGGGGGCACTTTCTAGCTGACTTAGTATTTTTTCCTTTTTCGGCCAGAGCAGAGCCATTTAAGCTTACATAATCATATCACTTCAATTATGCAACTTGTTCAAAAGGAGGATATCGCTATCAACTGCGTAAATCTCTATCTACGAGGATAATAAGATTGCTTTACTCCGCTGGATAGTGATTTATCCGATAGATAGCAACAACCGGGGTATGGTGTAATTACATTTCCCCTAAACAAGCGATTTTGTAAAATTTACACAAGAACAATTTCGTCTCTGTGCGTAACAGTTACTTCACTTGAATCTTTCAGGCGGCCTAAAGATGTGTACTAAGAACTGAATTAGATTTTTCTAAATCTGAAGACTGGACTAGCCAGTCGTTAGCAACTCGTGATGCAATTAGATCTTTCTGCAGCTTTTAAAATCCCCAATCACAAACTCTGTCCGAGGATCCTCAAGCGACGATAAAATGTGACCTTCATGCAAGATATAACTTACAATAAGGCAAGTGATTCCGGAAGTGCTTAGCTCCTCGTGCGTTCAAAACAATTTATGGACTTAAAATCCTTGACGCTCCATTTTGTTGTCGTTTTCTTTAGCTTTACTCCCTACTTTCGAGTTCAAAACCTCCTCTTTTCAAACCAAATCATCTATAGAAAGTTCCTTCTTTCTTAGACTTAAATGTAATGTATTCCTGTACATAATTATTTGCGTTCTACTGATAGTTCTTCTTTATAGTCTTAAATCATTATTACATCCATGCAATCCTTATTAATCACTGAAGAACCCAGATGGATATGTATTCAATAAAATGTATGTATGTATATATGAAATATTATTATTATTATTATTTTATTCGCCCAATATTGTAAAAAATAATATTGTACATTTGGTATTTGTAGCTATACATGAGCAGGAGATCTCAGCAAGCTCTGCTGAGCCTTTCAGAGGAGATTCCCAACTTTACTTATCAATTAAATTACTAAACATATTGTTTGCCACTTAATATTACAATTATATAAACTCTATCGAATTTTAATGAAATGATGCAAGCTTATCAATTTTAGGAATTTTAATGTATGTCACATGCCTTTCAACATTTTAGACGTTCTTTTAATTCTTCCAAAATAGATGTTCCTAACTTAAAATTCTATAAGAGAAACCACGTTTGCCAAAAATGTAAAGAAACCTAAAAACTAAAAGATTTCTTGTAAATACAAGACTGCAGATATACGTTCTATAGACTTAAATTTCAACAAACAGAACTCATGATCATTTGCTTCAACAAGTTAACTGCTTTTAAACGTAAGTAGCTTTATTTTGACGATCCGGGTAACCGAAATCTTTCGTAACTGTGTATTCCTGGGTAAGTCCCTTTAACGTGTGATTCTGTTTCTTGGAACCACAGCTACGGCAGCATCAGCTTAATTTACACTCTTAAATGACACCTGAAAATACCAGAGTCGTTACGTATAACTTCATGTTTTCGTAGCTATTTCTTAAGCCAAAAGCTTATTATTATAACGTTTCTAACTGGCTTCCTTATTTTTTATTTAAGATTAACTCTATTTCCGTGGAACTATTCACTAATTATTCTGGTCTTATTTTTTTACATGTTTATGTTTCAAAACAGACCCATATGGTCAAGTTTCAAGAAGCTATTCGCCATGGCATGATTGCCGCAGATTTTCTTTCAAACACTAAACGAGTTGTCCAGGCTATCGAGCTGTGGAACGAGTGCTTAATACTACTAAACAACAAAACCTTAGAAAACGAACATGAACTAACCACAATAGTGAGTATAGCGCTGTATAAGAAGCTGTTTTATGGAAATGCTGCTATTACGCAACTTTCACCAGCTATAGAATCTGGCAAAAAGCTTTCAGTCCTACTTCGTAATCATAATAGAAAACAAGAAGAAGGTAACACAGCCTTGATGTTATCAAAACTGTACTTCCAAAAAAGTGAATACCAGGAAGCACAAGCATTCCTCAAAATTGCACTCTGCGTTTACAAAGAAATCAAAGACAAAGACGGAGAAGCGTCATGCTACCTACTCCTAGGAGCTGTGTTTAAATCTGTCGGAGAATATGCCAAAGCTGCAAAATGTCTTTATAAAGCACTTACCATCAACGCAGAAATTGGCGACAAAAACAGAGAGGGGTCATGCTACATAAACCTAGGAGGTGTGTTTCAATCTGTCGGAGAATATGCAAAGGCCGAAGAATATCTTCACAAAGCACTTACCATCAAGACAGAAATTGGCGACAAACACGGAGGAGGCTCATGCTACATAAACCTAGGAACTGTGTTTCAATCTGTCGGTGAATATGCCAAGGCCGCTGAGTATTTTCATAAAGCACTTACCATCAACACAGAAATTGGCGACAACAACAGAGAAGCGTCATGCTACGGAAACCTAGGAATTGTGTTTAAATCTGTCGGAGAATATGCCAAGGCTGAAGAATATCATCATAAAGCACTTGCCATCAAGACAGAAATTGGCGACAGAAAGGGAGAAGCGTCATGCTACATAAACCTAGCAAGTGTGTTAAAATCTGTCGAAGAATATGCCAAGGCTGAAGAATATCTTCATAAGGCACTTCCCATCAACATAGAAATTGGCGACAAACACGGAGAAGCGTTATGCTACATGAACCTAGGAAATGTGTTAAAATCTGTCGGAGAATATGCCAAGGCTAAAGAATATCTTCATAAAGCACTTATCATCAACACGGAAATTGGCGACAAACACGGAGAAGCGTTATGCTACATGAACCTAGGAGTCGTGTTTCATTCTGTCGGAGTTAATGCCAAGGCTGAAGAATATCTTCATAAAGCACTTACCATCAACACAGAAATTGGCGTTAAAGACGGAGAAGCGTCATGCTACATGAACCTGGGAGCTCTCTTTACAAATGTTGGAGAGTATGCCAAGGCTGAAGAATATCTTCATAAAGGACTTACCATCAACAAAGAAATTGGCGACAAACACGGAGAAGCGTCATGCTACGGATACCTAGGAAATGTGTTTCAATCTGTCAGAGAATATGCCAAGGTTGAAGAATATCTTCATAAAGCAGTTACCATCAACAGAGAAATTGGCGTCAAAGACGGAGAAGCGTCATGCTACATGAATCTAGGAGTTCTCTTTACATCTGTTGGAGAATATGCCAAGGCTGAAGAATATCTTCATAAAGGGCTTACCATCAACACAGAAATTGGCGACAAAGAAGGAGTAGCGTCATGTTACATAAACCTAGGAAATGTGTTTCAGTCTGTCGGAGAATATGCCAAGGCTGAAGAATACCTTCATAAAGCACTTACCATCAACACAGAAATTGGCGACAAAGACGGAGTAGCGTCATGCTACGGAAACCTAGGAATTGTGTTTCAATCTGTCGGAGAATATGCGAAGGCTGAAGAATATCTTCATAAAGCACTTACCATGAAGGCAGAAATTGGCGTCAAAGACGTAGTAGCGTCATGCTACATGAACCTAGGAAATGTGTTTACTTCTGTCGGAGAATATGCCAAGGCTGAAGAATATCTTCATAAAGCACTTACCATCAACAGAGAAATTGGCGTCAAAGACGGAGAAGCGTCATGCTACATGAACCTAGGAATTGTGTTTAAATCTGTCGGAGAATATGCCAAGGCTGAAGAATATCTTCATAAAGCACTTCCCATCAGCACAGAAATTGGCGACAGAGAAGGAGAAGCGACATGCTTCATAAACCTAGGAGCTCTGTTTGCATCTGTTGGAGAATATGCCAAGGCTGAAGAATATCTTCATATAGCACTTCCCATCAAGACAGAAATTGGCGACAAACACGGAGAAGCGACATGCTTCATAAACCTAGCAGCTGTGTTTCAGTCTGTTGGAGGATATGCCAAGGCTGAAGAATATCTTCATAAAGGACTTACCATCAGCACCGAAATTGGCGACAAAGACGGAGAAGCGGCATGCTACATGATACTAGGAACTCTGGCATTTAAGGCTGGTGAATGTGAGAAGGCTCAAAAATATTTTGAGAATGCTCTTGAAATTAGCAGGGGGACAGGAAACATCGAATTGCAATTTAGAACTTCTCTTGGTCTAAATAAGTGTTCTTTTAAAACAGGAAACATACCTGAAGCCTTATCCGATCTCCGGAAAAGCATTCAAATTTGCGAAAAAATGCTTATTTCTCTAGGAAGCAAAGATTGCCACAATATATCATTTTTTGATGAACACGCGTCTCCCTATCGGCTGTTTTGTTCATTGAGTTGTTCTAGTGGGAAACCCTATGAAGCTTTACACGTCGCTGAACTTGGACGGGCCAGAACTCTAGCAAAACTTATGTCAAATCACTACTCCATTGAAAAAGAAATATCCATCAACCCACAATCGTTTGTTGGCATCGAGGAAGTAATTAAGAAAAATGGCAACAGCACGTGCCTCTACATCTCCTATGACGATGACAATATATTTTTGTGGGTTTTGAAACAAAGCAAACCGGCAACTTTCCGAAGAAGGAATCTTTGTAAAAGCTATCTTAGCAAGCACGGCAAAATCTCTGTGTATGACCTGTTTGGAAACGAAAGCTTCTTAAGAAAATTTCACGTTTTACCTCAAGAGCAATGCGAAGACCGATCACTCTTCTCTTCATTCGCCAAGCAGCGTCCTCTTTTAGATGAGGAAGAAGTATACACAGACCCTGATCCGCCAACACTTTCTCAGGTTTACGACATGTTGATTGCTCCCGTACGTGACTTGCTAGAAGAATCTGAAATTATTGTTGTTCCTGATAACTGTTTCTTCCAAGTTCCTTTTGCAGCATTACCTGATGAAAGTAACCGCTGTTTATCAGATTCTTTCAGGATACGCATTGTCCCTTCTTTAACGACTCTCAAGCTCATTCTGGACAGTCCAGCGGACTCTCACAGCCAAACTGGTGCATTGATTGTGGGTGAGCCAAATGTGATGAATGTGTATTTCAAGGGAGAGTCAAGGTATCTCTGTCCATTACCTGGCGCAAAAGCAGAAGCAGAGATGATTGCAAGACTACTACCTCAATCTCACCTTTTAATAGGAGAACAAGCAACAAAGCAGGCAGTCCTTCAGAGAATACCCTCAGTGAGTCTCGTACATATCGCTGCTCATGGTGATGTCGAAAGAGGGGAAATTGCTCTTACCCCCCCTGACTCCGCAATGCGTCCTCCACATGAAGCAGACTACTTACTGTCAATGACTGACATTTCACAAGTTAGACTCTCAGCCAAACTGGTGGTCCTTAGCTGTTGCCATACCGCACGTGGACAGATCAAAACAGAGGGCGTTGTTGGAATCGCTCGAGCATTCTTAGGATCGGGTGCACGCTCAGTGTTGGTGGCATTGTGGGCCTTACAAGACAGAGCAACAGAGGAGTTCATGGAAAGATTCTACGAAAATCTTGTCCAAGGGAAAAGTGCAAGTGAATGTCTTCACCGGGCCATGAAGTGGATGCGAGATAACGGTTTCCCTGAAGTGAGGCAGTGGGCACCTTTCATGCTGATTGGGGATGACGTGTCATTTCACTTCGGTGAAGAAAAGTGAAGGTAATTGTTTTGTGACAATTAGGGCCACAGGAAGTCTGCCAGCTCTTTTTATTTTGCAGTTTTATCAACTTGGGTGCATTTGGTACTTTTACTAGTACCAAACAGAAAGCAGTATTTACCTTTAAAAACCACATTATTGACTACACGTGAAGTCAGCTTTTACAACGACTGAGGTAAAATATCAATTAACCGCTTTTTAACATCGAAGATACTAAACACCTCAATTATTCGAACACACTTCTGTACTTATCAGTCTAAATTACAACCCATGTATATGTGGGGCTTTGCATTTGAAAAAAAAAACGCTAATTAAAAGCGCCGTATCCCTACCTTAAAAGAATGATTTTAACTCTTTTCTTTTTTTTCTGATATATGAGGCACAAATAATTGAATATTCTTTTATTTGCTAGCACTCAATATGAACGTGAGGGTTTGCTGACAAAATCTCTTCTTTCTGAATATAATGGGAAGAGCATTTCAGATATGAAACGAAACTGACAAACATCCCAAGATGGATTTTTGTTTGATATAAAGATAATCGGATTAAAAATATTATGGTGGAGATCTAGATCTGAGAATTGATCAAAAACACTGAAAACTACAAATTGTGGACTGTGTATGGAGTCTTGACCGTAACTAGAGGGCTTTTCGCGGACGCTGACTGGATTACAGTAGTACACTGGTTCTAAACTTAAACCAAAGAGGGAAGACCGAGATTCCATAGCTCATCAAGGCAAGAAGTTTGAAACCTGCACTTCATTAATGATGCCAATAAATGGAAAATTTTAGCAGTGAGATAAACTTTAATAAGTAAACCTCTTCCGTCACGATAAAGCCGGAGGATCCCTCTTCCAGGTAAAATGAACCTAAATGCTACTCCCCCCAGCTTGAGTCTTTTGTAATGAATATATGTGCTTTACTAATTTTTGTCTCTTATACATTACTGTTGCAGGTATTACACTAACGACACACCATGGAATAACGAAACAGCCCTTCCGCAGAATTCCAATGAGGTAGTCCCTGGCGGAAAATGTAAAGAGTCAATCTCTGCAGCATACGAACATTAATTAAAAGAATTAAAAGAGAACTGACTTGCTTGGACCAGTGATTCATCTTTACCGGCTTAATTATTTTTCCCACTGATTTTATTTTGTGTGTGTGTGTGTGTAGGAGGTACCTTCAGTACTCTAATCTCTAAAATGTCTCGCAAAAGCGCAAATCACCAGCCTTGTAAAAGTGTACATCGGTAGCTCGGAAAATAATAAAACTGTAATTGCGACACGAATAACATCAGGATTAGCTAATTTCCCTGTCTTTTTAGGTAATTTGTTTAAAAAAACTTACTTCCTTAATTAGTTCCTAAGGCTACAACTAAAAATACTTTTCATGTAAACTTGCGAGATTTTTGATCGCAAATTGAAGTTTGATTACAATGCAAACAACATTGCAAGGTTTATAGTTT
>NC_133210.1:12892523-12925023 GCF_958299795.1 Porites lutea
CACTTGTGCTAGCGGTCAATAAATCCACCGCGGATTTTCAGGACGCGCGCAAGACCCCATGATCTCTAAAGAGGAAAGGCAAAACCAGAAGGACAAACCAGTGAGCATGGTGAGGATCCGCCGGATCTTTAGTAGACCTGGATCAATAAAATCTTCAACACCAAATTTTAAAAATAAAACAGTAAACTGATCCTTACGGCAAGAAGAGTGATAGCAAAAAATAAATACAGAAAACAAAAATGAAATTGTTCTTACCGTTCTTTTGGAAACACGGCTAGTGTTACCCTCTAGTTTTCGAACGCCACTCCACGTGTTTCACGTGACTCCACCCAACAGATGGCCGGGGCACCTGGAACGAATATAACGCGCCCGCGCGCGAAAAGCGCCATCCAATCCAAAAAACCATCATGGCGGATGAGACAAGTTCTGTTTCTAAGGTAAGCTGCCTAGAAAATGAACGAAAATTTGCTCTCGTTTCTTTGCCATCTTCATGATATCTAACTTTTGGTCATCAGGGATGCTTTCTGATCAAGAAATCTACAGCAAAGAGTCCAAGAAAGCGAAGTGCAGGTTTGAATTGTAGTCGTTTCGAAGCCCGAGGTTTCAAGCACACAGCCCACGCAAGCTTTCCTTGTTTCCAGACGACCCTTAAACGTTTGTTTATACCCCGTGCTCTCCTTCTCTCTCCCAGCTCCTCCACACACACACATGTACACCCATCCTGACAAAAATACCTGAAAAATTCCTGAGAAGATGGGATGGGCATGCTTGAAATTTGCACCGTTCGAGAAAGATGTAATACCGTAAAATTCCGAAAATAAGCCCCTCCATTTATAACCCCATCCAAATATAAGCCCCACCACACTCCCAACTCAAAAAGCCTTCCGTTAACAGCGGTAAATCGCCCCTCCAAATATAGGCCCCCCAGAGGGCTTGTACTTGGAAATTGCCCTCAAATACAAAGTACAACAAAGAAAAACGGTAAATTTCCTTCCAGGAATAAGGCTAGCCCAATCGATTTTTAAACAAAAATTTCTGCAGACTGCAGACTAACTGCAGACCATTGTTTTCAGTGTTAGAAAACAATGGGACTATTGTTGCCACGTTCTCATTTGCATGGTGAAGACAATGGTCTGCAGCAGTCTGCAGTCTGCATTTTGTGCTGACCGACATAATCTCACTGTGGATTTTAACTGGTGTTTTTTGGTGTTGGGGAAACCATTGTTGGCTCCCCATTCTCTTAATATTTTTCTCTGTTATTTTCCAAAAGAATGAATTGCTCCTTACGGGAAACACAACACCCTCTAGGCATGCTCTAGGTTCCTTCTGGAGCTTCTCTCTTGCTACCTACAAACAGTAGCAAAAATGTTGAGACACTCTGACAAAAAACCGACCTTTCTTACTTCAGATCGCTGCTAGTCACACATCTGTTGGATATATTACTCACCTCCCTCCTCCCCTCCATTCGAAGTTGTTCCTCCAAGTTTTTTGAGCATGGTCTTGTATTGCTAGCAACTTTGATATGGGGAGGAGGGGGGATCACAAGCACAAGGTCATAAGCAGGTCATTTAAGCCAAAATAAGGTACAGTGACTCAAGTATTCTTGCAACTGGTTGTGGCATCTTTTGGTTTTACTACTGATTGCTGGTGCCCTTGCCACTCAATAGCCTGTGAATTTCTGATAATAATGGAAATTCTGCATCTTAGGGAAGTGACGTCTGAAAATATGTCTGTGATCTCATCTAGCCACTCCACTGTCACTTATTTATTCATTCTTAATGAAACACAGGATTTCGTACTAACAGTGTATTTTATCTTTGTAGAAGATTACTTTCCTGAAGTTAGCGGTGAAAGTCACTCTCATCGTAAGCTAAGAAATGCAAATTACAATGAATGCTGGAATTCTATTAAAAAGGAGGTTGAGGTAAGAGTTGATTTTCCATTTTTGTTTTTTTAAACCATATTCCTTTTACCACGTTTGATGTCATCGATTTTTGCAGTCATAGGTGACTGAGATTTAACTTGTGCGGGGCAGGCGTTTTTTAATGGAAACTCAGAGAAAGTAAGGAAGGAAAGTTTTTACAATGTTAAACTGAAGTGGCCGGATACTGGGAAACATACTATATTTGTGGTGGTTCAGTAATTCTTCCTTTTACTAAGGCTCTTTTTTACCAGCTTTGACTTGGTATATTTCAGATTTGACTTATCTCTTTTTAATGTTCAATTTAATGTTATGTTGTGCTTTTGAAAACTCATACGCAGGGAAATCTTATTCAAACTTTACAAAGCGTATATTTTACCTCACTTTTATTATTGCTCCTCTGTCTGGCACTTTTGTGGAGCCGGCGATGCGGATAAGCTTGAAGCTTTAAATAAAAGAATAGTTAGATTTATACTTGGAGATTACTCGTCTCCATACAACACTCTTCTCTCAAAAGTCAGCTCTACTTCGTTGTGTAACAAACGCTTTCAAAATTTCGTCATTCTGTTATATAAGAGTTTGTTTTTCACTCATTTTCCTACTTATATGAAGAATATGTTTTCACTCCGGTCCTCTTCCTATGATCTTCGTGGCAACTACATTCTTTCACTAAGTAAACTTAAAACAACTACCTATGGTCTTAACTCCTTTTCTTACTTTTCAGCTAAGCAGTGGAATGCACTGCCGGACTTTTTTCGTACCAGTTTTTTTGCAGACTTTAAGACCAAAATACAGGATGTTACCTTCATGTAGATTCTTTTTGCCTGACATACTTAAACTTAAAATTGTGAATTGTAAATAATGTTTTCTTTTTTTTCTTTTTGTTTTATGTGCTTATTATTATTAATATTATTTTACTATTACTTCTTATAATGCATTTAATGTATATATATATTTCTATATTATTTTCATGTAGTGTCAGCTCGAAAATATGAGCTTGTTAGCTACTCTAAAATTCGGGTATAAATAAAGTTTTTTGTTTTATGTTATGTGTTTTCACTTTTTGCCCTCCACCTTCTTGAATGCAAAAATCAAAAACCTCAGAAAATCTCAGGAAATCAGTTTTTGACTCGCCCCAACTCTCTGTCAGTTTCAATGTCCAAGATAGTAGGAGAGCATTCGTTCCTAAAATTCTAAGTATTGTCATTCGTGCCTCAAAATAGGCCTGCAGGCTAGTGGAGGAGAAAGACATCTTTCAAGCCATACTTTATCATCATCTCCACCTGGTCATGCTAGTTGCACAGATTGCCAAGACTTGCATATTTTCATCCATCCTGATCAGTCATTGCATTGTGTAGGAATACAATAGGGTATTCAGTTTTAGTAAAATCCAACTAGTGGTCTATTGTCAATGCTGCATTCTGATTGGTTGAGCTACTACTAGGCTGTAAGTTATAGCTCGCTAGTAGCTAAAAGTGCCGGCTTATTGGTGGCAGAAAAGGATTAAAGTCTTACTTTAACTAGCTAAGGTTGTATTAGCTCGATATTTTTGACCAACTAGTTGGTTTTTACTAAAACAGAGGCCATGAGGGAGAATTATTCCTCTCTCCCTCATGGTCTCTGAGTCAATAGCCCATTCGGCCTTCGACCTCATGGGCCATTGACGCAGAGCCCATTCGGGCTTGAGGAATAATTGTTAAATATTTTCTCTGAGTTGATATATCTATATGAACCCTGGACCTAGTAAGAACTGAATTTTTTTTTTGAAGCATCTACAGACACAGATGAACAGCAAAATATTCTCCGATCTTCTGGAATTCATAAAGTCTGCTCAGAAGATGAGTTCTTTGGGTTCTGAGGGATCTGTTGTTATACGTGAAATACCAACAGCTGCACTTATAACTGGTAAGTGCATTTAGACTTCTTTACCCTTAAAGTCCCAAAGGTGACCAACATCAATTTTCTCCTAACCATATCCATAGATTGTCCAGAGATTAGGTTATAAGAATTAATAAATTGATCACCTAAGAGAAAATGCTTTGATCTTTTATCAAATTTTCTCAACACATTCTTTAAGGAAATGTATAGAGATCAGTTTGGAGAATTTGTATGTGGATATTGGGGCTTAAAGGGTTAATACAGTGTATAAGTCAAGACAGATTCAAGTGACTGTTTTCAACTCAAAACCAACAGTGACTGCAGGGTGCAAAGAAAGTCGGTTTTACAGCCGGCCATTCAGGCAAGCTGTAGCTAGCATGTACTAACCCACAAGTCATTTCAAATAGTACCCCAAAACCCTTTTTGATTAGCAGAATTGGTTACAATCCTTCTGTAATTTGAATTTCCCAAAAAAACAGCACTTGCCCATCGGGCAAGTTAAGAGCAAAAATCACTAGCCGGATAGCAAAATCCACTAGCCCCGGGCTATCAGACATGACTTTCTTTACACGCTGGACTGTGGCGGTTGGGTTCCCTGTTTTTGTTTTCCCCCTCTTCAAGGTCACATGGCCTTGTCATTGGTTGTGCTTGTTATGTTGTAGTTTTGGGTGTTCATTCAAAGTGATGATCAATTATGACCAAAAATCTAAACTGAATTACTGCTTTGTTGGGAAGGACTGTATTGTTAGAACAGTCTTTGTAAATTGGCATGAATCAAATCTTGTAACCATCCATTGCAGTGAAAATTAAGGTACGGTTACAGAGTGAAAAATTTGAATGAACCAATACGATCTGAAAGCAAATTGATACCAACGTGTTATCCATTACTTTGCACCAAAAACAAGCCTTGTTACTGTTGCAAAGCACTGGAAAAAGGTTGTGTATACCCTTTCAGATAGGTTGAAAATACACAAAATTAACCACATTTTTTTTTGTTTTTAGGCAGGTAACTTTATTTATTCATGGTATTTTCTTTAGGTACATTTACTTTCTAGTATAGAAAACTAACTAAACTAGAATCTAAGATAAAAACTAAAAAAATAATAAAATATTCTCTCTTAGGTTATAAATAGTTTAATCACAGCAACAAACAAAATGCAAAGTCAGATATTCAGGAGCCTTGTTATTTACAATATGCTATGCATCATTTTTGCTTTACTATTAACTACACAGTGATGGACAAGCTTTGACCACTTTAAATTTTGAAACAATTGACAAATACTGCAGTCATAACTGGAGAAAGTTACAACGCGAGCAGCACAAATTATTCTGTAGTTTCTGCAATTTAGAAGAAAAGTTCTTAGAACAGTTTCCCCATTCTACATTACATCAGTGTTCAATCTAGAAATTAGTGAAAGTGGGTCATATGTCTCACAAGGCATTTTAAATTGGATCATTCCAAAATGGTCTGGGTTAGACTATGATATTGAGACTTTGAACAGCTTTGAACAACCGATACCACCAAACTGACTTCTCCAGCTTCACTGCCATCCTTTTCTGGCCCATCTTCATGCTTTTCAGGTTCAACTGCCATTTTCTTAAATAGCGTAAAAAAGAAACTTAGCTTTTTGTTGTCCTTTCATAATTAAAGGAAAACAAAAGAACAAAGTTAACAGATGAAGCGCGAATCACTTGGCAAAGCAATGTATGCATATACTATGCTCCAGTCTTGCCTAGAAGTGGGTGGAACAAAAACTACTTGTAAAGCACGTGCACTTGTAGCACGAAATGACAGTCATTTCACATACTCATTTCAGGAAAGTAAGCACACCGATTTTTTTCAGGCGACAAAACCCTTTGTTTCGTGACAGCTATCCCTCATCAGATCATCTTATTTGGGAACGTGACCACTTATAGTTTCTTCAGTTGACGTTTTTAGTTACACAAAAACTTGTACTTGTCTTAGGCACGAACAAGGTTGCAAAAACAAAAAAATGGTGACAACAAAATTTTCAAATTTTTTTGCAAACCCCAACTCTCTATTTCTCTGTCATAGTGCAAACAGGACCTTAGTCTGGCCAGCCAGGTCTGACAAAATTAATGGTAAGCACCCTCAGAAAGAGTTGACTGTTATAAGTGTCATATTTGCAGGTGTGAACATGCCAGATCATGATGTGATATTTTCTCAACTGGCCAAAGAACTCAGAAACCAGGTGACTCCATTTGTAGCTCTGCTGAGGTCCAAAGATTGTACAGGTGTGGAGATACATTTTTTAACTTTACATTGGATGGTAATTATTTGGCTGCCTACAGCAACCCAATCATAATGTGGGATTCATTGTTGGGGTCGCAAAAAGACAAAATGGCGGACAGATCTCCCTGATGGCATTGCATGCCCTGTCCCCCCCCACCATCAGTTCCACGAAAAGGAAAATATATATTAAGCAAATTACCCTTTTGAACAGGAAAAGACTTTTCTGCGATACACCCCCTCCCCCCCCAATCTGTCTGCCCCCCCCAAAATATAGCATGACAGAATAATGTGACTAATTTGATCTAACTGGAAAATATGTTGTTGTTTTATGCTTATTGAATGCGACAGGGTCAACTTTTGTTGTTTTTAAATACTGTTATATAGCAATAATTTTCTGTTTCTTAAAACTTGCAATGCAAATTACCGTATTTATTCAAATAAGTGCCCAACCTCGAATTAGCGCCCACCTCGAATAAGCGCCCATCCTAAAGGCAGAAAAAGTTAATTAACACCCATCTTCGAATAAGCGCTCACCCCACCCCCTCCCCCTCCCATTCAAACTCATATAATCGCCCACCCCACCCCACCTACTTGAGCTGTAATGAGATTGAAATTGAAATTGAATAAGTACTAATAAGAGACTTTCCTGAAGACGGAGTGTTCTCCTGAGTATTTTAGAGAAACCTTGCTTTTTTACTTCTTCACGTTTTGTTACTGGCATTTACTGTTTTGTTGCAGAATAAAAATGCTACACTAATTGCTGAAAATGGTGAAAATTTAATAAGCACCTAGCCTCGAATAAGCACCCACCTCAAATAAGCGCCCACTATCAAGGTCCAAAAATTTAATAGGCGCCCAGGGCGGTTAATCGAATAAATATGGTAAGTTTGTTTTGTCTGATATTGCATTTAAAGATCTTCTAACTATGTGGGTGAGAATGTTCCACACGGCAGCAGCCCAATTTACCATCATGGGGTAACAAATGTTACTTTTGTAGTGGGTTACTGAATACTTGATGATAAGAGCTCAAGCTATTTGTACCAACTGTTTTTAGTATTTATAGCTGTCAATGTTGTTTACTTTTTGCATGGTCCCAATTCAGTTATGAAAGCAACCATTATTGGACATGAAGTGCAGGTAATTTAAGTAGTGATATTAACATTTATTCAGGGCCACACTGATAACAGTTGTTGATTGTCTTTGTTGTTGTTTCCTTTGTTTGTTTGTTTTGCTGTTGTTGTTTTTTAAGCATTGTTTTTTTTTAGCTATTTTGAAAAAATAGCTCATATGTCAGTGGTGTGAGCGTATGTATCTTTGTGGCTTTGTATCTTTGTGGCTTTGTATGTTGGGATGTTTGTTGCAAGAGCCAATTAGGTTGAAGGTACTATGAGTTGATGCTTAGGAACCAATGAGATCTTGGCATCTATTTAAACATGGCATTGGTAAAGGTCGAACAAGGGCACTTTGAGACCGCCGTCTTGATCCTTCACAATTTTTTCGTCTTTTATTACGGCTATAGGTGTTTGGAAGAATTACATTAAATATCTTCATGATTCAAACGCTGTGAACAGTGATGCAACTGTTTAAGGGTTCATATTTAAGTGTGGATGCTGCTTCGAAGCATTCCTGACCTAATTCGGCTATCGGTACAACGCACGTCAGTGTCAGTTCTGTTTCACCTGCTACAACTGGGTAGAGTATAAAAGATCATATATTTTCAAATCTCTTCCAATGAAGCAATAATTAATATTTAGATATAGACTTTTATTCGAAAGTATGCGCCCTATAAAATGTGGTTCTAGAAGTTTAAAAGGCAGCTTATTTTTTTGAAAGCTGTATCGAGTATTGTTAATCCTGTAAACAAGCTTTAAAAATATTATTCTCTCGCTTACAAAGTTCAACCGACCTATTTCGTTCTATTTAGTAAAGATGCATAACTTACGTAGAAACAGTGGCGTTAGAGAATAAAATTGGAGGAAGCTAGTCGACACAATAATCATGATATAAGTAGAAATATATTTCGGCAGTTTGATAATTTTCTTGGAAGTTAATAAATGTTAGGCTATCAACCTTGACCTTGCATGAAACATAATTTAATTGCAGATGTTGTAGTAAAGCCGAGGTGATTTCTTAAAATCGTTTAAGAAAATTTTGTAACATCTTCACATGCAAATTGTGTGCATGAGTTATTTTCATAATTCTGTTAACTAGATTACTGTGTGATAACTCGAATTCCCTCACGTACGAACGACGAAAGGGGGCAAAGTCTGACTCTTTCACGTGCCAGCTGTGTGACTGTACATCACATGCAGATTGGCTTTTCACAATAATAATAGTAACTTGGACGTATGAAGACCTGTTTCATTTAGTAACCAATGCCTTAAAAAAGGCTCTTGTCTTTTAGGAAGCAATAGCTTTTCAAACATGATGAAATAAGTTGTCGGAGTTAAAGACCGTTTTACAAAATTTTGTTAATAAATGTTAGGTTATCAACCTTGACGTTGCATGAAACATAATTTAATTGCAGATGTTATAATGAAGCGGAGGTGATTTCTTAAAATCGTTTGAGAAAATTTGGTAGTGAAGAATTTGCCTTTTTTTAACGTATGAATTGTAAAAGGGCCAAAGACCAACACCTTCACGTGCAAATTGTGTGCGTGAGTTATTTTTATAATTCTGTTTACTCAGCTAGTTTACTGTGTGATAACTCGAATTCCCTCACGTACGAACGACGAAAGGGGGCAAAGTCCAACACTTTCACGAGCCAGCTGTGTAACTGTACATCTCATGCAGATTGGCTTTTCACAATGATAAATAGTAACTTGGACGTATGAAGACCTGTTTCATTTTGTAACCAATGCCTTAAAAAAGGCTCTTGTCTTTTGAGAAGCAATAGCTTTTAAAACACGAAGAAATAAGTTGTCGGAGTTAAAGACTGTTTCACTGAGTAGAATCGCACGTGAAAACCTCGTGAATTATGATGATGCAACCATCTACCAAAATGATAAAAATCCTGATATTTCGTAACTATTCAGTATTCGATGAGTCACATTTTGGCTTAAGAAACTCCGAGAAAACCTTAGAGTTTTCCTTCTAATCAACGTTTGGTAAGCAGAAATTTATTTCACTTTAACGATTTGTTTAACTTGCACCAGATGTAACAGGGAAAGACAGAGGAAAGTGAATATATAGTTTGAGGATCGACTCAGCTGAGCGTTTCGCATTTTCATTTTGTACCGCAATACGCAATTTCGCACAAAAACCTAATCTACATTTAGGATGAAAGAGGTAGATTGATCACTCTTGGTAAGGTTACACCGAAGCATTAAAGTTACACTGAAGCATTCAAAATAGCTCATGCACGTTTAACGTCCCTATGTTTTGCAAAATGTAGGGCTTAAAAAATGTGAATTTCCAGCTGGCTGGAGGTCTAACTGTGCTAACAACTTTCACCATTAATTTACTTTAATTTCTAACAAAGGAAGAGGATGATTCTACTCCAACTGAACAAGGAAAAAAGATCAGCAGTTTTACCGTGCCTGTGCTATGTCACTGGTATAAAAAAATCACAAAGGTTTGGAAATAATTATGTATTTTTCATTTAATGGTAACTATTTTACATTTTTAGCTATTTTTTACCCATTCTTTAATAGGGGGAAGGGGAGCTGTGACTAGAAATTATTTTTATACAACTTAATAAGACAACTTTTCTGAATTTCCTTTTTTTACCTTACAGTGGCTATATTGTAGGAAAAATCAATCTTAGGTTAAATCAGTAAATTAACCTATATTTGATTCAGATTTTCCTTTGTTTCCTAACCCTAATTATTCATGGGAGACAAACAAAATTCTGGTTTAAACCTGAGAAAAGATTTAACCTCAATGGCTAGGCATGAACTATTACTCTTTTTAGCTGGAAGTACGTACATGATAAATCTAAACACCACAGACCTTCCTGATTTACTTACTGTAAATTATTTTTAACTGGAAATAGTTGAGACAGCAGCAATACCGCAGAAATTTTCAAAACTAGTGAGACTTTTTTAAGTTTAACAAACATGTTTCGATGGTACATCTGTCATCATCAGTGTGACAGTTATGAGAGTTTACAGCTGATAAAATGTACCTGTTACAATGTACAGTATGATGTTACATTGCATATTGTTTTCCAACACAATGTAACATATACTGCACAATGTACAGTATGATGTTACATTGCATATTGTTTTCCAACACAATGTAACATATACTGCACATTGTAACAGGTATGTTTTACCAGCTGTAAACTTTCATAACTGTCACACTGATGTTGATGGATGTACCGTCAAATCATATGTTTGTTAAAATTTAAAAAGTCACACTATTTTTTGAAAATAACTGGAAATAGGTTTAACCAAGTCAGCCCCTTTAGGGGGTTCAGTTCAAATATAATATGTGCAAATTATATTTTAAATGCAATATTACAGTTTCAAAGCTCAATTTCAAACATCTACTGACAGCATCCCGACAACATAACCTGATCAAGATTCCTTTTATTGAGGGACTTACATAAATTTTTGAAAGTAAGTATGAACAAAGTAATAATTTTTCGTAAATGTGCAATTTTTAAATGATTGCACAGTAAATATCTCTTGTTCTCTGTGTGAATTACATACTGAACAAAAATGAAGCTAAATTAATAAAAATGTTTTTAAAAAAGTGTTTCTTCAATAACATTATTAAAGTAAGTATAAACAGCATTATTAAAGTAAGGCAAGTATTTTTGGCCCTATTATATTATACTGATTGAATTGTACTGTATTATTCAGCTAAATATTATTAATTTTAAAACAAAAAATAACAGCAATTTAACTTTTCACTCAAGTGAGAAAAACATAAAGGATCAAAAACTTACTATAATTTTTTATTGATAATATTGCTAATTAAAAGTAAAATGCTAAAATTCTAGAAAAATATACTAAAAGAATGCTAGATTTTTTTCTTATTTTCATTCATTTCCTTGTCATATTTAGTTTATTTAGAGAAAAGACCACATGCCAGCCTAAATTATAAACTATTTTCTTTTCAGCAAGATGACTCAAAAAGAAGGCGTAGTTCTCAACGACCTCAGTATTCAGGTAAAAAATGTGATTTGTTTACCCCTGAAAACAAATGAACAGCTCTCAAGAACTCATCTGGACATGTTTGTGATCCAAGATATGAAGAATTGTTGGTGTTAGAGGAGATGGGGAGGAAGGATATGATCCAACAAGAATTCAACCCACACATGGCATTGATGCCAAGACCTGGCCCTCTGCCCCACATTGGTGCAGTGCTCCAGGCTCAACTTTTTTGACAGTTTTTTGGTTTTCAAACACAGAATAATTTGCTCACCAGAAAATAAATAAATAAATAGATAAATAAATAAGGCAAAACAACATGCAAAGAAAGTCATGTCCGATAGCCCAGGGCTAGTGGATTTTGCTATTGGGCTAGTGATTTTTGTTCTCAACTTGCCTAACAGGGAAGTACGGTTTTTGGGGAAATTCAAATAACAGAAGGATTGTAATCAGTCCTGCTAATCAAAAAGGGTTTTGGGGCTAGTTGAAATGACTTGTGGGCTAGTACATGCTAGCAACAGCTTGCCCGAATGGCAGGCTGTAAAACTGACTTTCTTTGCATACTGCAGAAAAAGAAAAAAGACATACATCACACTGTTGTTAGTACAGTACTCCTGAGCTATTTTTCTTGACACAGGGATAGGGAAACAGGTCAAATGAAGACCTTGAATATTATTGAGTTTCCATGTAAGCTATGTTGAAATATAAGTTTATATCATCCAAATTCCTTTTAATCTTGTAGATCACCCTCCTTTGGTTGTCATCTTTGAAGACTTTGAAGGTTTTTCTCCCGCTGTTGTTCAAAATTTTGTCTCAATTTGCAGGTATCCCTTGAAGTGATTATAGTCACTTTTTGGTCTGTAGTTATAGTGTACATATAGTGTGAGAGTTATTTGTAGTAAGACAAAGAACAAGGATTGCGCAGCTCAATGTCTCAACATTTTAAAGACATTTGTATGCTATGGGGCACTAACTTGGCCCCCACCATACAAATGTCTGTAAAGTTTAGTGACTTTGGGGAGCTATAATTATCTTTGCTTGCTTTACACATAACGCTTTCAAATATGGCAAGTTTATTAATGTTAAGGGATTCTTTTCAGTGGTATTAACAGATTTTTTCTAAATGATCTCCATCAAAACTTGAAAAAAACCACGGAAGGGTTTATTAGCCTTTTAAGTCCTAATGGTGACCAACATAAATTTTCTCCTGATGATATGTATACATCATCAAGAGATTAGGTTATGAGAATTAATAAAATGATCACCAAAGAGAAAATGCCTTGATCTTTTATCAAATTCTCTCAACTTATTCTTTAACAAAATGTATAGAGATCAGTTTGGAGAATTTGTATGTGGATATTAGGGCTTAAAGGGTTAAGGAAACTTATGTACAGTCAAACCTTCCTTTATGGTCAACTGCTTAATACAGACACCTCATTATTACAGGCAGTTTGCTATGTCCACAGGGAAAGAAAGCCCTTACATTGTCTCTAATAAAAATTCAACCTGCTTAATACAGACACCCTGTTAATATGGACACTTTCTATGGACCCCTCAGTTTCCGTATTTAAACAGGGTTTCACTGTATTTTGACAAGTTGGCTAGCTGTTTTTTTGTGAACATGACCTTTACCTTCAGGCTTGCCTAACTAGCCACTGTCTCTTTTTCTTTGCAGTCTATATTTGAGTGAGCTTCCATTGGTGTTAGTGTTTGGAATTGCAACGGCTGTGACAACTGTCCACAGGGTTCTTCCACATGCTGTTTCCAGTGTGTTAGCTATTGAGAGATTTCAATCTCAACCATCGCACATCTGTGTTCTGGAGATTATCAACAAGGTAATATTAAGTTATTTTATTCAAGTGCGTAAATGCCCAGCTGCACAAAAAACAAATTGTCTGTAAAATCTGAACTATCCCTTAAGAGTATTAGGAAAGAAATTAATTTTAATAAAGGTTTGTGTGTCGCTATTAAATTCTCATTTCCCCCCCTTGTGTAGGATGTCATTTTTTGGGTGTGGGCCTCAAATAGCATATCAATTTTCTTTTGTCTGATCCTTAAATAGGGTCAGGGTTTAAGAACCTGGGCGACACCACACCTATCCAAAGTTTATGGGAGACCCATCCCCCTCCCTGTGGAGTGCGACCTAGTAGATGCAGCATTGGTTATAGATAGTGCCCAGTCTTTGCCCAACTTATCAATATTAATTTTATAGTATTCAATATTAATTTTAATTTATTAGTTATTACTTTGAGTCTGTTTGTTTAAGGTGTTGATGACTGCCAAGTTTCCTTTCAAGCTTGGAGCTACAGTGTTCAGATTTCTGTATGAGAATTTCCTTTTCCATGATTTCTCTCTCCAAAATTTTTCCAGAGGACTTCAGGTACATCTCGGTGTTTTAAAATATAAGTGCTGCATCATTGTCAGGGCTCAAAATTGGGACTGATACAGTCACCACTGCGACTAACATTTTCTCCTTGGTGACTGAAAATTCTGGTTTCTCTGTGACTTAGATTTATATTAAAAGAGTAAAGTTAAAACAAACATTTCATCTTACTTTGCTTTGCTTGTGTCTTAAAAAATGTGCCAAATCGCATGAAAAAAGCCAGTTTATGTCCAAACCTATTCGGTGTTTTCAAACAATCAAATCTAATGGATCGCACCATACTATGAGCTGCATCATTTACATCATACAAACTGGCAACTAAGAATTTGCATGTAATGACTACATTTCTCCAGTTGGTCACCAAAGGTAACCTGAGGATTTTCTTAATTTCAAGCCCTGATTGGATGTTTGGTGTTATCTTCTCATTAGTCAGTCAAGGTTTATCACTTCTTTTTTCATGTATTCAATTCATTTTTGGTTAAGCTTTTTCTTGTACCACATTAGCAGTTAAAAGATAGTTAATGTCTGCTAGGCTAGTTTAGGATTAGCACGGTTGGTTGATGTGCAACATAGGGCCGGTATAATGAGCACACCATCAACCCCATCATTGTTGTATTAGTCAGATGGTGAGCATTTCAAGCTACACATCAAATAAGGAGCCCTTAACTTTTTTGGTCTTTAATTTCTCACACACCGCTGGTAGCCATGCCAAGCCGACCGCCACAGCCTGACCTTTATTTTAAACTCAAAAAATGCATACATATCATAACCTTGGAAAGGTAGGGCGCTAACAAAACTACAAAGTTGCACCGTACATTTAACAGCATACAAAACTGAAATCTTAGGGTGGGTGGGTGGGAAGGTCAGTAATGGCGGGAGCAACAAAAGCAGCTGCCCGCCCTTCAGTCACATGACCTATATCCAGGCTCCCAGCGGTGTGTGAGAAAAACATTTTCCACTTAATTCATTACACTCAGCCAGTGGAAAATTACCCTTTACTTTTGCCTTTGATTGGCTGTTGTATTCTTTACACTCCCTTGAACTCTGCATTCTCTAATGAGGTTCAGAGTTTAGGGGGCTTCCTTTAATTTTTCTTATTGCACAGCCTTTAGAAGTTCTAAGTGTTAGTTTTAATGTTATCGTTATCTTTCAGTTTTGCCTGATGGAGCACTATTTTGAGAGCCCTTTGAGTGTTCTTTGCAGTGTTTCAGTAGACAGTAGAAATGATATCCTGGATCAATTGAGTCATAAACAAGTTGAGATGTTCAGAAAAACTATATCTTTCCGTAGGTAAGGCTTATTAATTCATCCAACATGTGTCTGTTGGTAAGAATTCTACAAAACACTGCCAGTGTCACTTCATATTTATTGTAGGTATGTTGAAGGTGAACCACCCTCAAAGCAACTTAAACTGTTACTGGAGGATTCCTTTACAAAGGTCAGTCATTTGAATAATACTTGATATTTAACAATTATTTCTCAAGCGCAAATGGCCCATGGGCTATTGACTCAGAGGCCATGAGGTTGAGAGGAATAATATTATTATTAACTAAATTCCAGAGGACTGACCCACGGAAGGGTCGCCAATGCGACCAGCTTTTACGCAGTGGCAACTAAATTTTCACGCCTGGTCGCCAACCTGGCCTCCGAGAGAGGTGACTTTCTTCTTTGGGAAAACGTACACTAATGATAATTTGTTATCCTTTACAAAACTAACGGATAGTTAACGGTTTTTCTAACGCTCTAACCTTTTGCCCAAACGCTTTAACGGTTCGTTCAAAAGGCATTTTAACGATTTGTCTAGATGCTTTAACGATTTTTTCCAACACTCTAAAGGATTGTTCTTATGATCTAACAGATGGTCCGTCTAACACTTGACTTTTACTTGAAAGAGGATTGTGAAAATCCCAAGTGCTGAATTCGACGGAGGTCTTATCGACTTTCGGGCAAATCGATCGCAATTCTCGACAGGTCGTCCCGTGTTTCTCCGGGAATGACTTTTAGCGCATTGATTTAAAACAGTTTCTTAATATGTGGAACATGTTTCTCGATTTTTGGACTCGATAGCAGATTAGTCTGATAAAGCTTAAGCTAATCGAGAGCCAACGGCACTCAGTTATTTCTCGAGCGTCTTGTAAACATTTTTCTGTTGAGCGTGACGACCCAAACAAAAGCTCTGCCGTATTTTACTGACTTCTAATGAAGTACCGTTGAATTCATGCTGTTTGTCTAACAGACTTCTCGCGAAATCAACTTTTTTGCCCGAAAACATTAGCGACGTTTCCTCTTTCTAGAGACTTTCGATCACGTGCTACACAACCCCGAAATAGATCAAGTTTCACCGATGTTCATTTCTGAACGTGAAAATACATGGGACGCAAAACAAATTTTGCAGATTTTGTTCTTGAATAACTCAAATAGGTGTTTTTTTTATTTCTAGCGTTTGTTTATCTAAATGTGTATTCCATTGCTTGAATACATGTTTGAGGAGATTTACGCCTGAGTACGGGTTCATTTTCCCGAACAACGGCTGGTAATCGAGCCTCGAGCGAAAACCGTTCGAAAGAAAGTTCAAAGGAAGTCTAAAGCATTCTTTTTCTGTTAAGGCTAAGTAAAAGATGTTAAGTTTATTGTATTCCATTAGTTCTTAAATATAATATTTGGCGACTAGAAGACTTGTTCTGGTGACCAAAAATGAAAACTTGGGGGCCAGTTGGCCCCAACATTTTTTTCTGAAAGTCGAGCACTGTTAATGAGACTCAATTAATCTGCTATTGCATCTCGGGATCAAAGCTGCCTTCAGACCATGAAATGAGTACGAACTTTCTCGCTTTCTAAAGATGCTCTTAGAAAGGCAGGCAAGTTTGGTGAATATTAGACTAATGAATGTTAATATGCCACAGTCAATGAAAAACAGAGGATACAGAAAAACCCTATTTGAAAAATGGTTATTATCTCTTTACAGGATGTAATTGGCCAGCTTTTGGATGATCTTGACAAGTATCATAGGTGTTTTTTCCCAGTTCTACAGTGTCTTCACATTGTGACCAATAATCTGCCAAGATACCCTCTTGGAAAGAAGGTAATGTAAAGTCATCTAGTTTCCAAACAGCTAGCAATAATATTTTGTCTTTGTAAGGGAGTGGAACATAAAATTTTTAATATTAGGGGAATTGTCACTTACAGTTTTCAGGGTGGAATGAAAGTCATTTTTAAACCTTGCAATTTGGGCAAGCTGAAGCTTGCATATACTAGCCCAAACATCCTTTCAATTAGCCTCAAAACCATTTTGATCAGCCCGCAATACAGTCATGTGACACTGGTCAGCAGATAATCTTTTTGACAGCTGTCAGTTGACCATAACGTGGATGGCCATAAGGATGTTTACTATCAAATTAAACACAGATTGTATATGCCTTGGACACTTAGCTAGTGATGCCCAGTCTTTACAAGAAAATAATGCCTGGTTAGCATCCAATCAGAGCACGCATACTATTCTATAGCCATATAATGATAAGTTGTAATAATTTATAGTTTTTGATTAATCCAGGCCTGTGATGTGTACGAAAACAGTCTTGCAAATAACATCTATGATAAGGAAGAGTATAAGGAAGCCATGTCTCTGCTGAGGTACGATAGCTTTAAAGACATGTTTTACGATATTTTACAAATTTTTAAGTTTGGAGCATTTTTTGCAGTGGTATTTGTAAAAATTGATATTTACTGAGACAAATTTTTGTCTCCTTTGTGGCAATTATATGTATTGTGAATCTATTAATTTGCTTGACCATTTTGGAAAAACGACTTGTTGAAAAACAAAACCACAGCGCAAAACTAGTGAGGATAAGTAAAAAATCTTTGATACTGTAGCTACTGCTTCATGCTGTTAAAATCAGTTTACTGCATGTATTTTTTTATGGGAAGGTTAATATGGATATTTCCTATTAATAGAGTTTGCTCGAGAGATGAGCTTCTTCCCCTGCTTCAGAAATGTGTTGATGTTCTGGGGAATGCTTTAGAAGGTACTGACCCTAAAATGTGAGTACAATCGTTACATTTCATGTTAGATTTCTTGTTCTAAGCAGTGAGGACACAGAATTTCCTTTCATCCCCAGAGGCAATAATATTAGACAGACTCAAGAAAGAATGATGAGACAGAGAGGGAATCTTAAAGCGTTGGCCGGGATATGTGATTTTCACTTAAGTTTTTTTCCTGGAACATCCGCACATTTTATTTGATTGTTTGAAACGCTATCAAGTCAATGCACAACTGCCTCAAAGCAAACAAGAGTGACACACCAGGAGAGTATGTTGTCCCATATTATTTCTCTTGACAGTTTGCCGACCCTTCTGGAAACCAACTTCTGATTAATTTCAAGCATTTAAATTGGTGTAAAAATAAATTTGGTGAAATTGACTTATCCACGTACTTATCCCAAGCTGTTTCAGTATTCTCTCTTGGCAGACTCAGACAAGAAAAAAAAATAATGAATTGATACTGGTGCATCACTTAAGGTCTGTCAATAAAATCCTATGATGACGTGGCAGGTTTGTCTCTGCACAGGTCACTATTTCCAGGTATTAAATAAACAGGACCAAAAATGACTCCTAGCCCTTATCAGTATTCAAAATGTTATTGTGTTTGAATGGAAACTATTGGCTTTGGTTGGGTATTGTTGGAGCAGTGACTGATTGTGTGCTCATGACCAGTGTAATGTGACTTGTAAAAGAATCCCTATCTATGGTGTGACCATTAAAATGAGAGTACCCTGCATTATTTTCTTTGTTTTGCAGCATTCGTTGATAGTTTTAAAATATGGTACTCTTTTTGAATTTTGAGAGAAGGAATACAGTGGCAAATTTAGGGAAGGGCCCAGGGGGTCTGGGTTGCCCATCTTATTTTAAGGCAGGGATGTCTCTAAGATTTCAAGTTGCCTGGTAAATACAACAAGTAGGCGGGGAATCAAAGAGCCAGGGATTTCTTTTGGTTTTATTTTTCTTCTATTTTCCTTTGCAAGTAGCTGGGGGCCATGTTTATAATAGCTGGGGAAAATCCCTGGCCCCCGGCTTTTAATGACAGCAGAAAAATATTGTTTTTGAGGTTGGGCCCCTCTCTTACTTGAAGATCTGAATCTGTCCCAGGAATTGAAGTGTTCAATTGGCATTTTCTCTGAACTGCTTAATATTTTTTGCTGGTTTTAGGTATTGCCAAGAACTAAAGGAATCAAGAGATCTTATTGCACGACTTGTTGGCCAGTTTGAAGATCTTAGTGGTAAAGTAACATTTTAATTGGCTGTCTTGTCGAAATTTGATTTACAATTGCCGGTAGTAGGACACCTTGGGAGTGGCAGGCCTGGGTTCAAATCCTGGCCAGACCAACACTGAGGGTCATTAAATACCCAAATAGAATGGGCTACTGCCATCATCTCACGTCTGCAAATGTTCAACACTTATTATTGATCTGACTCTTGTTGGATGTGAAAGGACCACAAGGGATGCAAAACTCTCTGGCAGTGGCCACCCATAGTGTCTGTTTATCATAGTTGTAGGAATGGGTAGGGAGGGTACGGTACTTCACATGGGACCTGTGAGTCCATTTGTGCCCACACCCCCAAAAGGTAGGCCTGGACTCAGCCAAGCTGTTAAACTAAATGTGTAATGTACTGTAACAAAAGTCGTTGGCATTTCGTTTCTTCTTGTATGATGCACCTATCAATGTAAACCCCGTGGGGGGGGGGGGGGGGGGGGGGGGAGTGCGGGCAAGGGGTGGGGATTTGACAAATTTTAAAATTTTTCGATCAAATTCCCCAGGGTGGGAAACGAAAGGTCAATCAAAAGTGTCAAAAAAGCCCCCACCCCAGGGGAAAAAATCTAAACAAACAATGCTATAATACTATATAAAACGAATAAAAGAACATTTCAAACACGTTGTTACTACTTTTATTTACGGTTAACGGAAGCTCCATTAAATTACTCGCTGTAATTAAGTATTTTCTCTCTCCACTAGCATCTCTTATCTTGAACAACAAAATCACTCCAGGAAGATTGACCGTGCTATATAATATTAATAAAACGTAAAATACTTTATAACATCTGCTCAACATGTCGGAACAGGTCGGATCAGTGACCCATAAAAAATCCTCTGACTTTCATCGTTGAATTCGATTTCAATCGAGTTTTACAATCAGATGGGAACTTGAAGATAAAAACTTCCTCAAAATAGACATTATCTGTTTAGATGACAGTTTAAAGTATCGGATTATGGCGATTAAAACAAATGAAAACTTCATACCTTTCTCCAACAACGTGACTTTCAGGAAGCCTCGAGGGACGGACTTGGTAACTGCTTCTGAATTGATACCAGGCTTCTGTCGGTCAAAGTCAAATGTCACGACCCCGGGGTCGCCTCGCACGATCAAAAGCCCGACAGCGGGATTAGACCCAGGCATCAAATCCCCTCCCCTTGCCCGCACTCCCCCCCCCCCCCCCCACGGGATTTACATTGATAGGTGCATTATTCTTGCTTGATCAAACATACTGGTCATGAGAGTGAGTAAAAATAATGAAAATAGTACCACAAGAATTAAAAAAAATGTGTTGATATTAAGGTTTGGAACCGAGGTTAAGGGTGTACAGTTGCCTCCCATCAATGTATGGCCCTGGTTCAAGTGTTGGCGTTGATGACATGTGGGTAGAGTTTGTTGTTTGTTTTTGTCCTGGCTTCAAGAGGTTTTTCTCCAGGTACTCCAGTTTTTTGCTCTCCTCAAAAACCAACACTTCTAAATTCCAATTTGATTTGGGACACATTTTGCCTAGTTCCTGTACGGCGTTTTCCTAGTCCCTCTCGGTCAATTCGTTTTGGTGACATATCCGAGGCGAACCGACCAGGTGACCCGAGACACTTTGGCAGCGAGGAAAAATGAGGCCTAGGGACTAGGCAAGGACACATTAACATTTCCAAAGAAGTGTCTTGAAGTACCTAAGCACTTCATGGGTAAACAATAGTATCATTTCATGCAAATTTCCTTCCTTTTCATTGGTCGAAAGCCCACCATGTTATCTGCAAATAATTGCCCACAAATAATGGTCTGCTCATATGCAATGTCATCCAACTGTGTTCGGCTGCAATTATATTGTGCTTATGCGTAAATGAAACTACGCTTTTCTCCTTCTTGTGAATGCTCTTGCGTCCTTTCAAAGAGCAATTTGTGATCGAACAATGAAACAATTATTGAACTCGGAGGGCAACCTCATCCAGTATCGGTTGATTTTTTTCAAAAAATAAATCATCTAGGTGGTTTACATGCTTCCTTACCTTTGTTTCAAACAGACTTTACTGAATGCCACTGTCCTTTATACTTACAGCTGCTCAAGAGAATCAAGAACAGAGATCAAATTCAAGTCAGAAGGAGGCACTTTCAGCTGTTGCAAATAGATTTGAACTGCAAGAGGTCTGTCATAACAACCATAATGATTACTAGTTGGTTATTATGATCCCAGATAAATCATGTAGGAAGGTAATGTTCAAACGTGCAAATTCTTAGATTCACAAACATCAGTCTCCACTTCTAGTTCGAGTGCTAAATTTATACTCACATCATAAGTCACTGAAATGTACATGATTAACATACAGCTTTTCCTTTTTCCTTTTCACAACATCTTTAAACTCTTTTGTATTTGTTTTTATGGCAGAGACTCATGAATGCAGCAAAGCAGAAAAGGAAAGAATCCCCATATGATAAGTTACGGCAAACAGCGGTGGACATATTAGATGACATGTTCAGGTAATATTGAAGATCAGTAAAGAGTACAGAAGAGAAATATTGCAGAACAACTAAATTAATAATCAATACAATACCAATGACAATAAATTAATTTGCTATTTTTTTTTATCAGAAAATACCTGTCTTGTCCACGCAACCTGCCACTGAATGAAGTTATGTACTATGACGATGTACAAACAACAAGAAAGGTTTGGATGCAACTTTTGTTTTATCATATTTATTTGAGTTTATTTGCGCATCTGGCTATTTTTACTTTCAATGTATATTTCCACTTGACTGTTATTGCTACTTTGTTTTTTACCTTTTACCAGTATGTGATTAAGTTTTATAATTGTATATTGCATTTTGTATGTACTGTGCCATCTTTTCTTAGTTATGCTTAGTTCCCAGTTATGTCTTTCGTATTAAATGAATTATTGTACTGAACACTGGAGTGTTGGAATGTATTGAACAGGTGTGCACTTAACTTGTAAATAAATATAATGAGTGTCAGTGTATTTAGAACAAAAGCGCTAGTAAAGGACACTATACATACCCTACTGGAGACAAGACCACCATTTTACGTGGTCTTTGGAGCCATGTGAAGGTCAAGCCATTTGCATGGCAAAGGCAATTCAACTTTCATTCCATAATTATTTTAAGACATTGAGTATAAGCTAACCTAGCTAATTCTGCCATTGACAATATTTAATGTTATTCTGCAGTCAAGTCATGTGAGAAAATTTGAATCATTGTTTTGTCATTGATTATAGCATTTGGTTGGAATGCCTCGTGTTGCTATCCAGACAGCCCTCAGCAATCCTCAGCATTATCTTCAGGTCAGAATTTGCTTGATACATGATGTTAACACATTTGATTTGCAAGAAAGAAGCATGACTGGAAAGTCAGAGGCGAGAGATAAACCATAGGCTAAAATTTTCTTCTGTTGAGAAAAAGCTCTTCTTTTTTCTTATTTTCAGTGTCAATGTTGTCAGACAGATGTAGGAACAGTGCAGGATACTTTACCAGACATATGTATAGCTTACAAACTTCACCAGGAGTGTGGCAGGTTGATTAACCTCTATGACTGGCTTCAGGTAAATAAATGCACATCATAAAAATTTTGATGTTACTTTAGATTAGCTGTTGGCTCCTGACCCTAAAAGCCAATTGGTTTGATACCCTAACTGTGAAACAATGGGAAATAATGATAAACAATGTGTTATTGTTTTCTGTGACCAATGAGGAAGCACCTTACAAGGAGCTCCTACTATACTGACTGTCGGGGGAGGTTCCAATGTAAGCCAGACCCATAGGATCTGTAAGTAACTTGTAAGACTTTGCTGGTGGTTGGCAAGGAGTTAATTGACACAATGTCTTAGCTTTGGTTACTTACTTGTAGTTTTAGTACTTGGGGATGCAAAGCAACCCTTATCAAGAAACATAATTCCCAGACTTGGGGTCTGTTCTGTTTATGTTCATGGGTTGGGAGGGTGAAGTGGCATCATAAAAATGTAGTGGTAGGCAAATGAGGGTTCAAGCACACTCCATCCATAAGAGATGGAACTTAAAGCATTGTCAGATTTCATATGATGCAGGTCTTAGTACCAGTCTGTATTTTATTTTAAAGAGCTCACCCAGTTTTTCAAAATCCTGAAGTATGGTGTTTATTGTGCCAATATTGAATGAGATACAGCCAATCAAAAACTCCACACATCACAAAGAATTATGTAAACTGGTCCATACGTTTCTTGGAGAAATTTAAAGATTTGGAATGTCTGTATCTTGGCAAATATGATGGGAATTGTCCCATAGCAAGGTATCTTTCTTATCATAAATATTTTATTATTTACTTCTGCTTGGATTCTGAGAGCCTACCATACCTTTTGTATCCAAGTGACAAACATTTGACAGGTTGTCACACTTCTTATTTTGATGCTTGAAAGCCCTCTTTTTTTTCTCAGGCATTTATAGCCGTTCTTGAGCCCTCAACAAAACAGCAGTCCTCAAAAGGCACACCAAAGAAGAAACAGAAAACAGATGAACAGCTTCAGTATCTTTTTTTCATTGATTTAATTCCTTACTTAACAGTTGTGTAAGTGTCTGAATTGCCCTGCCGGCCCTCTTCAGTTTCTGTCATGTTGAGACCTCTAATGCATGTTTCTTTACTGTTACTTTGGAAAAATTTCCAAAGTAACCATTAAAGTTTCTTAATTTGCCTTAACCTTACTTACAGCGCTCACTTCATTCAAGCAGTCTCTGAACTACAATTTTTAGGATTCATCAAATCAACTCGACAGAAAACTGATCATGTACAAAGGCTCACATGGGGTGCCTGTTGACAGAGAATCATGTTATAATATTTTGATTCCCATAATTCGGGGCTTTACACTTACTACTGTATCTATCATGTTTGCCAGGACTTACTACCAAGGCTACAAAAAAGCCTTCAGCTAAATCTGAGTGCCACTAACTGATCATTAGCATGAATTAGTGGTTTGTTATGATGTATGTTAGAGTTTTAAAGAGCCAGCACCATTTTTTTGTGGTCTGCCATATCTAACCACACAGGAAGGAGTGTGGCTGAGAGCCCGCAACAACGATGTGCAGTATACACTAAAGGCATACACACTCATATTTGCATGAGTCAGGGTTGAGTTTTTTTTTTTTTTCAAGAGAATCAACAAACCAGAGTTACTGACATGAATAACTCTATCTTGGTTGGCATGTAACAAGACTGGCTGCTTATGGTGTCAATGAAAATTGTAGAACAAGGTTTTCTTTTGAAGGCAGGCTGGCCTGCTGAATGAAATCTCAGTTCAAGCAGCCACAGCCAGCCAGGATCTCTGAAAGCGGCCCAGCCCACCTTCTCATAAAAACGTATTACAAATTTTATGAGGAAACAAGGCATGAGCTGAACGGCTGAGCCAGACGGTAAAGTGAGCCAGAGCAGCTAACCAGGCTGGCTCACCTCATTGACACTTTTTGATATTTTAACGGAATATCATCCTATCAGCAACACAGTGATGACTAGTAAGATATGCATCCCAGTGAAGTCTAAATGCAATGTGAATTTTTTTTTCCCTGAATCTCTTTACCATGTTTACAACATAAAAACAACCTAAGAGTTAGCAAAATAAGTTTATTCTTGTATTTAAACAAGCATGTTTGTTTGTACAAAATACACATGAGAAAAATTCTCACAAAACAGTTTATATAATAATTATTGTTAGAAAATGTTATTTAATAAAGAGCTACTGGTATTTCACTTCATTTCATTTCATTTCAGTGATCTTATTCATTACTTTGAAGTATAAGACATTAAGTGTTGCATGTTCTGGTGTTGCTCGTGTTGCTCTTAACACGAGCAACAGATGGTTATTTGTGCGCAAAATCGTTGCAACTTGCAAAGTTTGCAAGAGGAACAGGTGAGCCCTTGGGCACCTTATCATACCAAACCAATTTCAGTAGTCTCATGCTGTAGTGTTTGAATTCTGCACTTCTGATTTTTCTGGTCCACCAGAATTAGGAAATTCTAATAATTCCTGGGTCTTCAAGGATGACTATTTAAAAGGATGACTATTTAAAAGTCAGAGCTACAGAGTAGTACTACTGTCATCCTGGCCCGGGTTCCTAGAAAGCCGATTAGCGCTAATCGAAGATTAAATCTCGCTAATCGCGGAATACATTTTGTCCCACGATTTGATCCTGTTCCTGAAGGCATGATTAACCATAATCTGGGAATAAACTAAGAGTTAATTTTAATCCACCTAGCGAGGTCGATTAAGTCACTAATCGGGGGAAAACGTTTGTAAAACAAACAAAATGGCGGACTTACCGTTGCCTCAAAAACGTGAAAAAAAGTTCCGACAGCAAGAAATTGATCTCGACCAATTCACTGATGAAGAGCTTTTAAGTAAAAACGGGTTTGGCCGAAAGTCAATTCAATATTTGGTAGAAATCCTCAAGAACGACCTCGAGAGAAAGACGAGGAGAAAACATAAGCAGTTGCCAGGGTGGTTACTACTTCATGTAATAAATTTGGTCATTATAACACATGGACTGTGGACTGCGGATTAATTATAGGGACTATGTTATAAAAACTGGGCCAACTATTTCTAGGTAGATCTCCGAGATGAAGAATTTCGGTTTCCTCTTCTTCTCCTTTGGTTCAATCTAGACCACTTCATTTTCGGCCATTTTCCTTTACTTCACCTGTGCCTAAACATTTTTCGCGCCATATTTTTTAAAAGCAATCATCCCCAAAACTAGTTAAACCGGTTTATTTTTTACACTAATCTCGGATTAGTTAATCGTGGGTTTATTTCGCTTTCAGGAACTCCTTTTTAACCCACGATTAGTTACCCGAGGAATAAGAAAATTAATCGTGGATTTGATGCTAATCGGAGGATAGTTTAATCGGCTTTCCAGGAACCGGGGCCTGATGCTTATTGATATTAAATAATTAATATTTTCTTTAAGCTGCCATGTCTTTATTCATCCTAGTTTTATTTTCTTCTTTTTGCTGTCTTTTGGACAGTTTCCATCAGATGAGGTCTGAAAGAGGGGCACAAAGTGAAAAAAAAAACATATCTTTAGTACATGTAGTACAAAGCTTTTCATTCACCACAACCAAGCTGGGAATTTGCTGACTTTTTTGCCAATTTGAACAATTTTATACCTGAACTTGAAGCGCTTGCACTGAGCCCATCTGATATCATTTCATGAACTTTCGTTACTTCTTCAAATGTGACAGCAAGACTCTCCTTGAGACCTGACAAAAATAAAATTCAACAGGTAGATCTGACAAAGTCAACAAAAATCTGGAGACTATGTGAGAAAACCGAATAATGGCAACAATATTGATCAAGAACTGTCCAAGAACTTCAAGTACCTTCTGAGGCCTTTTGTATCACATCCATCTGTTTTCCAAAGTTGTCAAGCTAAAATGTTTTCGAAAAACGTCCATTAACAAAAAAATTCAAATTTAACAGTACTCTTCACAAACAGGGCGCAGTTCCTGAGAGGCCGATTAGTGCTAATTTAGGATTAAAATTTTGTTCCGATTTTGTGTTTTATCTTCCTATGTATTGCTTAGAGTAACATTTTGTGTTATCATGACTGTATCTCGGAGTAAAGGGTCAATGTCAGTATTTTATAAGCTCGAGTTTCATGTCCTTAGACAAGATAACCTGGCTTAATCCTGGGTTAAAGTTAACCATCTTTCGAGGAACAGGGCCCAGAACTTGGTAATTGTGAGCTCACACCCAACATCAAACATTATTCACCTGTTCTTGGGCATCATCCAAATCTTTTACTTCCTGTTTCAGTGCTGTATTTACATACTTGGCCTGTTATTATAAATTAGAAATGGTGATCAGTTAACCAGCAAACAAAATATCAATTTTTATTTCTAGAAGAAGGTTGCTACTTTCTAACTTGTGAAATGCAGTGGAACACCAAAGTAATTCGGCTTAAAAATAAACACTTTTTTTGTTGTTGTTGGCTTAATGACAAAGTGGCAAGGGTTGAGCTAGAAATTTCCTGGAGGTATGCACAGTTTGTCAAATCAATCCTACCCTGTTTCCCTAATAGACCTTGTCACGGTTTTTGACGCCATCTTGACGAGTAGGCAAACGCGTGAGAAATTACAGTGTTTTTATGAGAATCTAATGTCGAATAATTTCCCGTAAAGCGGTTCTTCTGAAAAAAATATGATTTGTAAACTAAAGCTTCGCTCCTAAGGATTCTACTGAAAAAAATTAAGGGCATTACATGCACTAGAAGACCTAGAACCACTTTTTAAAATTTTCTATACGTTTGTCTGTAAGAAAGTCCCGGGAAAATTACAGACAAATATATGGCAAATCTAAAGCAAGACTCTAGAGAAAGTTAAGCACAGGTGCGCCCCAAAAATTATTTAGGACAATCCTTTGCTTTGTAGCTTTAGTTTACAATTGATATTTTTTTCAGAACAGCCGTTTTGTGGAAATAATTCAACGTTAGCTTCTCATACAAACACTGTAATTTCTCACGCGTTTGCCTACTCGTCAAGATGGTGTTGAAAACCGTTTCTCAAACTCATTAATAATTCATTAAGAAAATACAAAGGAAATTAATGTTTAATGAGTGTTTGGAAATCGGATGAAACACTGCTTAGTATTTGCATCCTTAATTTCTCCTTCAAAAATGATTTTGTTTGAGAAGAAATATCAAACATTCGACACAGTGTTTCATCACCAGATGAAACACCTCAAAGTTCGTCAAAAATACTCCGCTGCGCGTCGTATTTTCAACTCTCTTCTCGGTGTTTCATCTGGTGATGAAACACTGCATCTCATGTTTGATATATTACGTCAAGGTCTATGCATTGGAACTCCACGTGTCAACCACCTCTTGACAACCGAAGTAATTCGGCTTAAAAATAAACACTTTTTGTTGTTGTTGTTGGCTTAATGACGAAGTGGCAAGGGTTGAGCTAGAAATTTTCTGGAGGTATGCACAGTTTTCCAAATCAATCCTACCCTGTTTCCCCAGTTGTTTTCATGTGGGTGACTTGATTGCATAATTTCCATTTTTGAAATCTGGTGAGGTAATAATCTCGTTTGGTCTCAGGACTATGTTTTTCAGATACCAGTTATGGCTTCCACGTGTGACAAAATAAGGGAAAAAACAATGCATTTTGAGTTGCGTAAAAGGCAGTTGAGCCATTTTTAACTTCTGTTCATTTGCCTTGTTTTTCTATTTTTGATTTTGCTTTTTATTCATGTTCAACACATTTTTCAGATCCATGTACTGGTGTACAGGTAGGTACTTCCCTTGGTTGTGCACCGTTCTGTAATCAGAAGTACAATAATATGCAAATTCCCATCAAGTTGCAGGGTGAAGTTGGCGGTAAATCTTCGGAAAGCTTCTTTGATTTCGGCATCAAGGATAGAATTTCTTAGAATAGACATTACTTACGATTGCGGCGTCTTTAAAGGATATCGAACGAGGACTACAATGTCTGAAGAAAGCGTTTCTTCTATTAAGCCACATTCGGAAGCTGGTTGAGAATATGCTTTTTTGAGTCGAAAGACCACATAGTTTTCTACGGTGGCCCAGAAGGGTCACACATGCAAATTAAAAATGTTGCTGCAAACTAAAAATTTTACCTGCAAATTAAAAATAGGACATGCAAATTAAAAATTGTACATGCAAACTAAAAATATTACAAACATGAAACATGAATGGGCCGACGGCTGTGAGGCCAGGTCCTCATCACTCATACTGCGCGCGCAGGACTTTTCATTTTTAATTTACATGTTCTATATGTAATTTGCAGCAAGAGAGGATAAAGGGGACAGAGAAGGCATCCCCCGTACACAACCTATTCCATAGGTAATTCGTCTCGAGTTATTTTTAAGACCACAGATCCCAAGGGGGATTAGACAAAAGTCAATCACATAACGCGAATGTGTTCCGCATGGATGACCCACGCTCAGAACCTTGCGTCCTTCACGAATTGAGGCAGAAAAAAACGGCGGAAGACGCGGAGAGCGATATTGCTATTCGTTTTGTCGACCAAAACGACTAAAGAGAGATTTCTGCCAAAGCTGTGTCAGCGAAACGGAAATTAAAAAAGAATCGCCCTTCCTCTATTGTATAGAGCTAACAGTACAGCAGGGAATTTCTTAACACACTGAATATTCTCTCAGGATCATTTATAATTTACAGTTTGAAGAGAGCAGTTTCTGGTTTGATATTTATTCCTTTATTAGTCTTTTAGTATTCAACAAAAAAAACACTTGGCGTCCTACTTGCTTTTTTGCACAAACTACCGGTTTCAATAGACCGACGAAATTTCTCATTTTATTGAAGCACTGAGGTTACGATAATTTCGAGTTAAACGGATTTCACGGGTTGTCAACTGAAGAGTCCAGCGATTCCCTTTTCCCAGGTGAGCGCCTACTCATTTGGCTTCAATATTCAGAAATGCTCTCGATCTCTTTACGCTTTCATTGCCTTTCGCCCGACATGTTTTGCCCTGCGTTTAGTCATGCGAAACCTCCACGAAACATCCATGCAGCGCGCGAGGTAACTTTATCCCGATTCTAAAAATAACTCGAGACGAATTACCTATGGAATAGGGTGTGTATGGGGGATGCCTTCTCTGTCCCCTTTATCCTCTCTTGATTTGCAGGTAATATTTTTAGTTTGCATGTACAATTTTTAATTTGCATGTACTATTTTTAATTTGCGGCAACATTTTTAATTTGCATGTGTGACCCTTCTGGGCCACCGTAGTTTTCAGTACGGAACCTGAAGCTTTCCGTGGAGAAGGCACTGCCACTAATCTCAAATTATATTTTCCTTTTGTAAAAATTCATTTTCATAGTCCTTACAATTCCCTGGTAAAAGAAAAATAAACTTGAACCGAGGTGAATTTTGGCTCAATTTTGTTCTTTTGCTATTCTGCGGGGCAAATTGAAGCATAAAAATAATAATATAAACTTTCTTGTAGCCAAAACCTGTACTACAATCAAGCACTGTAATCCTGCTGCTCCAAGTATTTCTTACAACATCAATCCTGATGGTAGTGAAGGTCTGGCGCCCTTTGTTGTCTCTGGTAACATGACAGACAAGAATGGAGTTGGTTTGACAGTTGTCAGTCACGCTAGTGCAAACAGAATGCTGGTTGACTGCTATGAGCCAGCCGGATGTTACTTGCGCAATATAAGCTACCTCTCAGGAAGTACATAGTAGGCTGATTAGTGAGTTTACGCAACAGGACGGCAGGAAGAAGAGGACGGCAAATCGCTTGTGCGTGACGAACGTGACAAGGCTATAACTTGCGTGTTTTGTCGTGATCTTGACTAAAATCAATGTTTTTTGGTCTGTTACCAAAAGATCTGTTTAAAAGAAAGAGAAGTTTGGCGAAAAGTTATTTCAAGCAAAATTATTGTCACACTTGTCACACAAGGTTTGCCGTCTTCTTTCCTCTCCCGTCCTGTTGCGTAAGTTCACTATTTAGCAACAGGACGGGAACGTCAGTTGACGAGGGGAAAGCGCGCGGAAAGGACTAAACACGACTTCCGGTGCCAAATTTGCCGCTCTGCCATTGGTTAAGCCAGTTGTTTGATCTGCGCGCGCCGTCGTCAATTGACGTTCCCGTTCTGTTGCTAAATCAGCCTAGTAACGAGTGTTCAACAACTGGTCAAACTGGCCGATATATCCGCACACTGCGAGCACTTTATCAAGTACGAATGTCTTGACTCACAGTTCCTCAGTGGTGGGTATTACGCGACGACAAGGCGATGACATATTGGGGAGCGGGGGATTATACTTCTTACAACGGAGTTCTATCGAGTAATTTCAATCTTAAATTTGGAGTTCCACAAGGCAGCTGTCTCGGGCCTTTATTGTTTTCCCTCTATGCTAGCAAACTTTTTAAGATCGTCGAATCACATCTTCCTAATTCCCATTGTTATGCAGATGACATGCAACTGTACATCGCGTTTAGATCAGGAAGTGATTTGGAGGAGACCGCTGCTGTAACTGCCATGGAATCATGTATTGCTGATATCAGTCAATGGATGCATTCGGATAAGTTAAAACTGAATTCCGACAAGACAGAATGTCTTCTGATTGGAACACGACAACAACTTCAGAAAGTCAGTAACATTAGGACCTTATCGGTTGCGGACTCCCAAATTACTCTATCTTGTGAAGTTCGAAACCTAGGAACCTGGTTTGATTCTAAAATGAGTATGCTAAGTCATATCAACAAAACTTGCTCATCCGCTTTCTATTATCTTTATAACATGCGTAGAATTAGGAAATATTTAAGTCGTTCAGGCACCGAATCATTAGTTCATGCTTTTATCACCAGTAGAATAGATTATTGTAACAGTCTACTATATGGCCTCCCGAATTCACATATCATGAAACTCCAACGGATACAGAATGCCGCGGCTCGGTTGGTCACCGGAACACCTAGATTCTGCCATGTTACACCATTGCTTTTCCACCTTTATTGGCTTCCGATAAGTTACCGTATAAAGTTTAAGATGCTACTTTTGACATTTAAGTGCTTATATGGTCAACCTCCTAATTATCTAATTGATTTCATTACTATCAAAAAGCAATCCAGGTACTCCCTAAGGTCAAATGAGTCTATATTCCTCGAGTTATCAGGCATTAAGACCCATCCAACTCTTGGCGATCGTGCATTCCAGTCAGCTGCACCTTATCTCTGGAATGCACTACCTTCGGCAATTCGCAACATGAAGACATTGGACACTTTTAAGACTGCTTTTAAAACTCATTTTTTCAATTTAGCTTTTTATTATTATTATTTATTTATTTATTTTTTTAATTTAATTTGATTTTTATTTATTTATAGCTTTTAATACTTTTTATTGTAGTTTTTAATAGTTTCTCATGCTTTAGTCACCTTTAATATAAATGTAATATAACAATATTGTAAAGCGCAACCGAATATATTCATATAGAGGTTTGCGCTATATAAATGTAAATTATTATTATTATTATTATTATTATTATTACACACACGCGTGAAGGTTAAATCGATCATGCGCAGATCCGCGCTATGGATGCAATTGTGACATAAATGATTATGTCTGGCGGGAGAACAGAGAACTGCTTACAAATAAGGCTGAACTTCCTGTGATTCAACAGAGATTTGGGGATACAGGGGAAGCTCGGAGACGATGAAAGAGGCTACCACACCCTTGAAACTGAGGTGTTATGGCATAAATTGAGAGTGTTGCAAGTTATACATGTCAGACAAGTACTAATGAAAGACAGAGTGCATCAAAGCAAAAAATCAAACGTCTTTTTAATCTGTTAAGAAACTAGAATCTATGGTACCTAAGTATAAAATGCCTTATTGGCTTAAATTGAACACAGCTGGCCTATATTACTATCGGGTTACATGCGTAGTCGTTTTGAGGATTGAGTTTGAGTAGGGCAGGGAATTATTCCTTGTCTGGGGGCCAGTCAGGTCTTGTTATGTTAAAAGAAATTTTAGCCCGGTCATTAACTGGGATGTACCATGGTTTACGAGATAGCAATCAAAAAGGATAAAAGTCATTATCGTTTTTTGATTGTTATATTGTTGTTGTTATAACGAAAAAGAAAGCTACTTAACTAAAAGAAAAAACTGCGATCTTTTTTATTATTAATTTTTCATTTATTTG
>NC_133210.1:12935023-13010023 GCF_958299795.1 Porites lutea
ATGCCCCCATTACTATGCTTCCAAAACACTCCCTCTCTGGTCACTCCGGTAGACATGTACGCAACTCTGTGACAACAATTTGGTCTTATTCCTTAAAATTTATAGGTTTTAAAACCTTACCAAAATCGGAAAATTATCACATTAATTTTAAGACCAGTGATGAATTGTTTCATTTTCGAACGCTGATGTCATATACCATATATTTCCTTACTTGAAGCAAAGCTAGGCCACACCCCTCAACTGAGCTTCCATGAACTAGCATACACAACTGCAGTGGACACATCGAGATTCCTGTGAGTACAGATTTGTTTTCTTTTCCTTCTCATTTATAGATACTTAAGCATAACTTACTTTGTAGCTATGCTATGTGGTTAACCTTTGTACTGCCTAAGTGGTCGACAAGAAGCAATAACCAACTGTAGATTAAATGAATGAAGGGTACAACAATGATTGTTGCAGTTGTTCTATATAATTAATCTTAAACTGTTTTATTTAAATTGCGTAATTTCTACAAAAATTTCAGTCATTATATAATCTCGAAAATCATCATAATTGCATTCAGTTTCAACAGAATTATGGTGAATGACCTCCTGATTAGGATCAATATTTTAGTTCACAGAAACTGAAATATGGAGTAAAAACGCCGAGCAGGCACAATATCGCGTCAATCGCCTCCTTCAAGCGTTAAGTTTCTTTCAGGTTTGTTTACAATTTTAAATCTTTTACATCCTAAAGCATTTAAAATTCAAACTCTCAGAGAAGAATCAGACTTCAGTAGAGATTTACCCTGACGTGCTAAAAGAACTCGACCCTGACCAGGACAACAACAACAACTTTATTTATTCCCAACAGTATATAGAAATATGGCCGAGGAGTACAGGCTGCCCCAAATAACTATAGGAGCTAAAGATCTGTGGATCTGTTAATAAACCATTATTATTATTATTATTATTATTATTATAATTATTATTATTATTATTATTATTATTATTATTATTATTAAGAAAAATGTCAGCCTTACGTAGGTGATTTACCGTATTTATTCGAATAAGCGCCCAACCTCGAATTAGCGCCCACCTCGAATAAGCGCCCTTCCTAAAGGCAGAAAAAGTTAGTAAGCGCCGAGCCTCGAATAAGCGCCCACCCCCTCCTCCTCCCAATCAAACTCAAATAAGCGCTCACCTCCACCCCACCCACTTGAGTGAATAAATTCTATTAAGAGACTTCCCCGAGGAAGGAGTTTTGTTTCTTCAGAGTATTTTACAGAAACCTTGCTTTGTTACTTCTTCGCGTTTTGTTATTAGCATTTATTGTTTTGTTGCAAAATAAACATACTTCACTTGCTTAAAATGGTGAAAATTTAATAAGCGCCCAGCCTCGAATAAACGCTCACTCTCAAGGTCCAATAATTTAATAAGCGCCCAGGGCGGTTAATCGAATAAATACGGTATCTACAATTATTTGGGTCAGATACCACACACACACACCCAAACATAACACCCAAACACAAAACACACGCGCGCATGCGCACTCAACACCAAAACAAACAAAATAAAGAAAATTAAGGATGTCAAAGTAGAAAAACAACGGAAAGAAGAAGAATTATGGTGTTAAAATACTTTACAATTTTCAGTAGTTTTCAAGAAGCATTAGCTTGAGGTTTTTCTTAAAGCGAAACTCGGCGAGGAAGAAGCATTACATAAATAATGCAAGTTGAAGGGTGATAATGTCAAACAACTTGACAACATTTAGATCTTTAAAAAAAGGACTTGAATGTCCATAACGTGAAAGTAATTATTCTTAATCGAAATTATTCTTAAAACAACAAAAAAAATCTTAAGGCAAAAATTTAAAATAAATCAGTACGATAAGTTTTTATACAGTTATAAAAAACACCAAACCTCGTTACCACCAAGGTCCGAAAGGCATTAGATCCAGTTTCTTTGTGGTTTGCGGCTTTTGATGAAACCCACTCCAAATAAAAAACATGTATGTATGTGTGTATGCTATGCTGTGCTATGCTTTTCCATATTTATCCCTACTTCAAGCATAAGCTATGCCCTCATTACTATGCTTCCAAAACACTCCCTCCCCGGCCATTCCGGTAAACATGTACGCAACTCTGTGACAACGATTTGGTTTCTTTTCCTTATAATTTATAGTTCTCAAAACCTTACCATAATCGGAAATTTATTACATTAATTTTAAGACCAGTGATGAACTGTTTCATTTTCGAACGCTGATGTCATACCATATATTTCCTTACTTGAAGCAAAGCTAGGCCACACCCCTTAACTGAGCTTCCATGAACTAGCATACACAACTGCAGTGGACACATCGAGATTCCTGTGAGTACAGATTTGTTTTCTTTTCCTTATCACATGAGAGATACTTAAGCATAACTTACTTTGTAGCTATGCTATGTGGTTAACCTTTGTTCTGAGGAAGTGGTCCACAAAAAGCAATAACCAACTGAAGATTAAATGAATGCAGGGTACAACAATGATTGTTGCAATTGTTCTATATAATCTTAAACTGTTTCATTTAAATTGAGTAATTTCTACAAAAATTTCAGTCATTATATAATCTCGAAAATCATCATAATTGCATTCAGTTTCAAAAGAATTATGGTGAATGTCCTCCTGATTATGATCAATATATCTATTTCACAGAAACTGAAATATCGAGTAAAAACGCCGAGCAGGCACAATATCGCGTCAATCGCCTCCTTCAAGCGTTAAGTTTCTTTCAGATTTGTTTACAATTTTAATTTTTTTTACATCCTAAAGCATTTAAAATTCAAACTCTCAGAGAAGAATCAGACCTCAGTAGAGTTTTACCCTGACGTGCTAAAACAACTCGACCCTGACCAGGACATCAACAACAACTTTATTTGTTCCAACAGCGTACAGAAATATGACCGAGGAGTACAGGCTGCCCCAAATAACTATAGGAGCTAAAGATCGGTGGATCTGTTAATAAACCATTATTATTATTACTATCATTATTATTATTAAGAAAAATGTCAGCCATACGTAGGTGATTTATCTACAATATTTGGGTCAGATAGCACACACACACACACAAAACACACACGCGCGCATGCGCGCTCAACACCAAAACAAAAAAATTAAAGAAAGTTAAGGATGTCAAAGTAGAAAAAGAACGGAAAGCAGAAGAATTATGGTGTTAAAATACTTTACAATTTTCAGTAGTTTTCAAGAAGAATTAGCTTGAGGTTTTTCCTAAAGCGTAACTCGGAGAGGAAGAAGCATTACATAAATAATGCGAGTTGAAGGGAGATAATGTCAAACAACTTGACAACATTTAGATCTTTGAGTGAAGGACTTAAATGTTTATAAAGTGAAAGTAATTATTCTTAATAGAAATTATTCTTAATAAGGCAAAAAAAAAATTTGATTTTGATATAAATCAGGAGGATACAGTTTTTGTACAGTTATAAAAACACCAAGCCTCGTTACCACCGAGGTCCGGAAGGTATTAGATCCAGTTTCTTTGTGGTTTGCGGCTTTTGATGAAACCCACTGCTCAGAACATTCTTGATAATCAAAATCACTGTTTCTAATAAGCTCTAATGCTACCTAAAAGTTATCATGATGCTATAAAAGGCTGAGTTTTCAGAAGAGACTTGGTTCTCATAGTATAACTAAAATTTTGCATGAGCTCTAGAGAAAGTGTTGTTGGCTCATGAGCGAACGATTTCGTCCACCTGCGGCTAAAATTGGCTTTAATTTTGCAAAGATTGTTGTGAAGATAGATAAAGATGTGTGGCCTCCAATATTGACGCCATGAATAGTTTGGCCCCACGATATATAACCAATGCCACGTTTAATGTTTTCTACGACATGCAGAAGATATATTACAATTTGGGGTTTACAAAACGAAAGCAAACAATAACCAATTGAAGGCCGGGTTTTAGGGATAAACGAAGCAACTGGGGGAAATCCAATTTCAAGAATGATTGGAATTAAATCGCCTGCTTAAACAAGAGTCAGCAGTTTGCATAGAACAGGGGCACCCAGAGACTGGTTTCTCCTAAATACCTCAAAACTTGTATAAGGCCATCAAGACTGCTAATTTAAGCTTAACCATGCATTGTAAAATAGGCAGCTTTATTAATGTTTTTTCTGTACGGTAATTCCGGTCAAATTTAGCTTTGGGAATCTACTAGGGTTTCTCATTATTACGTTTTGGTTCCTGATCACTTAGCTATTGTTATTTATCGTTTACGAAAACTAGGGATTTTCTGATACCTGTTTCCGTGACTGTTGTGTGCTGGCCACATCTGAAAAGTGATATGTCAACTTCCGAAAATCGTATATAGGGAGTTGATTAAAAAAATCTTCTGTCACTGAGTTTTGCTGAATTCATCTCTCAAGGAACTTATAAACATTAAGGCAGTACCTTTCCTAATAAAATGACTGTTTAAATAGCAAAATCCCTTAAAATAAGTCACTTTTTTAACCAACATGACAGCTGAAATGCAGCGTCACGCAAAAGCTTAGAAATTCAAGCGTACTGTATCACAAAACGAAGAGCCTTTTCCAAGTGAAAATCTGTGTAAATTTCATTTTTTAACTGCTCTAGTACTTCATGAAAGTACAAACTTAAAAGGATCGATAGCCAAATAGGTCTATAAAACACGGCCCGCCCTAATCGCCTGATTGGGCGTCGCCCAGACAAAATATGACATAAACTCTATATGGAATAATTATTGTTATCTTAGGTTATGCTATTATGGCATATTCTTACATAAGAGATAACATACAACGTGACTTGAAGCTTTACACGTGAATCGGCATGAAACATGAAAATCCTGGATCAATTTAGGTTTCTGGGAAACCGCCCACCTACCCCTCCCCTATGCTAACATTTACACTTACTTCTTACTTAGGGCAAAATGATGGCTTAGGGGAGGGGTAGGTGAGCAGTTTCCCACAAACCTAAATTGATCCAAAATCCTATTTGTGTCAAATATTCAATCTATTAAATCTGTTGCTTTTTTCTAGTTTAGTGGCCGACCCATGGTGAGGGGATCGGAGGGGTTCCGACCCTAATACATCCATTAGACAACTGCTTTGAACTGAAATAATTACTAGGAAACATGCTTGCATTTTTAAACATTGTAGCTTTAAAACTACACTTGTGTCGCACGTTTTAATAAAGGCACTTGTTGAAATTGACGAAATATGCATGGCCGGTGGGGGGTGGGGAAGGGGGTCGCTCCTCTCCTCCAGAAAAGCAACTTCTGCGAACCGAAAAAAAGGGCAAACAGTTTCCGTAACCTAACACCTTTTGTTTCGTTGTGGACTAATCAAGAAAACCTTACCATAATCGATGTGATGTTAATAGGTTGTCAAACAATGATCAATTGTTTCGTTTTTGAACGCTGACGTCATGCTAACTTGTTAGCGATATATATGGTTAGGAATTTTTCTTGTTTGTAACTTTCGTTATTTGGAAATAGTTGATATACTATTTATTGTATAACACTCCAAATAAAAACATGTATGTATGTATGTATGTATGTATGTATGTATGCTATGCCATGCTATGCTTTGCCATATTTATCCCTACTTCAAGCATAAGCTATGCCCCCATTACTATGCTTCCAAAACACTCGTTCTCTGGCCATTCCCGTAGACATGTACGCAACTCTGTGACAACAATTTGGTTTCTATTCCTTGTAATTTATAGTTTTTAAAACCTTACCATAATCCGAAATTTATCGCATTAATTTTAAGACCAGTGATGAATTGTTTCATTTTCGAACGCTGATGTCATATACCATATATTTCCTTACTTGAAGCAAAGCTAGGCCACACCCCTTAACTGAGCTTCCATGAACTAGCATACACAACTGCAGTGAACACATCAAGATTCCTGTGAGTACAGATTTGTTTTCTTTTTCTTATCATTTATAGATACTTAAGCATAACTTACTTTGTAGCTATGCTATGTGGTTAACCTTTGTACTGCGTAAGTGGTCGACAAGAAGCAATAACCAACTGAAGATTAAATGAATGCAGGGTACAACAATGATTGTTGCAATTGTTCTATATAATCTTAAACTGTTTTATTTAAATTGCATAATTTTTACAAAAATTTCAGTCATTATATAATCTCGAAAATCATGATAATTGTATTCAGTTTCAAAAGAATTATGGTGAATGTCCTCCTGATTATGATCAATATTTTATTTCACAGAAACTGAAATATCGAGTAAAAACGCCGAGCAGGCACAATATCGGGTCAATTGCCTCCTTCAAGCGTTAACTTTCTTTCAGGTTTGTTTACAATTTTAAATTTTTTACATCCTAAAGCATTTAAAATTCAAACTCTCAGAGAACAATCAGACTTCAGTAGAGTTTTATCCTGACGTGCTAAAACAACTCGACCCTGACCAGGACAACAAAAACAAGTTTATTTGTTCCCAACAGTATACAGAAATATGGCCGATGAGTACAGGCTGCCCGAAATAACCATAGGAACTAAAGCTCTGTGGATCTGTTAATAAACCATTATTATTATTATTATTATTATTATTATTATTATTATCATTATTAAGAAAAATGTCAGCCATGCGTAGGTGATTTATCTATAATTATTTGGGTCAGATACCACACACACACACCCAAACATAACACCCAAACACAAAACACACGCGCGCGCATGCGCACTCAACACCAAAACAAAAAATACAACGGAAAGCAGAAGACTTATGGTGTTAAAATACTTTACAATTTCAGCAGTTTTCAAGAAGAATTAGCTTGAGGTTTTTCTTAAAGCGTAACAGAGGAAGAAGCTTTTAATACATAAATAATGCAAGTTGAAGGGTGATAATGTCAAACAACTTGACAACATTTAGATCTTTAAATAAAGGACTTGAATGTTCATTAAGTGAAAGTAGTTATTATTAATAGAAATTATTCTTGAAAAGGCAAAAAAACTTAAGGCAAAAATTTAAAATAAATCAGTAGGATACAGTTTTTATACGGTTATAAAAAACACCAAACCTCGTTACCACAAAGGTCCGGAAGGCATTAGATCCAGTTTCTTTGTGGTTTGCGGCTTTTGATGAAACCCGCTTCTCAGAATATTCTTGATAATCAAAATCACTGTTCCTAATAAGCTCTAGTGGGACCTAAAAGTTATCATGATGTTATAAAAGGCTGAGTTCTCATTGTATGTCTTATTTTTGCATGAGCTCTAGAGAAAGTATCGAGTAAGTCATTCAGGTTCATCAGCGAATGATTTCGTCTGTCTGCGGCAAAAACTGGCTTTAATTTTGCAAATATTGTTCTGAAGATAGATAAAGATGTCTGACTACCAATATTGACCTAATGAATAGTTTGGCCCCACGATATATAACCAATGCAAGGTCTTACTGTTTACTACGACATGCAGAAGATATATTACAATTTGGGGTTTACAAAACGAAAGCAAACAATAACCAACTGATGGCCGGGTTTTAGGGATAAGCAACCAGGCAAAGTCCAATTTTAAGAATGTCTGGAATTAGATCGCCTGCTTAAACAAGAGTCAGCAGTTTGCATAGAACAGGGGCACCCAGTGTCTGGTTTCTCCTAAATACCTTAAAACTTGTATAAGGCCATCAAGACTGCTAATTTAAGCTTAACCATGCATTGTAAAATAGGCAGCTTTATTAACGTTTTTTCTGTACGGTTTTCCCGGTCAAATTTAGCTTTTGGAATCTATTAGGTTTTCTTATTATTACGTTTTGGTTCCTGATCACTTAGCTATTGTTATTTATCGTTTACGAAAACTAGGGATTTTCTGACACCTTTTTCCGTGACTGTTCTCGAAACCAAAATTTAGGTGTTCTTTCTAGCAAACATGGTGACCACATCTGGAAAGTGATATGTCAACTTCCGAAAATCGTATATAGGGAGTTGATAAAAACACTTCGAAACGTATATAGAGGAATGGAACAATCATCTAGAAATTTTCAGCCTTTCTCAAGCTATAGAAATTGCATGGCAATATTTTTCGTTTTCCAAAAGATGTTTTACAGAATACATTCGTTGGGTTCTTATGAAAGAATCCTGCTGAATGCCTTTCAATGCTGGTCAATCATTTACTTCACAGAAACTGAAATATCGAGCAGAAAACACCAAGCAGGCCCATCGTTATCCACCTCAAGATGACTGCGGCTTACCAACAATTACAATTAGATCCTAATTTCTTTATCTACATCAATTAAAAACCATACTGCTCTTACGGAACTGCTCACGCCCTCCACATTTTAAACATAGTTTAAAAGCATGGTCCATTGTTGCTTCTGATTTAACCAGGACTTTAATGTGGTGTGTTGACAAAATATGGACCTCATGGATAATAGTAGTATATGACACGGATAATAGTACATCAAACAACATCCAAAGTCAGGATGATAATTCCAGAATAAGGTCAAAAGCCTGGAAAAAACGACTCTTGCCGATATTTCGTCTTTATTAAAAGACTTCGTCTGGGCAACTGACCAAGTAGTTAGAACCGTTACAATATGTACACCCTACCTAAGGTAAGACGCTGCACGACGTTATTCCAAAATTGAAGAGCGCGCGCTAACCCGGCATTACAGTCTATGATATGGAATGCCGTTTGTATCAAAAATACTTCTTACCATATGTAAACCTTTACATTAAATATATAAAACATTTTGCTTTATGAATAAAACTTCTTAATTTTAGTATTAAGGTTATGGTGCACAATTAAAACTTGTTACAAAATATATAAAACTTGTTGAAAAATATAAAACTTTTCACGATATATAAAACTTGTCAATATATAAAACTTGTCACGCAATCCTGAAAGGTGCAGGGGTGGTTGCTTTGCAAAGGGTTGGTTCGCAGTCTCTTTTTTAGTCCTCCATCATGGCGGATGATTTTACATGCATTTTGCGCGATGAATTCAAACGATTTATTGAAGAACTTCCCTACGAAGAGTTGAGGCAAAGTATTTTTACTGAAGAATTAGAAGTTGCGGATCGGTTAATTGCCCTTTCAGAAAGAATTTGCCGCGAATTTAACCTTACTAACTATAACCTATAACCTTAACACTATAACTATAACGACTATAACCTTAACACTAAAATTAAGAAGTTTTATTCATAAAGCAAAATGTTTTATATATTTAATGTAAAGGTTTACATATGGTAAGAAGTATTTTTGATACAAACGGCATTCCATACTATGAAGGCCTCGTCACATAATTATGCAAGTTCTATTTTCTGCCAGTGGATCTATTTCCTGGTGGTGGATGAAAACAATAGAAATGTGGTGGTGGTGGTGGTAGGAAAGCAATAGACCTTTGTCACGCGGCGGCCATTTTGTCTCAGGAGATTTAAAAGCTTTGTTTATGCACGGCTAGCCTCGTAGAGAGAACGAGGCTAGCCGTGCATAAACAAAGCTTTTTAACTCTCCTGAGACAAAATGGCCGCCGTGTGACAAAGGTCTATTGTAATGTGGAAAAGAAAAATAGGGAGGAAAGTGAAAATTGTTTTTCGTGGTAAAAAGTGATATTTTGCATTTTGTTCTCATTAAATTTGCACGATTTACAAGCCAAGAATCAATGAGCTGGGATTTGAACAATTTGTTGGACAATGAAAGCGGCAGCCAGTAGAACTTGCATAATTACGTAACGACTAAGTGACAATATATACCAAGCAATGAATAGTTTTCTTAGTTTTTAGTCAAGGAACAAAAAGCAGGGCCTCCATCGACCTAGAAATTACCAGAAAACCTGTCCAACAGAATGAGTCACTTAAAATAGCGCATAACTTTACCTTAATGAGATTCCTCAGTATTTTAATTATGGGAGATAAAGACAAAGGGTTATGACGTTATCAGCGTTACTGCATTCCTCCGCAAGTGAATGTGATTTCTCCGTAAAAAGCGGGTCCATTTCATTTCTACTATACTACTGATAATATTGCAGAGAAGAGACGTTTGCCTTTATTTTCTAACATAGGCACGTTTAACATGCACGAGCTATTTTGAATGCTTCTGTGTAAACGTATCAACAATCTACTGTTTTAGTCCCAAATTTAGCCTACTTGTGTGCGAAATTGGGTATTGTTGTACATTAATGAAAACGCGAAACGCTGGGCACAGCTGAGTCGATCATCATACTACAGATTCACTTTTCTTAGTCTTTCCTTCGAACATCTGGTGCAAAATAAACAAATTGTTAAAATAATATGTATATCAACTCACCAAACGTTGCTTAGAGGGAAGACTCAAAAGTTTCAAGGTTTCCTCATGGTGTCTTAAGATAATGAAGCTCGTCGAATACCGAATAGCTAAGAAATGTCACGTTTTCCATAATTGTTGTAGTTGGTTGCATCATCATTATTCACGAGGTTGTCACGTGTGATTCTATACTTTAAAATGAAACAGTCTTTCACCCTGACGACCTGATTCTACAAGTGTTATAAGTTATTGTTTCTTAAATGAAAAGAGCCTTTACTTAAGGCACTAGTTACAAAGCTAAAGAGGTCTTCATACGTTCAAGTTACTATTATTACTATTCAGATTACAGTTTGCACGTGAAAGTGTTGGACTTTGACCATTTCGTGGTTCGTAGTGAGAGAATTCGAGTTATCACACCGAGTAATCCAGTAAGGAGGATTATAACAAATAACTCATGCACACAATTTGCACGTGACGTTGTTGCACTTTGTCTCTTTTACAATTCGTACGTGAAAAAACGCAAATTGTTTACTGGAAAATTTGATCAAACGATTTTATGAAATTGCCTCGGCTTTACAACATCTGCAATTAAATCATGCTTCATGCAACGTTAAGGACGACAGCCTAACATTTATTTACTTCCCATAACATTATCGAACTGCCGCAATATATTTCTACTAATATCATGTTATTCCACTTAATAAAACAATATCTAATTATTTTGTCAACTAACTTCTTTAAATTTTTATTGCCTAACGCTATTGTTTCTACTTAGGTTACGCATCTTTACTGAATAAAATACGTTTCAATAACTATAATGACTCTTAAGCAGCAAGCATGTTTCACTTAACTCATGTTTTTTTGCTGGAACTAAGAAGGTCTGTTGAGCTTTGTAAGCGAGAGAACAAAGCTTTTTTACAGGATTAACTTACTCGGTACAGCTTTCAAACAAAAAAATAAACTGCGTTTTAAACTTTTAAAACCACAATTTATAGGCCGCACACATGTACTTCCGAATTTAAGTCCATATCTAAATATCAGTTAGTGTTTCATTAAAAGAACTTTGAAAAAATATATGATCTTTTATACTCTACCCTGAAGCAGGTGAAACAGAACTCATAAATTATGAAATACGTCCGTTGTACCGTTTGCGATAGCTGAATTAGGTCAGAAATGTCTTGAAGCAGCACCCACACGAAAATACTGGAACCGTTAAACAGCTGCATCACTGTACTGAGTGTTTTAATCATCAAGGTATTTAAATGTTATGCTTCTAAACACCTTTAGCAGTAATAAAAGACGAAAAAATTGTGAAGAATCAAGGTTGCGGTCTCAAAGTGCTCTTGTTTGACCTTTAGCAATGCCATGTTTAAGTGCCAAAATCTCATTGGTTCCTAGCATCAACTCATAGTACCTTCAACCTTATTGGTCCCTGCCACAGACATCCGAACACACAAAGCCACAAAACCAGAACGATACATACGCTCACACCACTGACATATGAGCTATTTTTTCAAAAAAGTTCAATAATGGTATGCGCATGTGTAGGTGACCATTATCACATAACAGTAGAGATTCACCAGATGGCGCAAACTCATAAGAAGGTAAATAAAATACACTCAGTGGAAATTCGAAGCTTAACGACAGACGCCTGCATACCTATGAAAAGGACCCATCACCCTCCTCTGACACACCACTTAACCTCTTGGGCTTCACTTTCACTCGGATAATTCCATCATCTGATCGCACAAGAGGATATTCGATTCACATTACCCAAAACATTGGCATTATCTCGAATACATCCTCACAAGGCGAGCTATCCTATCGTGCATCAAGCTTACACGTAGCCTTCATGACAGCTCAGAAGATGACACTGACCATTCCCTGGTGTAGTCAAACTACAGGCAAAGAGAATCTACCACACAAAGACTGTGTGCAAACCATGCCTTGACGTCAGCAAGACTCACGATGCACAGGAAGTGAAGGAGTTCATAACTACGCTTGAGAAATCTGTCCCCCAGCCTCTCTATTAATTGGAAAAGTCCAAGAAAGATTGGATTACCTCAGGGATGCAGTCAATGGATCAGCCATACCCAACTTCGGCAAGAAGAAAAACAAATCTGCAGACTGTTCGAGGGGCATATAGAGACAATAACTCCAGATAGAAGAAAAGAGAAAAGTGTTAATTGGATAAAAGACCTGCCCAAGTGAACAAAATCTACCGGTTCTAGAGGCAGCACGTAGTAATGTGCAACGATGCAACAGACGCTGTGCAAATGAATACTGGCCTGAACTCTGTGCTAGTATTCATTCTGCTGTTAAGACATATTATTAAGGCCATATGTACGATGAAATCAAGCAGGCACTTGGTCGTTCTCAGAAAAAAAAACAGCCCCCTTAAACTTTGCTACGGGCGAGATAATCCAGGACCGAGCGCAACAGATGCGCTGGGTAGAAAATTACCCTGAGCTGCCTGCCAGAGAGAATATGGTGTCTTTGGAAGCACTGAACGCCACAGCGTGCTTACTTTGGATAATGAACCTACTAAAGTGGAGCTGAAAGAGGCCCTGGAGTACCTGCACCTGGAAAAGCGCGCGGCCAGGATGGTGATACTCTGGCTGTGCTAGAGGGAAAAAAGGTACCACAATGATGAGAGACGCAAACATAGTCACTGTACAAAAATTGGGAGAGCGTTGCGTGACATCCAATTAACGGCTGCGAGGGAGACTATACAAAAACAGGCCGGCCAAAAGAGACTGCACTAACAATTATCAAGGGATCGAATTCCCCAGTATCGCTATAAAGCTCTTTGCTCGAGTAGTTGTGAAGAGAATGCTTGCAGAGAGATTTTATTCCGAGTCATGGTGTGGTTTCCCTGCTAAACGATCAATGCTATTAGGTCTAATAGCTTGTCCAGCCCGGCGATCAATTCGGTCAGTTTGGTCGAGGCTTCGCCACAATGGCCACAAGCGTTACCTTCCTTTAAATCATCTTTTGGGTGGCACTCTCTAGCTGACCTAGTATTTTTTTTCCTTTTTCGGCCAAAGCAGAGCCATTTAAGCTTACATAATCAAATCACTTCAATTATGCAATTTGCAATCCGTTGTCGACGAGCTCTTCACATCCCGCTGGCCTTAATGAACTAAATTCATGGCTGAGTGCAGAGTGAGCAAAATCAGAAAATTAAGCGACAGATCGGCTATCAGTGAGATAATTCTTTAATTTTTTTAAAAAAACAAATATAGAAGGAGAACTAATTAGTGAAATAGGCAACGAATTCCAGATTTTAGGTCCTCGGTAAAGGATACTGAATTGCTTTGTATTTGTTCTACAAAAATGAGGTCTTACAAACATTACCTTCATTTAAATCATCTTTTGGGGGCACTTTCTAGCTGACCTAGTATTTTTTTTCTTTTTTCGGCCAAAGCAGAGCCATTTAAGCTTAGATAATCATATAACTTCAATTATGCAACTTGCAATCCGTTGTCGATGAGCTTTTCAAATCCCGCTGGCCTTTAATGAGGGCTGCTGGCTTTGCTTCGAACTTTGGTTCAAGGGGAATAATTTTTTAACGACTTGACTGACAACTGACTTTGAGCTAAGACGGTTTTCCGAATGAGTTATCCCAGATAATAACGATCATTACGGTGGAATAAAGGAACATTTGATTTAAGCTCCTTCGAAATAGCAAAGTGTTACGTGCTGGTACATGAAAAAAGAGCTGGCCACGGTTGTTCAAATGCGTAAATCTCTATCCACAGCAGGGATTATATTTTGATTGATGACTTCTCTAAATCAGAGGCCGCAAAAGCCGCAAAACGTTAACGACACTCGTTTTGAAACATCGCAAGACTAGCCATGACATTCCTCGCAGCTGCATGATATTTATCGTTAAAATAATACTAAAACTTCTTTGTTTGGTCATGACATTTGCTTCAAAGGCCGGCTATATACCTTCTTAATATTCTTGGCATTCTCGATACATAATTCCGTTAGCCTGTGGGTAAAAATAACGAGGAAACCAAATAGCATCGGGCGTCCATCTTTGTACTTCGCGCGAAAACAGAGCAGCAACCCTGCAACCGGATGTGATGTCATAAATCGGTGGATCATAGGTACACGAAATTTCGCTAAGTCGTGCCCCCCACCCCCCCCCCCCCCCCCCACCTGATACACAGGGATAATAAGATTGTTTTACTCCGCTGGATAGTGATTTATCCGATAGATAGCAACAACCGGGGTCTGGTGTAATTACATTTCCCCTTAAATAAGCGATTTTGTAAAATTTACACACGAATAATTTCGTCTCTGTGCGTAACAGTTACTAAACTTGAATCATTCAGGCAGCCTAAGGATGTGTACTAAGAACTGAATCAGATTTTTCTAAATCCTAAGACTGGACTAGCCAGTCGTTGGCAACTTGTGACGCAATTAGATACTTCTGCAGTTTTTAAAATCCCCAATCACAAACTCTGTCCGAGGATCCTCAAGCGGCGATGAAGTGTGACCTTCATGCAAGATATAACAATAAGGCAAGTGATTCCGGAAGTGCTTAGCTCCTCGTGCGTTCAAAAGAATTATTGGACTTAAAATCCTTGACGCTCCATTTTGTTGTCGTTTTCTTTAGCTTTACCTCCTACTTTCGAGTTTAAAGCCTCCTCTTTTCAAACCAAATTATCTATAGAAAGTTCCTTCTTTCTTAGACTTACATGTAATATATTCCTGTACATAATTATTTGCGTTCTACTGATAGGTTTTCTTTATAGTCTTAAATCATTATTACATGCATGCAATCCTTATTGATCACTGAAGAACCCAGATGGATATGTATTCAATAAAATGTATGTATGTATGTATGAAATATTATTATTCAGGTTGATTATTATTTTTATTTTATTCGCCCAATATTGTAAAAAATAATATTGTACATTTGGTTTTTGTAGCTATACATGAGCAGGAGATCTCGGCAAGCTCTGTTGAGCCTTTCAGAGGAGATTCCCAACTTTACTTATCAATTAAATTACTAAACATATTGTTTGCCACTTAATATTACAATATAAACTCTATCGAATTTTAAAGAAATGATGCAAGCTTATCAATGTTAGGAATTTTAATGTATGTCACATGCCTTTCAACCTTTTATGCGTTCTTTTAATTCTTCCAAAATAGTTGTTCCTAACATAAAATTCTACAAGAGAAACCACATTTTTCATAAATGCAAAGAAACCTGAGAACTAAAAGATTTCTTGTAAATACAAGACTGCGGATACACGTTCTATAGACTTAAATTTCAACAAACAGAATTCATGATCATTTACTTCAACAAGTTAACTGCTTTTAAATGTAAGAAGCTTTATTTTGACGATTCGGGTAACCGAAATCTTTCGTAACTGTGTATTCCTGGGTAAGTCCATGTAACCGAAACAGAATGTTTCGTGGAATCACAGCTACGACAGCATCAGCTTAATTTACACTCTTAAATGACACCTGACCAGACCACAGAGTCGTTACGTATAAGTTAATGTTTTCGTAGCTATTTCTTGAGCCAAAAGCTTATTATTATAACGTTTCTAACTGGCTTCCTTATTTTTTTTATTTAAGATTACTTCTATTTCCGTAGAACTATTTGCTAATTATTCTGGTCTTGTCTTTTTACCTGTTTATGTTTCAAAACAGACCCATATGGTGAAGGTTCAAGAAGCTATTCACCATGGCATGATTGTCGCAGATTTTCTTTCAAACACTAAACGAGTTGTCCAGGCTATCGAGCTGTGGAACGAGTGCTTAATACTACTAAACAACAAAACCTTAGAAAACGAACATGAACTTGCCACAATAGTGAGTATAGCGCTGTATAAGAAGCTGTTTTATGGAAATGCTGCTATTACGAAACTTTCACCAGCTATAGAATCTGGCAAAAAGCTTTTAGTCCTACTTCGTAATCGTAAGAGAAAAAAAGAAGAAGGTAACACAGCCTTGATGTTATCAAAACTGTACTTCCAACAAAGTGAATACCAGGAAGCACAAGCAATCCTCAAAATTGCACTCTGCGTTTACAAAGAAATCGAAGACAAACACGGAGAAGCGTCATGCTACATGCACCTAGGAAATGTGTTTCAGTCTGTCGGAAAATATGCCAATGCTGAAGAATATCTTCATAAAGCACTTTCCATCAGAACAGAAATTGGCGACGAACACGTAGAAGCGTCATGCTACATAAACCTAGGAACTGTGTTTCTATCTGTCGGAGAATATGCCAAGGCTGAAGAATATCTTCATAAAGCACTTACCATCATCACAGAAATTGGCGACAGAGAAGAAGAAGAAGCGACATGCTACAGAAACCTAGGAGCTGTGTTCAAATCTGTCGGAAAATATGCCAAGGCTGAAGAATATCTTCACAAAGCACTTACCATCCATACAGACATTGGCGACAAACACGGAGTAGCGTCATGCTACATAAACCTAGGAACTGTGTTTCGATCTGTCGGAGAATATGCCAAGGCTGAAGAATATCTTCACAAAGCACTTACCATCAACACAGAAATTGGCGACAAACACGGAGAAGCGTCATGCTACGGAAACCTAGGAACTGTGTTTCGATCTGTCGGAGAATATGCCAAGGCTGAAAAATATCTTCACAAAGCACTTACCATCAACACAGTAATTGGCGACAAACACGGAGAAGCGTCATGCTACGGAAACCTAGGAGCTGTGTTTCGATCTGTCGGAGAATATGCCAAGGCTGAAGAATATCTTCATAAAGCACTTATCATCTTGACAAAAATTAGCGACAAACACGGAGAAGCGTCATGCTACATTAACCTAGGAGCTGTGTTTCACTCTGTCGGAGAACATGCCAAGGCTGAAGAATATCTTCATAAAGCCCTTTCCATCAGCACAGAAATTGGCGACAAAGAAGTACAAGCGTCATGCTACGAAAACCTAGGAAATGTGTTTCAATCTGTCGGAGAATATGCCAAGGCTAAAGAATATCTTCATAAAGCATTTACCATCATGACAGAAATTGGCGACAAACACGGAATAGCATCATGCTACACAAACCTAGGAACTGTGTTTGAATCTGTCGGAGAATATGCCAAGGCTGAAGAATATCTTCATAAAGCACTTACCATCATCACAGAAATTGGCGACAAACACGGAGAAGCGTCATGCTACGGAAACCGAGGAAATCTGTTTCTATCTGTCGGAGAATATGCCAAGGCTGAAGAATATCATCATAAAGCACTTACCATCAACACAGAAATTGGCGACAAACACGGAGTAGCGTCATGCTACATAAACCTAGGAACTGTGTTCAAATCTGTCGGAAAATATGCCAAGGCTGAAGAATATCTTCACAAAGCACTTACCATCAAGACAGAAATTGGCGACAAACACGGAGAAGCGTCATGCTACATAAACCTAGGAACTGTGTTTCGATCTGTCGGAGAATATGCCAAGGCTGAAAAATATCTTCATAAAGCACTTACCATCATCACAGAAATTGGCGACAAACACGGAGAAGCGTCATGCTACGGAAACCGAGGAAATCTGTTTCTATCTGTCGGAGAATATGCCAAGGCTGAAGAATATCATCATAAAGCACTTACCATCAACACAGAAATTGGCGACAAACACGGAGTAGCGTCATGCTACATAAACCTAGGAACTGTGTTCAAATCTGTCGGAAAATATGCCAAGGCTGAAGAATATCTTCACAAAGCACTTACCATCAAGACAGAAATTGGCGACAAACACGGAGAAGCGTCATGCTACATAAACCTAGGAACTGTGTTTCGATCTGTCGGAGAATATGCCAAGGCTGAAAAATATCTTCACAAAGCACTTACCATCAAGACAGAAATTGGCGACAAACACGGAGAAGCGTCATGCTACGGAAACCTAGGAGCTGTGTTTCATTCTGTCGGAGAATATGCCAAGGCTGAAGAATATCTTCATAAAGCACTTACCATCAGAACAGAAAATGGCGACAAACACGGAGTAGCGTCATGCTACATTAACCTAGGAGCTGTGTTTCACTCTGTCGGAGAACATGCCAAGGCTGAAGAATATCTTCATAAAGCACTTTCCATCAGCACAGAAATTGGCGACAGACTAGGAGAAGCGACATGCTTCACAAACCTAGGAGCTGTGTTTATATATGTTGGAGAATATGCCAAGGCTGAAGAATATCTTCATAAAGGACTTACCATACAGACCGAAATCGGTGACAAAGACGGAGAAGCGGCATGTTACATAGTACTAGGAACTTTGATATTTAATGATGGTGAATGTGAGAAGGCTCAAAAATATTTTGAGAATGCTCTTGAAATTAGCGGGGGGACTGGAAACATGGAATTGCAATTTGAAACGTCTCTTGGTCTAAATGATTGTTCTTTTAAAATAACAGGAAACAAATCTGAAGCCTTATCCAATCTTTGGACAAGCATTCAAATTTGCGAAAAAATGCTCAATTCTCTAGGAAGCAAAGATTGCCGCAATATATCATTTTTTGACGAACACGCGTCTCCCTATCGGCTGTTTTGTTCATTGAGTTGTTCTAGTGGGAAACCCTATGAAGCTTTACACGTTGCTGAACTTGGTCGGGCCAGAGCTCTAGCAAAACTTATGTCAAATCGCTACTCCGTTGAAAAAGAATTATCCATCAACCCACAATCGTTTGTTGGCATCGAGGAAGTAATTAAGAAAAGTGACAAGAGCACCTGCCTTTACATCTCCTATGACTACGATGACAATATATTTTTGTGGGTTTTGAAACAAAGCAAACCGGTAGCTTTCCGAGGAACGAAACTTTGTGAAAGCTATGTTAGCAAGCACGGCAAAATCTCTGTGTATGATCTGTTTGGAAACGGAAGTTTCTTAAGAAAATTTCACGTTTTACCTCAAGAGCAATGCGAAGACCGATCACTCTTCTCTTCATTCGCCAACCAGCGTCCTCTTTTAGATGAGAAAGAAGTATACACAGGCCCTGAACCGCCAACACTTTCTCAGGTTTACGACATGTTGATTGCTCCCGTAAGAGACTTGCTAGAAGGATCTGAAATCATTGTTGTTCCTGATAACTGTTTCTTCCAAGTTCCTTTTGCAGCATTACCTGATGAAAGTAACCCCTACTTATCAGATTCTTTCAGGATACGCATCGTCCCTTCTTTAACGACTCTGAAGCTCATTCTAGACAGTCCAGCGGACTCTCACAGCGAAACTGGTGCGTTGATTGTGGGTGAGCCATGTGTGATGAATGTGTATTTCAAGGGAGAGTTAGGGTCTCTCTGTCCATTGCCTGGTGCGAAAGCAGAAGCAGAGATGATTGCAAGACTACTACCTCAATCTCACCTTTTAATAGGAGAGAAAGCAACAAAGCAGGCAGTCCTTCAGAGAATACCCTCAGTGAGTCTCGTACATATCGCTGCTCATGGTGACGCCGAAAGAGGAGAAATTGCTCTTACCCCCCCTGACTCCACAATGGGGATTCCACATGAAGCAGACTACTTACTGTCAATGACCGACATTTCACAAGTTAGACTCTCAGCCAAACTGGTGGTCCTTAGCTGTTGCCATACCGCACGTGGACAGATCAAAACAGAAGGCGTTGTTGGAATCGCTCGAGCATTCTTAGGATCAGGTGCACGCTCAGTGTTGGTGGCATTGTGGGCCTTACAAGACGACGCAACAGAGCAGTTCATGAGAAGATTCTACGAAAACCTTGTCCAAGGAGAAAGTGCAAGCGAATGTCTTCACCGGGCCATGAAGTGGATGCGAAATAACGGTTTCCCTGAAGTGAGGCAGTGGGCACCTTTCATGCTGATTGGGGATGACGTGTCATTTCACTTTGGTGAAGAAAAGTGAAGGTAATTGTTTTGTGACAATTAGGGCCATAGGAAGTCTGCCAGGTCTTTTTATTTTGCAGTTTTATCAACGTGGGCGATTTGGTACTTTTACTAGTACCAAATAGAAAGCAGTATTTACCTCTAAAAACCACATTATTGACTACACCTGAAGTCAGCTTTTACTATGACTGAGGTAAAATATCAATTAATATCGAAGATACTAAACAGCTCAATTATTCGACCACACTTCTGTACTTATCAGTCTAAATTACAGCCCATGCATATGTGGGGCTTTGTATTTGAAAAAAAAAAAAAAACGCGTAAGTGCCGTATCTCTACCGTAAAAAGATTGATTTTAACTCTTTTCTCTTTTTTCTGATTTATGAGGCACAAATAATTGAATATTCTTTTATTTGCTACCACTCAATATGAACGTGAGGGTTTGCTGACTTAATTTTTTCTTTCTGAATATAATGGGAAGAGAATTTCAGATATGAACCGAAACTCACAAACAGCCCAAGATAGTTTTTTGTTTGCTATAAAGATAATTGGATTAAAAATAGTATGCCGGAGATCTAGATCTGAGAATTGATCAAAAACACTGAAAACTACAAATTGTGGACTGTGCATGGAGTCTTGACCGTAACTAGAGGGCTTTTCGCGGACACTGACTGAATTACAGTTAATTCTAAACTTGCACCAAAGAGGGAAGACCGAGATTCCATAGCTCATCAAGGCAAGAAGTTTCAAACCTATTTTAGCTGTGCACCCTACATTTCATTTATGATGCCAATAATTGGAAAGTTTTAGCAGTGAGATAAACTTTAATAAGTAAACCTCTTCCTTCACGATAAAGCCGGAGGATCCCTCTTCCAGGTAAAATGAATCTAAATGCTACTCACCCCAGCTTGAGTCTTTTGTAATGAATATATGTGCTTTACTAATTTTTGTCTCTTATACATTACTGTTGCAGGTATTACACTAACGACACATCATGGAATAACGAAACAGCCCTTCCGCAGAATTCCAATGAGGTTGTTCCTGGCGGAAAATGTAAAGAGTCAAGCTCTGCAGCATACGGACATTAAGAAAAAGAATTAATAATGGCCCAGCGGTTCATCTTTGCCGGCTTAATTGTTTTTTCCACTGATTTTATTTTGTGTGTGTGTGTGTAGGTACCTTGAGTACCCTAATCTCTAAAATGTCTTGCAAAAGCACAAATCCTTAGCTTTGTAAAAATGTACCTCTGTAGCTCGGACAATGATAAATCTGTAAGAATCGCGACACCAATAACATCAGGATTAGCTAATTTCCCTGTCTTTTTGGGTACTTTGTTTAAAAAACTTACTTCCTTAATTAGTTAGTTCCTAAGGCTACAACTAAAAAATACTTTTCATGTAAACGAGATTTTTGATCGCAAATTGAAGTTTGATTACAATGCAAACAACATTGCAAGGTTTATAGTTTAGTAGAATTGTATATATTTTAGAGCTAATCTTTTTGTGAACATAGAACAGTAGTTTTGCAACCTTGCATTTTGAAATAAGCTTTGACGACTCAATTAAGTCAAATAAAAGCCTAGCGAAACCAATTTGTCCTAACTCCAAACTAGCCCAGTTGTAAACTAAAGGTTATTTCATTGTATATTGTTCATGCCTGAGCATAAGTTAGTATGTTAGTATAGAAGAGTAGTAGTTGCTTTAAGTATCCACCCAAAATGCAAAGATTTGATGGTCCAGTTTTCAGTAGTGCTTTGAGTAGGAAAACTAATTTTAGTGGTTCGAACAGCAAGTCGCGTATCGGAGAAGGTCGCACATGGAGGTTTGATTGTAATCTGTAAATAGGTAATCTCACCAGGTTTTTAAAAATAAAACGTATTTGACGTAGCAGATTCAACGACGAAACTTTATTGAGCCTTTCGTTATTAAGACCTCTAGTGTTTATCCATAGTTATCTATTTGCTCTTTAACAAAAAATATTGTCGGTAATATCAGGGAGATTTAAAATCACAATCCCGTCAAACGGCAACGTCAATTTTTACGTGACCAAGGTATCAGTCTAAAAAATAAATAAATAAAATTGTAATTTGTGATTTATCTTACCACGGAACACTTAGAAGTTGTTAAGAACTCGCTTAAACGTGTCCGTGCGTTGCGGATCGAATTTGAATTTCGAAAGGTTGGTTTTTGGACAGAGGGGAAAACCGGAACACCCAGAGAAAAACCTCTCGGCAAGGGAGAGAACCAACAACAAACCTACCCTTTCATATACCCGAAGCATGAAAAAGGTACCCCTTTCGGTCGGAGCCTCCCCATAAAGGCCATTATAATGAGTACCCAGCCCCCCGGGGAAAGGAGGCAAGTGCCCTCACCACTGCGCTACCCTTGCGCAGTTTTCGTCGGAAGCCGATTCAGTTGTTGTATCTACACAAAAAAGTTAGTAGTTTCATGTCGATCAGTCTAATCCATAACAAATTATTTTGCAAAGTTTGTACCTGTTAATTTCCTGATTCAAGGAAATGTCACCTTGGGTCTAATGTTTGCCGTTTGCAGTAAACGCGACTCTCCAATCCATAAATTTGGTCTCATAAAAGTTCAGTACTGCCACGATCACTCCCGTCGATTCGGAATCGTAGAATTACGTTGACGGCAATGTTGAAACATCAGGTTTAAGTATTACAATTACTCAAATTAGGAAATCAACAGATAAAAACTGAAAAAGATTATCCTTACGGGATAGACGTGGCATGAATATCTTTATTTTTAAGTAGTAAAGATAAACATTGAACGATAAATAAAGAAAAAGCTTAGCAACATGTTTCAAAATGGCGTTAACCGTAAACGTGATTCTAAATCTCTAGACGCCTGCGTTTGCATCGAAGTTCTCCAAGGAACCAATTTGACAGGCCTGGTAACAATTCTTTTCGGGCCGTACGTTTCACCGTCCCTGCTTTACTTCCTATAAAATCCCTAGCTGATCCTTTTTTCACTACCGTTAATGCTTTGCACAGATACCGGGAAATAAATTCAAGACTTTTTCCAGACTTTTTTCCGAAACAATAATTTTTTTTCCAGATTCAAGGCTATCAAATAGGTCAGTGATCAATAGACACCTTAAAAAACGCAGGAAACAAAGCTTTTTTCATGATACATGTAGGCTGAAAACATACGGGCGAAAAGAATAAGATTTGACCGAAACGAAAAAAAATTCAGTTATAAAACACTATTTGTTGTAGCTTTAAAAAAACTCAAGATTTTTTTCTATTTTTTTAGACTTTATCTCCATTTTCCAGACGTTTATCAGGTCTAGAAAATTGCTGAAAATTGCTGCTCAGTACGAACCCTGAGTTTTTACAAGGTATTTCACTCCATAACTTGCCAGTGTACACCCCCGTAGTGAGAGTCACTTCGGGTCCCACCAGGGATGGATTTTGATTTTCGTCATTATCCAGATCTAGGAAGTACTTCTGATTGGTGAAAGCAAATTTTCAACCAATCAGAGGTGCTACCCAGATCTGGGTAGAGACGCGTCTTCATTATGGAATTTCTGCCCTCGTTTCTCAGACGTCACTTGGTGGGGAAACCAGTGGTGACGTCGCGAAATGTCGTTAGTTTGTTTCTCAGGCTAAGCTGGGTCATTTACGAGTGGAAATGCCACACTGCACTTGATGCGCGTATCATGGCCCAAAGGCTCTGCGTACGTGTGACAGAAATTAATGTGCAACAATGCTAAAGTAAGGTGATTATATATTGGCCTCAACAATGCACACAAAACCTTTTAGCCAGGTGGGAATGAGGGAAGAAAAGCCCCCTTTAAAGCTTCATTATTGATTGAGCTTTTTGCCAGGGTACCGAAAACTAGAATGAACACTGGCTTACAGGAGCTGTGGCTCTGGCGTCAGAAATTAGAGCTTTTCTTTCTCACATACATCACGGACACGACATGACTCCATCAGATGTTACAGTTTCTGTGGAAAGACTGGAAAGTGTAAACTCAAAAAATGGATAGTGCTATTTATATCTCAAGACTATCCACAGACGTATTTCTTTTCTTTTTTTTTCGACAATTCGACGGCGCGCTCCCTTCGCTCGCTCTCTCTTCCCCGCCCCCACCCACTTGTGCTAGCGGTCAATAAATCCACCGCGAATTTTATTTCCAAACGCACGCAAGACCCCATGATCTCTAAAGGGAAAATACAGCGTCTGTATACAAAAACGCTTGTAAAGGCAAAACCACAACGACAAACCAGTGAGGATCCGCCAGATCTTTAGTAGACCTGGATCACTGAAAATCTTCAACACCAAATTTTAAAAATAAAACAGTAAACTGATCCTTACGGCAAGAAGAGTGACAGCAAAAAATAAATACAGAAAACAAAAATAGAGTTGTTCTTACTTTTCTTTTGGAAACACGGCTCGTGTACCCTCTAGATCTCGTGCTCGTTTTTCGATCGCCACTCCACGTGTTTCACGTGACTCCACCCAACAGATGGCCGGGGCACCTGGAACGAATATAACGCGCCCGCGCGCGAAAACCGCTATCCAAAAAACCATCATGGCGGATGAGACGACAAGTTCTGTTTCTAAGGTAAGCTGCCTCGAAAATGACCGAAAATTTGCTCTTGTTTCTCTCCTATATTCATGATATCTAACTTTTGGTCATCAGGGATGCTTTCTGATCAAGAAATCTACAGCAAAGAGTCCAAGAAAGCGAAGTGCAGGTTTGAATTGTAGTAGTTTAGTTCTACTGTCCCCGAATAGTAGGCCTGACGGCAAGCTAGAAGACTAGACACTTAAATAAAGTTGTTTATTGATTGATAGTTTCGAAGCCCGAGGTTTCAAGCACACAGCACACGCAAGCTTTCCTTGTTTCCAGACGACCCTTAAACGTTTGTTTATACCCCGTGCTCTCCTTCTCTCTCCCAGCTCCTCCACACACACACACATGTACACCCATCCTTCCAAAAATGCCTGAAAAATTCCTGAGAAGATGGGATGGGCATGCTTGAAATTTGCACCGCTCGAGAAAGATGTAATATTTGGACAGTACAAAATGCAGACTGCAGACTGACTGCAGACCATTGTATTCAGTGTTAGAAAACAATGGGATTATTGTTGTCACGTTTTCATTTTGCGTGGTGAAGACAATGGTCTGCAGCAGTCTGCAGTCTGCATTTTGTACTTACCAACGTAATATTCATCAGGTTGATGACCACAAGCTCAAGACAAAGACAAAATCTCAAAGTCTCACTGTGGATTTTAAATGGTGTTTTTTGGTGTTGGGTAACCATTGTTGGCTACCTGTTCTCTTAATATTTTTCTCTGTTATTTTCCAAAAGAAAGAATCACTCCAAGGGAAACACAACACTCGCTGGGCTTGGTCTAGGTTCCTTCTGGAGCTTCTCTCTTGCTACTACAAACAGTTGCAAAAATGTTGAGACACTCTGACAAAAAACCGACCTTTCTTACTTCAAATCGCTGCTAGTCACACGTCTGTTGGATATATTACACACCTCCCTCCTCCCCTCCATTCGAAGTTGTTCCTCCAAGTTTTTTGAGCATGGTCTTGTATTGCTTTCAACTTTGATATGGGAAGGAGGGGGGATGACAAGCGTAAGGTCATAAGCAGGTCAGTCGAGCCAAGATAAGGTACAGTGTCTCCAGTATTTTTGCAACTGGTTGTGGCATCTTGGTTTTACTACTGATTGCTGGTGCCCTTGCCACTCAATAGCCTGCGAATTTCTGATAATAATGGAAATTCTGCATCTTAGGGAAGTGACGTCTGAAAATATGTCTGTGATCCCATCTAACCACTCCACTGAAATTCACTCTTAATGAAAAACAGGATTTCGAACTAACAGTGTATTTTATCTTTGTAGAGGATTACTTTCCTGAAGTTTGTGGTGAAAGTCACTCTCATCGTAAGCTAAGAAATGTAAATTATAATGAATGCTGGAATTCTATTAAAAAGGAGATTGAGGTAAGAGTTGATTTTCCATTTTTTTTTTTAAACCATATTCCTTTTACCACATGTGATATCATTGATTTTTGCAGTCATAGGTGACTGAGATTTAACTTGTGCGGGATAGCCTACAGAGCAGGCATTTTTTAATGGAAACTCAGAGGAAGTACGGAAGGAAAATTGACATTGCAATGTTAAACTGAAGTAGTGGGATACTGGGAAACATACTATATTAATTGTGGTGGCTCAGTAATTCTTCCTTTTACTAATGCTCTTTTTTACCAGCTTTGACGCGTTATATTTCAGATTTGACTTATCTCTTTTCACTTTTTGCCCTCCACCTTCTTGAATGCAAAAACAAAAACCTCAGAAAATCTCAGGAAATCAGTTTTTGACTCGCCCCAACTCTCTGTCAGTTTCAACGTCCAAGATGGTAGGAGAGCATTCGTTCCTAAAATAGTGACGTCGTTTGCGCCTCAAAATAGGCCTGCAGGCTAGTGGAGGAGAAAGACGTGTTTCAAGCTATACTTTATCATCATCTCCACCTGGTCATGCTAGTTGCACAGATTGCCAAGACTTGCATATTTTCATCCATCCTGATCAGTCATTGCATTGTGTAGGAATACAATAGGGTATTCAGTATTAGTAAAATCCAACTAGTGGTCTATTGTCAATGCTGCATTCTGATTGTATGAGCTACTACTAGGCTATAAGTTATAGCTCACTAGTAGCTAAAAGCATCGGCTTATTGGTGGCAAAAAAGGATTAAAGTCTAGCTTTAACTAGCTAAGATTGTATTGGCTCGATATTTTTGACCAACTAGTTGGTTTTTACTAAAACAATTATTCCTCTCTCCCTCATGGCCTCTGAGTTGATAGCCCATTCAGCCTTTGGCCGCATGGGCTATTGATGCAGAGCCCATTCGGGCTCGAGGAATAATTGTTAAATATCTTCTCTTAGTTGATATATCTATATGAACCCTGGACCTAGTAAGAACTGAATATTTTTTTTTTTTGAAGCATCTACAGACACAGATGAACAGCAAAATATTCTCCGATCTTCTGGAATTCATTAAGTCTGCTCATAAGATGAGTTCTTTGGTTTCTGAGGTATCTGTTGTTATACATGAAATACCAACAGCTGCACTTATAACTGGTAAGTGCATTTAGACTTCTTTACCCTTTAAGTCCCAAAGGTGACCAATATCAATTTTCTCGTAACCATATCCATAGATTGTGCAGAGATTAGGTTAAAAGAATTAATAAATTGATCTTCTAAGAGAAAATGCTTTGATCTTTTATCAAATTTTCTCAACACATTCTTTAAGGAAATGTATGGAGATCAGTTTGGAGAATTTGTATGTGGATATTGGGGCTTAAAGGGTATAAGTCAAGACAGATTCAAGTGACTGTTATCAACTCAAAACCAACAGTGACTGCAGGGTGCAAAGAAAGTCGGTTTTACAGCCTACCATTTTGGCGAGCTGTAGCTAGCATGTACTAGCCCACAAGTCATTTCAAATAGTACCCCGAAACCCTTTTTGATTAGCAGAATTGGTTACAATCCTTCTGTAATTTGAATTTTTCAAAAAAACAGCACTTGCCCATTGGGCAAGTTAAGAACAAAAATCACTAGCCGGATAGCAAAATCCACTAGCCTTGGGGCATCAGACATGACTTTCTTTGCACGCTGGACTGTGGTGGTTGGGTTCCCTGTTTTTGTTTTCCCCCTCTTCAAAGTCACATGGCCTTGTCATTGGTTGTGCTTGTTATGTTGTAGTTTTGGGTGTTCATTCAAAGTGATGATCGTGCAGTTATGACCAAAAATCTAAACTGAATTACCGCTTTGTTGGGGAGGACTGTATTGTTAGAACAGTCTTTGTAAATTGGCATGAATCAAATCTGGTGACCATCCATTGCAGTGAAAATTAAGGTACAGTTACAGAGTAAAAAATTTGCTGCTACATGGATAGCAGAGAATGAACCAATATGATCTGACAGCAAATTGATACCAACGTGTTATCCATTACTTTGCACCAGGAACAAGCCTTGTTACTGTTGCAAAGCACTGCAAAAAGGATGTGTATACCTTTTCAGATAGGTTGAAAGAACACGAAATTAACCGCAATTTTTATTTTTATTTTTAGGCAGGTAACTTTATTTATTCATGGTATTTTCTTTAGGTTCTTTAGGTTTTCCCCATTTACGCCCTAGTATAGAAAACTAACTAAACTAGAATCTAAGAAAAAACTAACAAAAAAAAAAAATAGCGAGCTTGTATTCATTCTCTCTTAGGTTACAAGTAGTTTAATCACAGGGACAAACAAAATGCAAAGTCAGATATTCAGGAGCCATGTTATTTACAATGCTATGCGTCATTTTTGCCTTACTATTAACTAAACGGTGATGGACAAGTTTTGACCACTTTAAATTTTGAAACAATTCACAAGTACTGCAATCATAACTGAAGAAAGTTACAAAGCGAGCAGCACATTTCTTTTGTTTCTGCAATTTAGAAGAAAAGTTCTTAGAACAGTTTCCCCATTCTACATTACATCAGTGTTCAACCTAGAAATTACATGTAATCAAAGTGGGTCATGTCTCACATGGCATTTTAAATTGGATCATTTCAAAAACGGTCTGGGTTGGACTATGATATTGAGACTTTGAACAGCTTTGAACAATTGATATCATCAAACTGAAACCTAATTTAGAGGAATTTTTACGTCAGCTTTTTGAACAGTATCGCATTGAAAATTGTGGCAAACAATATTGAATATGTGTGGCAACTGACAGGTTTTTTTTAATTTTTTTATAATTTTTATTACTATTTATTTTCCAATACTCTTTACTTTTATTGTAATTTGTTTTGTTACTTACTGACATATTTATTTACTTTTTTTTTTTTTTACTTTCTGCTGTGTATTAATGTTGTTAATTTGTTGTCAAAAAAAAAAAATCATCAAACTGACTTCTCCAGCTTAACCATCCTTATCCAGCTCATCTTCATGCTTTTCAGGTTCAACTGCCATTTTCTTTAGCATAAAAAATAAACTTAGCTTTTTGTTGTCCTTTCATAATTAAACGAAAACAAAAGAACAAAGTTAACAGATGAAGTGTGAATCACTTGGCAAAGCAAGGTATGCATATACTATGCGCCAGTCTCCCCTAGAAGTGGGTGGAATGGGAGTGAAACCACTTGTAAGGCACATACACTTGTAGTGTGAAATGACAGTCATTTCGCATACTCATTTCGGGCAAGTAAGCACACCGATTTTTTTCAATCAACAAAACCCTTTGTTTCTTGACAGCTATCCAGATTATCTTATTTGGGAACATGACCACTTATAGTTTCTTCAGTTGATGTTTTGGTTACACAAAAACTTGTACTTGTCTCAGGTGTGGACAAGGTTGCAAAAACCAAAAAATGGTGACAACAAAATTTTCAAACCCCAACTCTCTATTTTTCTGTCATAGTGCAAACAGGACCTTAGTCTGGCCAGCCAGGTCTGACAAAATTAATGGTAAGCACCCTCAGAAAGAGTTGAATGTTTGTTATAAATGTTGTATTTGCAGGTGTGAACATGCCAGATCATGATGTGATATTTTCTCAACTGGCCAAAGAACTCAGAAACCAGGTGACTCCATTTGTAGCTCTGCTGAGGTCCAAAGATTGTACAGGTGTGGAGATACATTTTTTAACTTTACATTGGATGGTAATTATTCGGCTGTCTACAGCAACCCAATCATAATGTGGGATTCATTGTTGGGGTCGCAAAAAGACAAAATGGCAGACAGATCTCCCTGACGGTATTGCATGCCCTGTCCCCCCTGCCATCAATTCCATGAAAAGGAAAATATAAATAAGCAAATTAGCCTTTTGAACAGGAAAAGACTTTTCTGCAATACACCCCCTCCCCCCTCCTAATCTATCTGCCCCCCAAAATATAGCATGACAGAAAATTGTGACTAATTTGATCTAACTGGAAATTCCGAAAATTATTGTAGTTTTTTGCCTATAAAATGTGACAGGGTCAACTTTTGTCGTTTTTAAATACTAGCAATAATTTTCTGTTTCTTAAAACATGCAAGGCAAATTAAGTTCCAGTTTTGTTTTTTCTGATGTTGCATTTAACCCTTTCAGTCCCAAAAGTGTTTGAGAATTTAGAAAATGATCACCAAAAGGATAATTCTTTGATCTTTTTTCAAATTCTCTAAACATTCTTTAAGGAGATGTATGGAGGTAACAGGGGTTTCAATAAAAATTGAAGTAGCAAGCAGATTTGAATAGAGCAATCGTCTGTTTGAACAGTCCATGTTTTCACGGGGTGTCTGGGGGCATGCCCCCACAGAAAATCTTAAAATTGCAAAGCCCTAAAAAGCAATTTCCAGCGTTTAGGGGACTAAACTGAGTATAAAAGAGTGAGTTTTCCATTCAAGAAGATTTGGGTTTTAGTCCAGTCAAATTTTGATTTATTAGCCACACATTAAAGAAAAAAAATTCAATTAACTCCTGCAAGCAATTAACAAATGATAATTATACTAAGTTACATACATTTCTACAAATTCTATTTTTGTCCATGACATTTTTCAAGCTATTTGCTTCTTCTTCGGGGGAAAAAGAAGCCAACTTCTCTGAGCAATGTAGCCGAAGCTTTTCGTCGGTCATTGGTGCTTATTGAAACCCCTGAGATAAGTCTAGAGAATTTGTATGTGGATATCTGGGTTAAAGCTCTTCTAACTATCCAGGTGAGAGTGTTTCTGTTTCACAGGGCAGCAGCCCAATTTACTGTCGTTATGGAGGGAGCGGGGGGGGGGGGGGGGCAGGGTCATTACTTTTGTAGTAGGTTACTAATTACTTGAAGATAAGAGTTCACACTATTTGTACCAACTGTTTTTTTAGTATTTATAGCTGTCCGTTTTTTTTGCATGGTATCATTGTTTCAGTTATGAAAGCAACCATGAAAAATGTGATATCACAATTTGTTGGTCATGAAGTGCAGGTAATTTTAGTCATGTTATTAACATTCATCCAGGGCCACACTGCGATAATTAACAATTACTGAATGCATGAGGCTGAGTATCTTATGAAGAATTATGGAGAGCACGGAGGGTATTGCGGATAACACCCTCCGAGATCTCTTTAATTCTTCTTATGATACAAAAGCCGAATTCAATAATTGTCTTATTATTCATTCAAAATAATTCCTAGTTTAAAAACACAGCTCAAACATGCTTACCTCCATGTTAAGTTCATCTTCGATAGTGCACCTTTAGGGTTGTTCAGCTCCGCAAATATTCTCCAAATAGCCGATGTTGCACTTTGAGTTGTTTTCTTGCTGTTCTTGCCATGTTTTTAGCTATTATTTAGCTCAGTTCTTACTCTTGAAATGAGTGAAATGTCTGTCATAATTGTTTGCCCAGCACAAACAATTAACGCCATCCCCAGGTCTTCTCAATTAATGGTTCCTTAACCTGCAAAGACACTGCATTTTTGACGTCATTTCCTCGCTAAACACAAAATTCTTCCAAATTTGGTCATCAGTAACTGGTTATGGTGAATTATGCGTGTGCTTTTAGCCAATCAGAATTGGGGAAATATTTTGAATGAATAGCAGTTGTTAATTGTCTTTGTTGTTGTGTCCTTTGTTTGTTTTAAAATTTGCTGTTGTTGTTGTGTGTTTTTTAAAATTATTTTTCACTAATCATAAGGCTTCAAAAAAGTGTGAATTTCTAGCTGGATGGAGGTCTAACCGTGCTAATGACTTTGAACATGATTTTACTTTAATTTCCATACAAAGGAAGAGGATGATTCTACTCCAACTGAACAAGGAAAAAAGATCAGCAGTTTCACCATGCCTGTGCTATGTCACTGGTATAAGAAAATCACAAAGGTTTGGAAATATTTATGTATTTTTCGTTTAACTATTTTTCATTTTAAAACAAAAATTAACAATATAAAAGAAACTTGACGTTTTGATGGCTTCGTGTCATCATTATATAAAGATAAGAAGTTAACATGACTCGTGGTAATATTAATTTATAGAAAAAGAAAGTGCAAAAAGTCCATCTAAATTTAAACTTGAAAATGGACAAATTACAATATTTATTACAATATTTATTAAATAAAAAGTTTTGCATGGATGGATTCTGCTTGAGTGTTTAGCGTAGGTCTTTTATCTCTCATAATCAACATCTCACATATCAAAGACTCCAATTTTCCTCGGCATTTCTTTTTCTATAAATATTACCACAAATCATGTAAAATTTTTTTTTTGATAATGATTACATGAAGCCATAAATCATTAATTTATACAACTTAATAACTAAAGACAACTTACTGAACTTAGATTTCTGAATTTCCATTTTTTTAACTTCACAGTGGCCATGTTGTAGTTAAATTTTTTCTTCAGGTAATTTTTATTTTTATTTCGTTTCAACTTCATTAGCGTACATCACCATACCCCAAAACAGAAGAAAAACAAAAATTATCTGAGATAAAAGATTTTAAAACTACAACAGCTATGTTGTAGGAAAAGTCAATCTCAGGTTAAACTGGTAAATTAACCTACATTTGATTCAGATTTTTTCCTTTGTTTCCTAAATCTTCATTCATGGGAGACAAAAAATATCCTGGTTTAACCTGAGAACGGATTTAACCTATGCATGAACCCTTAACTCTTTTTATCTGGAAGTACACAGTAATTCTAAACACCACAGACCTTACTTACTTAATATAAACTATTTTTAACTGGAAATAGGTTTAACCAAGTCAGCCTCTTCACAGGTTCATTTCAAATATAATATGTACAAGTTATAAAAATTTTAAATGCAATATTACAGTTTCAAAGCTCAATTTCAAACATCTACTGACAGCATCCCGACAACATAACCTGATCAAGATTCCTTTTATTGAGGGACGTATATAAATTTTTGAAAGTAAGTAAGTTTTTTGTAAATGTGCAATTTTTAATTGATTGCACAGTAATAATATTATCTCTTGTTCTCTGTGTTTATACTACTACATGAGAAATTTCTGCAATTTGATTGGCTTAGAGCAGTGGTATTTCAGCTTAATTTGAAATACCTACATGTGAAAATTACAAAACCTTTGTGGGTTGTAGTATAAACAAATAATAGCATGATTTGTACGTGATATATGGCATAAATACCACTCGTGATATTTCAAAATTGTCCCAAAATTCACTCGCCTAACGGCTCGTGAAATTACGTATAACAATTTTGAAATATCACTCATGGTATTTATGCTAAATATCACTACAAATCATGCTATTACCTATACTAATTACATACTGAACAAAAGTGAAGCTAACTTAATGAAAATGTCTAAAAAAAGTGTTACTTTTACTTCTATAACATTATTAAAGAAAAAAAATGGATTAAGGCCAGTATTTTTGGCCCTTGAATGTTGTTTTGTATACTGATTAAATTGTACTGTATTATTCAGCTAAATATTATTAAATTGAAAACAAAAAATAACAGTAATACCTTTTCACGCAAATGAGGAATAAATAAAGGATCAAAAACTTATTATATTGATAATATGGCTAATTAAAAGGAAAATGCTAAAATTATACAAAAATACATTTAAAACAGTGCTAGCTTTTTTTCTCATTTTCAGTCATTTCCTTGTCATATTTAGTTTATTTAGAGGAAAGACCACACTTCAGGCTAAAAATTATTGTAAACTATTTTCTTTTCAGCACGATGACCCCCGAAAAAGGCGTAGCTCTCAACGACCTCAGTATTCAGGTAAAAATGTGATTTGGTTACCCCTGAAAGCACATGACCAGCTCTCAAGACAACTCATCTGGACATGTTTGTGATCCAAGATGTGAAAAAGTGTTGGTTTTAGAGGAGATGGGGAGGAAGGATAAGATCCAACAAGAATTCAAACCACACATGGCATTGATTTCAAGACCTGGACCTCTGCCCCATGTTGGTGCAGTGCTCCAAGCTCAACTTTTTTTGGCAGTTTTTTTGGTTTTCCATTACAGAATAATTTGCTCACCAGAAAGTAAATAAATAAATAACTAAATAAGGCAAAAAAAAGGAAGAAAAAAGACATACAAGACACACTGTTTTCAGTACAGAACTCCTGAGCTGTTTTTCTTGATGTGTGGATAGGAAAGAGGTCAAATGAGAACCTTGAATATTGTTGAGTTTCCATGTAAGCTATGTGTTCAAATATAAGTTTACAGAACTCCTGAGCTGTTTTTCTTGATGTGTGGATAGGAAAGAGGTCAAATGAGAACCTTGAATATTATTGAGTTTCCATGTAAGCTATGTGTTCAAATATAAGTTTATATCATCCATATTCCTTTTAATCTTGTAGATCATCCTCCTTTGGTTGTCATCTTTGAAGACTTTGAAGGTTTTTCTCCTGCCATTGTTCAAAATTTTGTCTCAATTTGCAGGTATCACCTGAAGTGATTAATCACATTTTGGTCTGTACTTATAGTGTACACAATTATAGTGTGAGAGTTATTTGTAGTAAGACAAAGAACAAGGATTGCGCAGCTCAATGTCTCAACATTTTTAAAGACGTTTGTATGCTATGGGGGACTAATTTGGCCCCAACCATACAAATATCTGTTAAATTTAGTGACTATGGGGAGCTATAACTATCTTTGCTCGCTTTAGACATATTGCTTTCAAATATGGCAAGTTTATTAATGTTAAGGTACTCTTTTCAGTGGTATTAACAGACTTTTGCTAAATGATCTCCATCAAAACTTGAAAAAAACCACGGAAGGGTTTATAAGCCTTTTAAGTTCCGATGGTGACCAACATAAATTTTCTCCTGATGATATGTATACATCATCAAGAGATTAGGTTATGAGAATTAATAAAATGATCACCAAAGAGAAAATGCCGTGATCTTTTATCAAATTCTCTCAACTTATTCTTTAAGGAAATGTATAGAGATCAGTTTGGAGAATTTGTATGTGGATATTGGGGCTGAAAGGGTTAAGGAAACTTATGTACAGTTCAACCTTCCTTTATGGTCCACTGCTTAATACAGACACCTCATTATTACGGACAGTTTGCTTTGCCCACAGGGAAAGAAAGCCCTTACATTGTCTCTAAATAAAATTCAACCTGCTTATAATACGGACACCCTGTTAATATGGACACTTCTATGGCCCCCTCAGTTTCGGTATTTAAACAGGGTTTTACTGTATTTTGACAAGTTGGCTAGCTGTTTTTTTGTGAACATGACCTTTACCCTCAGGCTTGCCTAACTAGCTACTGTCTCTTTTTCTTTGCAGTCTATATTTGAGTGAGCTTCCATTGGTTTTAGTGTTTGGAATTGCAACGGCCGTGACAACTATCCACAGGGTTCTTCCACATGCTGTTTCCAGTGTGTTAGCTATTGAGAGATTTCAATCTCAACCATCGCACATCTGTGTTCTGGAGATTATCAACAAGGTAATATTAAATTATAAATCATTCTATATTCAAGCGCATAAATGCCCAGCTACAAAAAAAACAAATTGTCTGTAAAGTCTGAGCTATCCCTTAAGAGTATTAGGAAAGCAATTAATTTTAATGAAGGTTTGTGTGTCGCTATTAAATTTTCATTTTCCCCCCTTGTATAGGATGTCATTTTTTGGGTGTGGGCCTCAAATGGTTTCTTTTGTCTGATCCTTAAATAGGGTCAGGGTTTAAGAACCTGGGCGACACCACACCTATCCAAAGTTTATGGAAGTACCCACCCCCTTCCCTGCAGAGTGCGACCTAGTAGACGCTGTATTGGTTATCGATAGTGCCCAGTCTTTGCCCAACTTGTCAATATTAATTTAGTATTCATTATTAATATTAATTTATTAGTTTTTACTTTGAGTCTGTTTGTTTAAGGTGTTGATGACTGCCAAGTTTCCTTTCAAGCTTGGAGCTAGAGTGTTCAGATTTCTGTATGAGAATTTCCTTTTCCATGATTTCTCTCTCCAAAATTTTGCCAGAGGACTTCAGGTACATCTCGGTGTTTTAAAATATTAGTGACGTATCATTGGCAGGGCTTGAAATCGCGACTGATACGGTCACCAATGCAACTAACATTTTCTCCTTGGCGACTGAAAATTCTGGTTTAGTTGCTACTTTAACGACCACATTTCTCTATGACTTAGATTTAAATTAAAAGAGCATAGTTAAAACAAACATTTCATCTTACTTTGCTTTGCTTTCGTCTTAAAAAATGTGCCAAATCGCATAAAAAAGCCAGTTTATGTCCAGATCTATTCGGTGTTTTCAAACGATCAATCTAATGGATCACTTTATACTATGAGCTGCATCATTTACATCATACAAACTGGCAAATAAAAATGTGCATGTGGTGACTACATTTCTCCAGTTGGTCGCCAAAGGTGACCTCAGGATTTTTTTTAATTTTGAGCTCTGATTGGATGTTTGGTGTTATCTTCTCATTAGTCAGTCAAGGTTTATCACTTCTTTTTTTATGTATTCAATTCATTTTTGGTTAAGCTTTTTCTTGTATCACATTAGCAGTTAAAAGATATAATGTCTACCAGGCTAGTTTAGGATTAGCACAGTTGGTTGATGTGCAACGTAGAGGGTATAGTGAGCACACCATCAACCCCATCATTGTTATATTAATCAGATGACGGCCATTTCAAGCCACACATCAAATAAGGAGCCTTTAACTTTTTTGATCTTTAATTTCTCACACACCACTGGTAGCCATGCCAAGCCAACCGCCACAGCCTGACCTTTATTTTAAACTCAAAAAATGCATACATATCATAACCTTGGAAAGGTAGGACGCTAACAAAACTACAAAGTTGCACCGTACATTTAACAGCATACAAAACTGAAATCTCAGGGTGGGTGGGTGGGAAGGTCAGTAATGGCGGACGCAACAACAGCAACTGCCCGCCCTTCAGTCACATGACCTATAACCAGGCTCCCAGCGGTGTGTGAGAAAAACATTTTCCACTTAATTCGTTACACTCAGCCAGTGGAAAATTACCCTTTACTTTTGCCTTTGATTGACTGTTGTATTCTTTACACTCCCTTGAACTCTGCATTCTCTAATGAGGTTCAGAGTTTAGGGGGCTTCCTTTAATTTTTCTTATTGCACAGCCTTTAGAAGTTCTAAGTGTTAGTTTTAATGTTATTGTTATCTTTCAGTTTTGCCTGATGGAGCACTATTTTGAGAGCCCTTTGAGTGTTCTTTGCAGTGTTTCAGTAGACAGTAGAAATGATATCCTGGATCAATTGAGTCATAAACAAGTTGAGATGTTCAGAAAAACTATATCTTTCCGTAGGTAAGGCTTATTAATTTCATCCAACATGTGTCTGTTGGTAAGTTTCCTATAAAACACTGCCAATGTCACTTCATGTTTATTGTAGGTTTGTCGAAGGTGAACCACCCTCAAAGCAACTTAAACTGTTACTGGAGGATTCCTTCACAAAGGTCAGTCATTTGAATAATACTTGATATTTAACAATTATTTTTCAAGCACAAATGGCCCATGGGCTATTGACTCAGAGGCCATGAGGTTCAGAGGAATAATATTATTATTAACTAAATTCCAGAGGACTGACCCACGGAAGGTTAATGAGACTCAATTAATCTGCTATTGCATCTCGGGATCAAAGCTGCCTTCAGACCACGACATGAGTAAGAACTTTCTCGCTTTCTAAAGATGCTCTTAGAAAGGCAGGCAAGTTCAGTGAATATTAGACTAACAGACTTGTACCCAGTCGCTATTTTATGTGTTTTGCGGGTGAGAGAAGATTGGAGGTTGAATGTTGAAGAATTTATTCAAAAAATGCCAACGTGCAGCAGTCAATGAAAAACAGGGGATACAGAAAAACTCTATTTAAAAAATGGTTATCATCTCTTTACAGGATGTAATTGGCCAGCTTTTGGATGATCTTGACAAGTATCATTGGTGTTTTTTCCCAGTTCTACAGTGTCTTCACATTGTGACCAGCAATCTGCCAAGATACCCTCTTGGAAAGAAGGTAATGTAAAGTCATCTAGTTTTCAAACATCTAGTAATTTTGTCTTTGTAAGGGAGTGGAAAATAAAATTTTTAATATTAGGGGAATTGTCACTAACAGTTTTCAGGGTGCAAAGAAAGTCATTTTTAAACCTTACCATTTGGGCAAGCTGAAGCTAGCATATACTAGCCCAAACGTCATTTCCACTAGCCTCAAAACCATTTGGATGAGCAGAATTGATTTCACAGGTCTTCTTTAATTTGAATTCCTCAAAGATCTTCACTTGCCCGTTGGGCAAGTTAAGAACAAAATTGACTAGCCTGACAGCAAAATCCACTAGTCCCGGGCTATTGGACACTACTTTCTTTGCACGCTGGTTTTACTAGCAAAGTAATAATTAACTTCCTCTCTGACAACCCCCTTCACTTTGTTGGAGGGACCACAGGGGTTGTGCACCATATTGTTCCATTGGTCATAAGGCCACACCTAGTAATGGGGGTTATGACCTCTTGGTCTGTGGACCAAATTGTGCTGTTTGACCATTTAAAAGAAACCTCTTTGAAAGTGCTTTCACATGGTACCATCTGCCTTTTCATTTCTTCAGTGTTTACAAAGTAACTCTCACAATATTGGAATTTTGCATAATTTTGATTTTGGCTTCTTCTGGACGGCGTTGAAGGGTTAAAAGAAGTGATTATTTGGGGTAAAAGTATGCAACCTCATCAGACAGTTGCATCCTTTGCTGAGTCCTCACCTAGATCATACTTGCAATTTACAGTGTAGATGTAAATGCCTGCGTTAAATACCACTCATTAACCTAACGGCTGAGGTTAATATGTTATTTCAGTATGGACCTGAGCCTGAAGTCAATTAAAACCCATAACTAGTTAGGAGATAACTTTAAAAAAACATGTCACCTCAGTGAGTTGTACACTTGAGCCCGCAATACAGTCATGTAACACTGGTCAGCAGATACTCTTTTTGACAGCTGTCAATTGACCATAACATGGATGGCCATAAGGATGTTTACTATCAAGTTAAACACAGATTGTATATGCCTTGGACATTTAGCTAGTAATGCCTAGTCTTTACAAGAAAATAATGCCTGCTTAGCATCCAATCAGAGCATGCATACTATTCTATAGCCATATAATAATAAGTTGTAATGATTTATAGTTTTTGATTAATCCAGGCCTGTGATGTGTATGAAAACAGTCTTGCAAATAACATCTATGATAAGGAAGAGTATAAGGAAGCAATGTCTCTACTGAGGTACGATGACTTTGAAGACATGATTTACAATATTTTACAAAATTTTAAGTTTGGAGCATTTTTTGCAGTGGTATTTGTAAAAATTGATATTTACTGAGACAAAGTTTTGTTTCCTTTGTGGTAATTATATGTATTGTGAATCTATTAATGTTGTTGACCATTTTGGAAAAATGACCTTTTGAAAAACAAAACCACAGCACAAAACTAGTGAGGATAAGTAAAAAATCTTGAATACTGTAGCTACTGCTTCATGCTGTTAGAATCAGTTTACTGCATGGATTTTTTTTATGGGAAGGTGAATATGGATTTTTCCTGTTAATAGAGTTTGCTCCAGAGATGAGCTTCTTCCCCTACTTCAGAAATGTGTTGATGTTGTGGGGAATGCTTTAGAAGGTACTGACCCTAAAATGTGAGTACAATCGTTACATTTCATGTTAGATTTCTTGTTCTAAGCAGTGAGGACACAGAATTTCCCTTCACCCCCAGAGGCAATTATTAGGTAGACTCAAGAGAGAATGATGAGATAGAGAGGGAATCTTAAAGCGTTGGCCGGGATATGTGATTTTCACTTAAGTTCTTTTCCTGGAACATCCGCACATTTTATTTGATTGTTTGAAATGCTATCAAGTCAATGCACAACTGCCTCAAAGCAAACAATAGCGACACACCAGGAGAGTATGTTGTCCCATATTATTTCTCTTGACAGTTTGCCGACCCTTCTGGAAACCAACTTCTGATTAATTTCAAGCATTTAATTGGTGTAAAAATAAATTTGGTGAAATTCACTTATCCATGTACTTATCCCAAGCTGTTCCAGTATTCTCTCTTGGCAGACTCAGACAAGAAAAAAAAATGAATTGATACTGGTGCATCACTTAAGGTCTGTCAATGAAATCCTATGATGACATGGCAGGTTTGTCTTTAATACTGGTCACAGTACTGCAGGTATTAAATAAACAGGACCAAAAATGACCCCTAACCCTTATCAGTATTCAAAAATGTTATTGTGTTTGAATGGAAACTATTGGCTTTAGTTAGGTAATGTTGGAGCAGTGATTGATTGTGTGCTCATGACCAGTGTAATGTGACTTGTAAAAGAATCCCTATCTATGGTGTGACCGTTTAAATGAGAGTATCCTGCATTATTTTCTTTGTTTTGCAGCATTCGTTGATAGTTTTAAAATATGGTATTCTTATTGAATTTTGAGAGAAGGAATACAGTGGCAAATTTAGGGAAGGGCCCAGGGGGTCTGGGTTGCCCATCTTATTTTAAGGCAGGGATGTCTCTAAGATTTCAAGTTGCCTGGTAAATACAACAAGTAGGCGGGGAATCAAAGAGCCAGGGATTTCTTTTGGTTTTATTTTTCTTCTATTTTCCTTTGCAAGTAGCTGGGGGCCATGTTTATAATAGCTGGGGAAAATCCCTGGCCCCTGGCTTTTAATGACAGCAGAAAAATATTGTTTTTGAGGTTGGGCCCCTCTCTTACTTGAAGATCTGAATCTGTCCCAGGAATTGAAGTGTTCAATTGGCATTTTCTCTGAACTGCTTAATATTTTTTGCTGGTTTTAGGTATCGCCAAGAGCTAAAGGAATCAAGAGATCTTATTGCACGACTTGTTGGCCAGTTTGAAGATCTTAGTGGTAAAGTAACATTTTAATTGGCTGTCTTGTCGAAATTTGATTTACAATTGCCAGTAGTAGGACACCTTGCGAGTGGCAGGCCTGGGCTCAAATCCTGGCCAAACTAACAGTGAGGGTCATTAAATACCCAAATAGAATGGGCTACTGCCATCATCTCACATCTGCAAATGTTCAACACTTATTATTGATCTGACTCTTGTTGGATGTAAAAGGACCACTAGGGATGTAAAATTCTCTGGCAGTGGCCACCCATAGTGTCTGTTTATCAAAGCTGTAGGAATGGGTAGGGATGGTAAGGTACTTCACATGGGACCTGTGAATCCCATTTGTGCCCACACCCCCAAAAGGTAGGCCTGGACTCAGCCAAGCTGTTAAACTAAATGGTTAATGTACTGTAACAGAAGTTGTTGGCATTTCGTTTCTTCTTGTATTATTCTTTCTTGATCAAACATACCGGTCATGAGAGTGAGTAAAAATAATGAAAATAGTACCACAAGAATTAAAAAAAAAATGATAGTGAACAGTATAGGGAATCAATGTGTTGATATTAAGGTTAGGAACCAAGGTTAAGGGTGCACAGTTGCCTCCCATCAATGTATGGCCCTGGTTCAAGTGTTGGCATTGATGACATGTGGGTAGAGTTTGTTGTTTGTTTTTGTCCTTGCTTCAAGAGGTTTTTCTCCAGGTACTCCAGTTTTTTGCTCTCCTCAAAAACCAACACTTCCAAATTCCAATTTGATTTGGGACACATTTTGCCTAGTTCCTGTACGGCGTTTTTGCAGTCCCTCTCGGTCAATTCGTTTCGGTGACATATCTGAGGCGAACGGACCAGTTGACCCGAAACACTTTGGCAGCGAGGAAAAATGAGGCCTAGGGACTAGGCAAGGACACATTAACATTTACAAAGAAGTGTCTTGAAGTACCTAAGCACTTCATGGGTAAACAATAGTATCATTTCATGCAAATTTTCTTCGTTTTCATTGGTTGAGAGCCCACCATGTTATCTGCAAATAATTGCCCACAAATAATGGTCGGCTCATATGCAATGTCATCCAACTGTGTTCGGCTGCAATTATATTCTGCTTATGCGTAAATGAAACCACGCTTTTCTCCTTCTTGTGAATGCGTCCTTTCAAAGGGCAATTTGTGATCGAACAATGAAACAGTTATTGAACTCGGAGGGCAACCTCATCCAGTATTGGTTGATTTTTTTCAAAAAATAAATCATCTAGGTGGTTTACATGCTTCCTTACCTTTTTTGTTTCAAACAGACTTTACTGAATGCCACTGTCCTTTATACTTACAGCTGCTCAAGAGAATCAAGAACAGAGATCAAATTCAAGTCAGAAGGAGGCACTTTCAACTGTTGCAAATAGATTTGAACTGCAAGAGGTCTGTCATAACAACCATAATGATTACTAGTTGGTTATTATGATCCCAGATAAATCATGTAGGAAGGTAATGTTCAAACGTGCAAATTCTTAGATTCACAAACATCAGTCTCCACTTCTAGATCCGAGTGCTAAATTTATACTCACATCATAAGTCACTGAAATGTACATGATTAACATACAGCTTTTCCTTTTTCCTTTTCACAAGATCTTTAAACTCTTTTGTATTTGTTTTTATGGCAGAGACTCATGAATGCAGCAAAGCAGAAAAGGAAAGAATCCCCATATGATAAGTTGCGGCAAAGAGCGGTGGACATATTAGATGACATGTTCAGGTAACATTGAAGATCAGTAAAGAGTACAGAAGAAAAATATTGCAGAACAACTAAATTAATAGTCAATACAATAACAATAAATTAATTTGCTATTTTTTTTATCAGAAAATACCTGTCTTGTCCACGTAACCTGCCACTGAATGAAGTTATGTACTATGACAATGTACAAACAACAAGAAAGGTTTGGATGCAACTTTTGTTTTATTATTTTTTAATTTTATTTGAGTTTATTTGCACCCTAATTTTTACTTTTAACGTATATTTTTACTTGACTGTTTTTTACCTTTTACCAGTGTATGATTAAGTTTTATCAGAAACCCATAACCCCTTATGAGTTTCTGGTTTTATAATAATTATTATTATTGCATTTTGTATGTACTGTGCCATCTTTTCTTAGTTATGCTTAGTTCCCAGTTATGTGTTTCATATTAAATGAATTATTGTACTGAACACTGGAGTGCTGGAATGTATTGAACAGGTGTGCACTGAACTTGTAAATAAAAAAAATGAGTGTCAGTGTATTTAGAACAAAAGCGCTAGTAAAGGACACTATACATCCCCTACTGGAGACAAGACCACCATTTTACGTGGTCTTTGGAGCCATGTGAAGGTCAAGCCATTTGCATGGCAAAGGCTATTCAACTTTCATTCCATAATTATTTTAAAACATTGAGTATAAGCTAACCTAGCTAATTCTGCCATTGTTAACATTTAATGTTTACTCTGCAGTCAAGTCATGTGAGAAAATTTGAATCATTGTTTTGTCATTGATTATAGCATTTGGTTGGAATGCCTCGTGTTGCTATCCAGACAGCACTCAGCAATCCTCAGCATTATCTTCAGGTCAGAATTTGCTTGATACATGATGTTAACACATTTGATTTGCAAGAAAGAAGCATGACTGGAAAGTCAGAGGCGAGAGATAAACCATAGGCTAAAATTTTCTTCTGTTGAGAAACAGCTCTTCTTTTTTCTTATTTTCAGTGTCAATGTTGTCAGACAGATGTAGGAACGGTGCAGGATACTTTACCAGACATATGCATAGCTTACAAACTTCACCAGGAGTGTGGCAGGTTGATTAACCTCTATGACTGGCTTCAGGTAAATAAATGCACATCATAAAAATTTTGATGTCACTTTAGATTAGCTGTTGGCTCTTAACCCTAAAAGCCAATTGGTTTGATACCCTAACTGTGAAACAATGGGAAATAATGATAAACAATGTGTTATTGTTTTCTGTGACCAATGAGGAAGCACCTTACAAGCAGCTCTAACATTACTGACTGTCTGGGGAGGTTCCAATGTAAGCCAGACCCATAGGATCTGTAAGTAACTTATTTCTGCTTGGAGTCTGAGAGCCTACCATACCTTTTGTATCCAAGTGACAAACATTTGACAGGTTGTCACACTTCTTATTTTGATGCTCGAAAGCCCTCTTTTTTTCTCAGGCATTTATAGCCGTTCTTGAGCCCTCAACAGAACAGCAGTCCTCAAAAGGCACACCAAAGAAGAAACAGAAAACAGATGAACAGCTTCAGTATCTTTTTTTTTTCATTAATTTAATTCCTTACCTAACAGTTGTGTAAGTGTCTGAATTGCCCTGCAGGCCCTCGGCAGTTTCTGGCATGTTGAGACCTCTAATGCATGTTTCTTTGAAAAATTTCCAAAGTAACAATTAAAGTTTCTTAATTTGCCTTAACCTTACTTACAGCGCTCGCTTCATTCAAGCAGTCTCTGAACTACAATTTTTAGGATTCATCAAATCAACTCGACAGAAAACTGATCATGTACAAAGGCTCACATGGGGTGCCTGTTGACAGAGAATCACGTTATAATATTTTGATTCCCATAATTCTGGGCATTACACTTACTACTGTATCTGTCATGTTTACCAGGACTTACTACCTAGGCTACAAAAGAGCCTTCAGCTAAATCTGAGTGGCACTAACTGATCATTAGCATGAATTAGTGGTTTGTTGTGATGTATGTTAGAGTTTTAAAGAGCCTCCACCATTTTTTTGTGGTCTGCCATATCTAACCACACAGGAAGAAGTGTGGCTGAGGGCCCGCAATAACGATGTGCAGTATACACTAAAGGCATACACACTCATATTTGCATGAGTCAGGGTTGAAGTTTTTTTTTTTCAAGAGAATCAGGGGAAGGGAAACAAACAAGACTTACTGACATGAATAACTCTATCTTGGTTGGCATGTTACAAGACTGGCTGCTTATGGTGTCAATGAAAATTGCAGAACAAGGTTTTCTTTTGAAGGCAGGCTGGCCTGCTGAATGAAATCTCAGTTCAAGCAGCCACAGCCAGCCAGGATCTCTGAAAGCGGCCCAGCCCACCTTCTTATAAAAACACATTACAAATTTTATGAGGAAACAAGGCATGAGCTGAGCGGCTTAGCCAGGCAGTAAAGTGGGCCAGAGCAGCTAACCAGGCTGGCTCACCTCATTGACACTTTTTGATATTTTAATGGAATATCATCCTATCAGCTACACAGTGATGACTAGTAAGATATGCATCCCAGTGAAGTCTAAATGCAATGTGAATTTTTTTTCCCCTGAATCTCTTTACCATGTTTACAACATAAAAACAACCTAAGAGTTAACAAAATAAGTTTATTCTTGTATTTAAACAAGCATGTTTCTTTGTACAAAATTCGCATGAGAAAAATTCTCACAAAACAGTTTATATAATTATTATTGTTAGAAAATGTTGTTTAATAAAGAGCTACTGGTATTTCACTTCATTTCATTGATCTTATTCATTACTTTGAAGTATAAGACATTAAGTGTTGCATGTTCTGGTGTTGCTCGTGTTGCTCTTAACACGAGCAACGGATGGTTATTTGTGCGCAAAATCGTTGCAACTTGCAAAGTTTGCAAGAGGAACAGGTGAGCCCTTGGGCACCTTATCATACCAAACCAATTTCAGTAGTCTCATGCTGTAGTGTTTGAATTCTGCACTTCTGATTTTTCTGGTCCACCAGAATTAGGAAATTCTAATAATTCCTGGGTCTTCAAGGATGACTATTTAAAAGGATGACTATTTAAAAGTCAGAGCTACAGAGTAGTACTACTGTCATCCTGATGCTTATTAGTATTAAATAATTAATATTTTCTTTAAGCTGCCATGCCTTCATTCATCCTAGTTTTATTTTCTTCTTTTTGCTGTCTTTTGGACAGTTTCCATCAGATGAGGTCTGAAAGAGGGGCACAAAGTGAAAAAAAAAAAGCATATCTTTAGTACATGTAGTACAAAGCTTTTCATTCACCACAGCCAAGCTGGGAATTTGCTGACTTTTTTGCCAATTTGAACAATTTTATACCTGAACTTGAAGCGTTCCTGCACTGAGCCCATCTGATATCATTTCATGAACTTTCTTTACTTCTTCAAATGTGACAGCAAGACTCTCCTTGAGACCTGACAAAAATAAAATTCAACAGGTAGATCTGACAAAGTCAACAAAAATCTTGAGACTGTGTGAGAAAACCGAATAATGGCAACAATATTGATCAAGAACTGTTCAAGAACTTCAAGTACCTTCTGAGGCCTTTTGTATCACATCCATCTGTTTTCCAAAGTTGTCAAGCTAAAGTGTTTTCAAAAAACGTCCATTAACAAAAAAATTCAAAAAACAGTACTCTTCACAAACGGGGCGCAGTTCCTTAGAGGCCGATTAGTGCTAATTTAGGATTAAAATTTTGTTCCGATTTTGTGTTTTACCTTCCTATGTATTGCTTAGAGTAACATTTTGTGTATCATGACTGTATCTCGGAGTAAAGGGTCAATGTCAGTATTTTATAAGCTCGAGTTACATGTCCTTAGACAAGATAACCTGGCTTAATCCTGGGTTAAAGTTAACTATCCTTCGAGGAACAGGGCCCAGAACTTGGTAATTTTTTGTGCTCACACCCAACATCCAACATTATTCACCTGTTCTTGTGCATCATCCAAATCTTTTACTTCCTGTTTCAGTGCTGTATTTACGTACTTGGCCTGTTATTATAAATTAGAAGTGGTGATCAGTTAACTGGCAAACAAAATATCAATTTTTATTTCTATTAATGCACAGCACTCATATTGAGAAGGTTGCTACTTTCTAACTTGTGAAATGCAGTGGAACACGACGTTTCAACCACCTCTTGACAACCAAAGTAATTTGGCTAAAAAATAGACACTTTTTTTTGTTGTTGTTGGCTTAACCCTTTAAGCCCAAGTATCCACATACAAATTCTCTAACCTGATCTCCATACATTTCCTTTAAGAATCAGTTGAGAGAATTTAACAAAACATCACGGCATTTTCTCTTTCATGATCATTTTTTATATTCTCACAACCTTATCTCTTGACAATCTATGGGTATTGTTAGGAGAAAATTGCTGTTGGTCACTATTGGGACTTAAAGGTTAATGACAAAGTGGCAGGGGTTGGGCTAAAAAATTTTCTGGAGGTATGCACAGTTTTCCAAATCAATCCCACACTGTTTCCCCAATTGTTTTCATGTGTGTGACTTGATTACATTTCCATTTTTTAAATCTGGTGAGGTAAAAATCTCCTTTAGTCTCAGGACCATATTTTTCAGGTACTAGTTATGGCTTCCACGTGTGACAAAATAAGGGAAAAAACAATGCATTTTGAGTTACGTAAAGGGCAGTTGCGCCATTTTTAACTTCTGTTCACTTGCCTTGTTTTTCTATTTTTGTTCAACACATTTTTCAGATGCATGTACTGGTGTACAGGTAGCTACTCCCCTTTGGTGGCAACTGCTACACTAAACTTAACTTAAGTACTCCTCTTATCCCCCCTCCCCCCGACCACAAAAAAATGCAGAAAGTTAACGAAGCCTGAGAAAATAGCTGACCTTTGCCGACACCACTGGTTTCCCAAGTGTAGAGAAATTCCAAAATGAAGATGTGTCACTACCCAGATCTGGGCAGAGCTTCCGATTGGTCGTGCAATGTGGGAACTTTGCTTCAAACAATTTGGTTGAAGCAAAGATGTTGCATGACCAAGCACTACCCAGATCTGGGTAGTGACACGTCATTAGAGTGGAATTTCTGCGCTCCTTCCTCAGATGTTGTTTTCCAGGGAAAACGGTGGTGGCATTTCAAAATGTTGGCTGTTTTCTCAGGCTAAGAACATTACAAGGTCCAAACTCTAATACTTTCCGTGACACCTGTACTTACTGCTTTGATTTTTCTTTCCAGTTCTTCAATCTCCTTGTCAACCTTTTTCTCATCTTCCACTGTATATAGTTTATCATGGTGCACCTGACCAGACCAATGAACAGTTTTTCAACTACTTCATATAATAAATTTAACATAGTAGCTGTGTTTTAAAGAAATCCTTGGCTTTAAAGTTATCTTGCTAAGTTCTAATGTACATTAATGGGTAAAAAACAAAGAAAGATAAAAACTGGAAGCAAGTAAGTGAGTAACAATTTTATTATGGTGTCAAGGTCGCTAGCATACAATGTACACTAATTGGGGACACCTAACTACAATATTACTTGTCTAATAGTCAATAAAATTAATAATCTAATAATCAACAAAATAAGGAGTGTATGTCCAAATGTAAAATCAGTTCTTAGTTGTTAAATACAAAACAGTCTTTACAAGTGCTTTTCTTTGATCCAAAACAGTCACACCATAGGATGTTATCTTCACACTTTACAGTTAGAACATACTAGGATAGTACCATGTGAAAATACTACCAAATCAAGGTTTCACTCTAATGGTAGCACCATAGGATTTTATGCACATACTTGCAACCTCCTAAATAATAAGTGTCTTTATATAAAATTAAGTGACAAAATTAATGACAAAATCACATTGGGCCTTCAGATGGTAATTAACCTGATGGGAAATAGTCATTTTTTTTACCTTATCTTCAGGTAAGAGAACATGAGGAGGAATTTTTAAAATGTTTTTCTTTACATAGATCTGTGAAAAACAAATCAACAAATTATAATAAATAATATTATATTTAAACAACACTATAGTTACATGTACAGGTATTCAAACACTGTTAGCAACGTTATGATAAACCATTCCTTTGTTTCCTACCTCAAATCTGTCAAAAGCCTCATCTATGCTCTTGTAGAAATTATTAGCCATTTTATCACTTTCCTAGGTGAAATACAGAATTACAGTAATTTCATTGTTATCAATATTATTATTATTTTTTAGCAATATTCAGATCTGTATGGGCAATGATACAATAGCAATCTGATGGGAAGCCTTTGTGAACACCTAGGTGGCATCCTTAGCCTGCGAACGCAGACGTATTTCCGGTTGTAGCTTCTCACCACCCAAAAAGGGTGGAGAGAAGTGACGACGGGAAATATGTCTGTAATTGGAGGCTATGGCAACCCAGGAATTTTTAGGGCTGAAAACCTTCAAAAAATTACTGGCTCCATCATTAGACCAAAAATGTTGTTGGTCTTTGCTGAAGCGGTTGCTGCCTTTAATATTTTGTAGTGAATCATACCTCATGAAGTTGTTCTTGATTAACATTTCCAGACAGTGATGGCTGTGAAGAAAGTAATAGTTTTCAACTTAAATAATCACATAAATCAGACGCTCGCGGTTGGTATTCAACTGGACTGGGGTGAACAGCTGTAAAGAGGTGGGGGTGGGGGGTGAAAGAGGAGGACACTACATGCATTGGACTGGGTCGGTTCAACCCCTGTAACCCTATCCCTAAATTTTGTTGTTTAGTGAATCACAGAGGTAGGTTGATCCAATCTGGTCCAATCCAGGTAGCATCCGTAGTAAGTGCCAACTTTTTTCAGGGCGAGGGAAGAAATCTCGAGAACTCATGTTCCCCTCACACAGCCTGTTATGGGATAATTACCGGCGCCTATTACAAGGTTACGATTCAGGTTTTGTTGACCCTTGGTGGTGGGCAGGGGTGGGGGTATCCCATATGTCAGATTCTTGCTTTCACTTCAACAAGTATTTTAGGGAAGTGTTTGGAGCGTATCATCCATAAACATATTATGAAGTTCTTAACACATCATGGGCTGCTGAGTGAGAGCCAGCATGGTTTTAGAGAAGCTCGTTCATGTGTCACTCAACTTCTTCAGCTGCTACACTCATGGTACAGTTCTCTTGAGAAAGGTGACTCAGTCGACGTGATCTTTCTGGACTTTGCAAAAGCCTTTGACAAGGTTTCTCACCATCACTTGCTTTATAAGTTGCAGTGTTATGGCATTCGGGGTCATTTGTTTTCCTGGTTTCATGACTATCTGTCAGACCGTACACAAAGAGTCATTATTGGAGGTCATTCATCAGAATGGATGGAGGTGTCCTCTGGTGTTCCTCAAGGGAGTATATTAGGGCCACTTCTTTTCCTGCTGTATATAAATGACTTCCCCCTAAGTGTAAGCTGTAGCATAGAGCTTTTTGCTGATGACAGTGTACTCTATCGTAAGATCGCATCTGTAGATGATTGTGTCGAGTTTCAAGATGACCTCTTGTCTGCCGCCTCATGGTGTGACTTGTGGAAGGTCAAGCTGAAGTCGGAAAAGTGCAAGGCTCTACATGTTACCAAGTCCAATTGTCCTTTAGTTCATCAGTATGTGTTAAATGAGAATAATCTGTCGGCTGTTGATAAACATAAGCACTTGGGCATTTGGATTGAATTTTCTTTAAGGTGGGAAGCTCATATCAATTACATTGTTGGTAAGGCAAATCGAGTATTGGGTCTAATAAGGAGAACATTTGGGTCTAAGGATCCTGTGCCAATCAAAACAGCTTTTATCGCTTTAGTTCGTCCTATTCTGGAATATGCCTGCCCAGTGTGGAATCCATATTTGGTTAAACACATACACAGTATTGAATCCATTCAGCGTCGTGCTACTCAATTGATATGTGGATCTCATAATTCTTACACTGAAAGGCTCACTGAACTAAACTGGTCAACATTGGAGCTAAGAAGAAAATACCTTTGCCTGGTTCAACTTTACAAGATAATTCTTGGCTATTCTGATATTGATTACACCGCATACGTGGATCTGACTGGACCGACAAGAACTAGAAGAAACCATGACTTTAAAATCAGGCCTAGAGCAGCAAGGACAAACTATTTTAAATTTTCATTTTTTAATCGTTATGTTAATGACTGGAACTCTTTACCAAACTCCGTTATGTCTGCTTCCAGCTTGAACTCTTTTAAAACTTTATTACTTAATTATCTTTGTAAATAGTCATATCTTTACTATTCCCTACTGAATCTGGATTTTCTTTTTTATTTAATATCTAAGTATTAGTATTTTATCTAAGTATTAGTATTTTATTTAATATCTAAGTAGTTTATTAACGAAAAGGGGAAGGGGAAAGGGAGAAAAAAAACAAAAACAAAACAACTAAATTTTGTTTTTTTTTTTTGTTTGTTTGTTTGTTTGTTTTTGTTTTGTTTTTTTCTCTTAGTATCACATGATGTATAGTTATGTATTAGTTTTCTATTCTTAATTGTTTTATCTTTTCGTTTTGGAGGGCAGTTTTTTTATGGGAATTCAGTTTCCCCCTATTGCTTTCCTTTACCTATTGTACTTTTTTATATGTATATATATTTTTATTTTGTACATTGGTAAAAAGAATTATTAAACTTAAACTTAAACAAACAAGCTAAACTGTTATTATACGGAAAACATCTAAGCCTGCGATACGGATTACTTGAAATTTGAACTTTTTTAACTTTTCTTGTCTCTACCCCACTCCAAACAGGCCCTTGCCCACTATCCACTATCTATTTAGGACGAAGTTCAAAAGTGAGTGCTGTAAAGTGTCAAAGCATACAGACTATAGATTCAAATAAACTCAGTGTTAAGACCTACCTCGCTTTTGACAAGATTTTCAAGTTCTTGAAAGCAGTCAACCACATAGTCATTAACAGCATTATAAACTGAGGAAGTAATACACAAAAAGGAAAAGTTCTGTGGACACAAAAACTATCTCAGCTGAGTTAAGTTGATTAGCTTTCTAAACAAGATGACATTAGAACTCAGTCTTACCTCCATTTACGAATGAATCTGGAGTGAATCCAAAAAACTGAATTTCATATTCATATTCTCTAGACATTTGGGTAGTATTTTGGTCCATCTTGTACTCACACTGTTGAAAAATACACCAGGCAATTACAAACTTGCTTACAAAATGGCAGCTTCGAAGTGTCGGAAAAACTCCCGCCAAAACAAATTAAAATAGTTTATAAGCGAGGTGGGGTAATCAAGGTTTTGTTTTATCTATATCAAACTTGAAATAATCATCATAAATGTTTTTGAAATTAAGTCTAAATTTACAATTTTTATATTTTCTGTTTATTTGTTTTCCCAAAGACTATTTTAAAACAGGCAAAAAAATCTTTTTTAGCAAAATTTTTCTCTAACTTACCCCCTCCCTGTGAAGCTTTGCATGACAGTCGCGCATGCAGAGACTGGTACTAGTGTCACATTTTCTGATCTTATGTTTGTTTGCATTTCACAACGGTCGTACTGTTTTGTAGCTGACAAGTTTTCAACGACTTTTCCTGTGTTCTTTTGGATATAAAAGATAAGAAAGATAAGACATCGACATCCTTATGCCTTTCATTTATGTAAGTCGTAATTCTACTTTCATTCAATCTTCAAGATAGTTTAAGTCGATCACAAAACATGGCGTCGCGTCACGCTAGGCAATTGATTATATTAATCTGAACTTCTTTCAAAGGATCTTGAAATTTCCTGCGGTTCTTTAACGACCTTAGAAAACTCCCTCAGGATCGTGCTCTACGGGAGGAAGATCGATGGTTTCATTTCACATGCTATGTCCACAGATGCGATTCATGAAAGTCACAAGGTAGAAAACATGCATCATGCAAGTTTCTACGGTCATCACTGTCATTGAAGTGATGTTTCTTTTTATTTTGCGTTTGTAGCGGAAAATCTAGTAATTTGAAAAGAACTTCAAGATATTGACATGTTATATTTCAATCTGTATGATAAGATTACTCTTATTATGTATGATCATGTAGTTCAGTTTATATTGCACTAATTCCACTCATACTGGTAACTGCATCCATCTTCAATATTTCTTTTCGTCACGAAAATAAATTTTTTCAACTTTCTGCTTGAGATCTGGACGTTTTTTCCCAGCAGCTGGTCCGATTTTAGGTCTATGAAACATGTACAACATTCCTATGATGCCATTATCCTGTGTTAAATATTTTCATGTACAGTGGAACCCCGTTAATACGATCACCAATGGGCCAAAAAACTTTGGCCATATATTTAACGAGGTGACCATACTACCGAGATGGCCGTAAGGCGGGGTTTTACTGTGCGTAGTAGTAAACGTTTCCTTTCCTTGGTAGCTATAACTCAGATTCTTCTACTTGATGTCCAAAATGGACTACAGCCCTCAGTCTACACCATCCTCCCTACCATACAATACCAGTGTGACGCAGACCATGTCAGTGGCAGATGATGTCAAGACTCAACATGTCCGCTTGTTTAATCCTGTGACTCCTGATATTTCACCCCCTCCTCAGATAGGTAGTGGAGGGTCATCATCCATGAAGGGCCATGAACCATTGGTAAGAATATTCCATTTAGAGTGTTTCATTTCTATTATTATTTAATAGACCCAGTTCAAACGTTGTGCTTCTACCATGCTGATCTCAATTATTGTATTCAACAGAAGCACAACTTCAATTCAGACACTGTGCCAGAGTTGAACTCAATTGTAGATGTAGTATTAAGTCAGCTCTAAATGGCACAAAAAATATACATTCCAGAAAACACATTTCCAAAATTTATGAATTTAATTTGACATGGTATAAGCACAACATTGGAATCGCCGCTATGCCAGAGTTGTGTAGCATAGCAGACCTTGTGGTATTTAATTGCTCTGCCGAATCAAACTTTGATTCAGATGTCTTGCTTCTGCCGTGCTTTTGTCAAACTGAATTCTTCAATTACGTTTGGCAAGGCAGAAGCACAACATATGAACTGGGCCTTATATTGCCATTTGCAGAACATTTTACATTTGTAAGACATATATACAGGGCTGTCATTATGAGCCAGCGGCCGCGAATTTTCCCCGGCTATTATGAATGTGGCCCCCAGCTAGTTGTATAGGAAAATAGAACCAAAAGAAACCTCTAGCTGTTTGATTCCCCGTCTACTTGTTGTATTTACCCGGCAACTCGAAATCTTAATAACATCCCTTTATATAAGCTACACACTTAAAAAAATATAAACCCCTTTTTACTTGGTCATGTTGTTATATGTATTGGTATTAAACATGGTATTCACATTGTTACTGGTGCAATAAGCTGAGGCATGCACATGTCTAGAATCAAACAATCAAGCAAGAATTTTTTTGAGGTTGCAGGGGGTCATTATTAATTTTTATCGTCAGGTGCATTGACTGAATTCAAAATGTGTCATAGGGAAAGGGAGAACTCCCCTCGATCATCAGTGCTGTACTTGGGGGGTCCTATAGCAATCCTCCTTTCTCCTTTATCATTTTTTGGATTGGTGCTGCTAATATGGGGTGCTTTAATCTAAAAGGATTGTCATAATCAGAGCTGTTGCAGTACCTTCCAGGTGTTGATCCTAAAATTTAGAGCTGTTGGCTTCTCAACTGATTTTGTGGTACCACAGGCAGACCAACCTCTGTTTGTGTGGCTGTTGTTGTTTTTAAAAAATTTGAGCATCAGTCTTTTGTACTCAATAGAACAAATACAGTTGAACATTACGGCAGCTACAATTTACTCCAAAATACAGATTTGAACCGAAATCTTCAAGCGAAATGTTGACTTAGTTATCTGTCATGTTTTTACTACTAATATTCTGTATTTCAGTTTAAATCTGTATTTTGGAATAAAATGCAGCTGCCGTAATGTTCGTCTGTATTTCTTCTATTGAGTACTAAAGACAACAGTAGCACAACAATGGCCACACGAGCAGAGGGTGGTCTGCCTGTCGAAAGTTGAAATTAATTTCAAGGCCTGAACCCCATAAAGTGAGTGTCTGATACCTTTATTAGGGGCATTCTACAAATTTTCTGAACACCACCACCATTGTAACACATGAGTACCCTTGATGGGGCTCTTCCATTCCCTAAATCCAGCTAATGAGGTCATTGTTGTTTACAGCAAGGACTTGACTTTAGCAGCATCACAAATGCAGATATCCAGGAGATGGAGCAAGTTAGGGGACACCTTCACATGATGCTGCAAAACTGCAAAGGGTTCTCAGATCAGGGAGATTATGATCATGCACCAAGTACCACAACTACAGGTGAATTAAGGAGTGGATAGCCATTATAAATTATAATTACTATATATTATTGGGGGTGAATCCTTGAAAACTAAGAAAAGTTTTAATAGAATTTGAAATGATATTATTAGTATTTATTATTATTATAAATATTAATGTACTTAAATGCAATTTAAAGGAGTTAAAAACTAAGAGAGCTCTCAGTGCTAGAGATCCACAGTTGTTCGACATGGGCATGCCCAGTATTTCACTACATCCTTCATGTGTATTCAGTGGTGCCAGTGCCACAAGGTTTCTTTCAGCCATTTTCTTCTCCACCCTTCCTCCATACTCGACAAATAGGGAGAAACAATCATCTGTGTTCTGTGCTTCCTCCTACACTACTTTCATGTTCCAGCTGCTTCCTGTGTGCTTAACAACAGAACAGAGCACAGTCAAGGCATCTTTATTTGTTACACATAAAAATTTTATGTGATGATTTCATGATACTTGCACACTACCCTGCCCTTGTTGGGCTTGAGAAATTAGATTTCAACTTTTTGCTTTGAAGTAAAGCATTTTCATATTTTACAGATTATGAAACCCAAGACAATGACGGGGAGAAAGAATCTGTTGTTAGTGTGGACACCACAGCTTTGTTGCATAGACTGCTGCCAAATTCTTCACCACTTTCAGAGCTACAGGTATGTTAGATTTTTTTATTCTACAGTCTAACAAAAATGATTGACCTCAAAATTCTCAAAATAGTTCATCAGGTCCCAGTTCTTTAAAAAGGTGGATAGCAGTATCCAGTGAATAACACAAACAGTTTCCCTAATACTTATCTACTGAATAGTGATTTATCGGTTGTTCAAAAGTTGGATAACGCTATCCACCGGATAAATTGCTATCCAGAGGATAAGTATTAAGAAAACCAATTATTGCGCTATCCTTTATTCAGTGGATAGCGCTATCCACCTTTCAAACAACTGGCAGCGTGCAAAGAAAGTACTGTCCGATACCCCGGGGCTAGTGGATTTTACTATCTGGCTAGTGAATTCTGTTTCTAACTTGCCCGACAGGCAAGTGATGTTTTATGAGGAATTTGAATAACAGAAGAACAAAAAGTTTTTGGGGCTAGTTGAAATAACGACTGGGCTAGTAAATGCTAGCTTCAGCTTGCCCGAATGGCAAGCTGTAAAAATGATTTTCTTTGCACCCTGAACTGGGGGCAGGTGGATAGTGCTATCCAAAATTTGAGCAACCAGGGCCAGTCCATTATCTAGTAAATAAAGAATGGAGAAGACTCATTCATGATGGTTGGCTCAAGTACAGTGTATAAGCTGCCAAACACAATGTATATGAATTTTCATTTGGTTTATACAGTGTAGTTGCCTAGAGTTATTCATGAAACCTTTATTTGTTCACCCAAACTGCGAGGACTGGTTTCTTCTCGCGATGCTAAACTATGATTTGTGGCGTCCGGTGTAGAAACCTCTGCTTGTAGAGTACTGTTCCTTCAACGAACATTGTTCTGACAGAGTCACTTCTTCATATGAATCACTCTCACAAATTCAAGTCTGAATATGAAGGAAACAAGAGCGCTCTTGTTTTACATGTATATGTGGACAAAATTCATAACGATTGAAATGATGCTACTTTTACTGCATTCCATATCACGTTTTTCTTCTTCTTTGACCACTCTCTCACCCCCCGCCCCTAACCCCCTGCTGACTCCAAGAGTTTTCTGACCCAAGGGCCAATTGAAAATGCTTTCATCTGTCAGACCTGACTCAACTGATCAGGAACTTAACATGACTGGATATAATAATTATTAATACGACCAAAAAACACTGTAGTTTCAAGTCAAAGCAACCTTACAAATGTATTTTATAAGCTTTGATAATTATTATTCCAGAAATTAACCCTTTTTCATAAAAATACATTTTATTGGTTTTTAGGTCCATTTTCAAAATGGTCAACAAGTCCTCCCATCTCATGACCAATCAGGAAAACACATGGTCTCATTTTCTGGGGATAAAAGGCTGAAAGGAATTTCTAGCGGAAAAGTTACAAATGACAAAACACTTCTGTCTGAAAATTCACTTTTGAAAGATCAAGTAGAGAGGGAAAGATTCAGAAGAAAGGTAGGAACAATTCATTGAAATACATGTTCTGAGCTCAGAAAAATGACAACTAGACTCTCACTGACAGAGTTTTCATTAAGAATTCCACTAGCAGGAGAAAGGTGCAATGTTACAGGAGAATATTTTGAAAGATGCTCTGCATCTAAGTAAAACTTAGTCATAGGCTACCGAACATTAGCCGGAAAATTCTGCCCAATGAACACCCTCAATAAATGAACACCCTCAATAATTATTGGTCATGATACCATATTTTTGGAGTCAAAAAGGGGTGAACATTAAGAGTTGCCTTAGCTTGCAGGTTGACCAAGATAATTTTCTGCTTTTCTTGTCTTTACATAATCATTATTTTCACCAAGAGACAGGGTTGTCAGAAAGTTTTGAAGTAGATGGCTGAGTTGTCAAAGTAAGCGGCCAGTCCAGTGATATTTAAAAAAAAAACGCCATCCGTAAAGAAATGCCAAGCAGAGTAGCCGGCCGATACTAACCAAATAGGCGGTGATATTCGCTGGAAGCCAGCTACTTTTGACAACCTTGAAGAGAATCAAGAAAGGACTTACAGAGTTATTTTTCCTTCTCAATGTCCATGGGAAGTAAATCACATGAATATACCCTTGTACCCTTTTGTACATTTGGTATTAAATAAACTAAATGACATGTATTTTGCATTGTACTAGCATTGTGAGCAACAAATTCAAGAGCTGCATGGAAAAGTAAGTTAACTGTCTCTATTTTCTCAAATTTGTTGTCATAAACCACGATGAGGAGTTAGGGCATACACAAATGTATCTCACTGTTTAGTACATGTAGCTCCTTGGATTGTGATGCTTAGATATTTCTCGAAAAATTATTCAGTATAATATTATGTAATATTTTCAGTTGCTAGAAGTTCAGCAGCAGTTAGCAGTCGCTGTATCTGCAGAACAAAAAAAGGATGTCATGATTGAACAGCTTGACAAGGTAGCTTCAAACTTTATGACCTAAATTGTACCAAATTTGGCATATTCGTAAATCCTGGACTCAACTCTGTAATAGTTAACCTATTGTCATTCATTTGTAGAGTGGGAAGGTTCAGGCTCTTTGGCAGTCACTAGCTAACTGACACCTTTCCCATATTATGATTTTGGACTGATTTTTTCCTGCTTTCCACACAGCTTGTTTGTACACGTAAAGTAACATATATATGAATTGATTCTGAAAATAAACAATATTTTTAACCTTTGCACCAGACATTAGCCAAAGTTGTTGAAGGATGGAAGAAACATGAGGGAGAGAAGGTCACCATTATAAACCAGCTAAAAGTTGAAAGGGAAAATGCTGAACAGTCACAGCAGAGACAACAAGAGGTAATTAGCAGAGGCAAGGGAAAATGTGGCCTGTACTTTTTCCATGGCTTGCTGCAAATTGCTGTTATAATTATTTTAACTATTTTAATTTGTATTTTGTCATATAAAGTGTGAGGAAAATCTCCATTAATTTTGGCTCACTAAATAATACTTGAAAATATTGTTTTGAAATAAGCCGAAGCAAGAGAGTCTTCAAAGACTTTTTCATAAATTACCAGTGTACATTAATGTATTGGTGCCACGAAAAATACAGTTTTCATAATAAATCTCATAAAAGTACAAGATCTCATCCATGCATCCAAAGCTGAGGTTTACCTTCAGTGACACCATATAATAACTCTCAAAACTTTGGAGCTGTGAAGACCACCGTTAACATGTAAAGCTTCAAAAATAAACTTTTAGTGTGTTAGTTAAATGAGAGGTGAATTAAGACGTGACACCCCTTAGAGTGTACTTTCTCTGGTAGTGACCAGATACAGCCCTAGTACTGGTGAAGAGAGATTATCAGGTGAGCACACTCACTTTGGAAACTTTGCAGGCTTGTGATCCAAATCATGTCGTCACTCTTGGATTATTTTTCAGATGTTATTACAGTTTGAAAAAGAGTTAGCTCAAGCTGTGGAAGCTTTAACAAAAGAGCAAGAAAAAGCTGCAAGAGCTGAAAAAGAAAAACAGATGCAGGTATATTCTCGTGACAATTTTTTCAATTTTTTGACAATTATGTTTTGACAAGCTGTGGTATTTATTATGGTTGACTTTAGTAGTTGGTTGCATTGGGTACCAGACTTTGAAGTTGTAGACCGGACTAGGGTTTAATTTTGAGCCAGTCCAATACTTAGTCTTAAAAAAAACTGCGAATAATGTGCTTTCCCTGTCTGTAACTTCCTGGTCTTCTTAGATAATTAAGAACAAAACACTCAGTTTCCATCTCACACTACTTTTACCAACCTTATTCTTGTTGGTTGCACGTACAAGAACTACTTGGAGTATTGTTGGGAACTGGCTGAGATTTCATAATTGATCATTGAAAATAATTGGATTGTCCCACCCAATCAATATTATTATAGATTATATACAAAAAAACTTCAAACAGTTTGTGGTCATTGATTTCAGCTCAAGCAACAAAAAGAGGAAAGAACCAAGTTACTGGAAAGTCTATCAAAAGAAAAAGAAACAGTTGGACAGATAGAAAAACAAAGAGACGAAATTATGAAAGAGAAAGCGGAACTGGAAGAGAAGTATGCAGAGGCTGAGGAAGCCTTGAAAGAGGTACCATACATGTTAAGATTGCATCGAGGAATTTCAAGCAAAGATTTCAGGGTTTTTATTAGGCATCAGAGATCGGAGAATTCTCTATTTACTATGCAGAATTCTCCGGCTAATGTTTAGTAGCCTATGACTTTTTTTGTTAATCAGATGTGGAGCCTCTTTTAAAATATTCTCCTGTAACGTTACACATTTCTCCTGCCTTTAGAATTCTTAATGAAAACCCTCGATTTACTTGAAGATCACAATGTGATAGAGGGAATATACAACGTTAGAGGTTTGCATGAATAAATAGGTGCCATATCATTTAACAAGTTAAATGTCAAATTAAGTAGAATTTTAAAATCAATTTGCTCGGCCTCCAGAAGGCCATGCAGCTCTCTCTTAATTTGACTGTAATGCTGTCATATATTATTTCCTAGTACCTGTTAGGAAGGCATGCAGCAGAGTTCTGAACATACTGCAATTTGAACCTGATTTTGTGAAGGACCAGACAGGAGAGAATTACAATTATCTAACTTTGACTTTACAAATGCAGATTCACAAAGATGCCAACCTCTGGAGATCTAAAATCTGGAGACTCTCTCTCTTACACTACACCCCCCCCCCCTCCCCCGCCCCCCCCACCCAGCCCCCAAGTGGGTTAGGACATTATATGAAATCTTACATGAACCCCATACTAACAAATTTCTTTTCCATCACTATAATGGTGAAATAACAGGGTTTTCACTAAGAATTCTAGTAGCAGGAGAAAGGTGTAACTTATAGCAGAATATTGTGAAAGAGGCTCCATGTGTAGCCTGTGTACAGCCGCCCCTTCCCTGTACACAGGCTACATGTGTGAATATAAAAATTAATAGTCACAGGCTATCACACATTAGTAAAATCCAACTAGTGGTCTATTATCAGTGCTGCATTCTGATTGGTTGAGCTGCTACTAGGCTATATGTTATAGCCCTCTAGTAACGAAAAGCGCCAGCTTTTTAGCAGCAAAAAAAGGATTAAAGTTTAAGCTTTAATAGCTAAATTTTTTTTATTCTCGATATTTTTGACCAACTAGTTGGATTTTACTAAAACAATTATTCCTCTCGCCCTCATGGCCCCTGAGTCAACAGCCCATTCGGCCTTCGGCTTCATGGGCTGTTGACTCAGAGCCCATTTGGGCTCGAGGAGTACTTGTTAATTAGCCGGGGAATTCGTTGTAGTAAACGGAGAATTGTGCGATCTCCGATGCCTAATGAACACCCTGAATAATCTTTGCCCATGACTAAAGACATGCAAAGATGCCCCAGAAACCATCCTGTTAAGATAAAAAATTCGAGTTTTGACAATAAAAATGTGCTAAAGCACAAAAAGGGGAAAAGTCTATTTTATCCAGGAGATTTGGTGACCCCTACAGGAGAGTTAGTAGTATACGGATTTTCGCGCCATGGCTAGTATATTTAAAATTCTGTGCCTCCCTGCCATGATCAGCCCCCTCACCAACAGATAGGCACTTGTCACAGTGACCAATCAGTGGAAAACAAAGGGGTTCGGGTGGGGAAATGCAAGATCCAGATGCTAAATTAAGCCCAGTGGCTGCCATGAAATGCATAATTATGAAGCACCATCAAACTTAGCACTTCCTGACAACACAAGATGGTGCCCATTTTTGGTAACTGTAAATTTCAGTAAAACATTTTCTTTTTCATTTTTTTTTTTTTGGAGGAGAATAATACAGATCAATTGGTACTTGAGAGTCGGAGTATTAAAAATTAATGTTTTAATTGTATTATTCAGCAAACAAACCTTATTGAAGAACAAGAGTCGAGAATAAGAAGCCTTGAAGCTGAACATGAAAAGTCATTAGCAAGGGAAGGGGTAATAATACTGATGGACATATTTAAATACTATTAATTTATAGAAGTATTATTATTTTGTACTACTAGACTAGCTATTCACTACAGACAGTTAATGTTTTAAACTAGTATAAAAATGAGAGTGTTAAATGATCATGATATCTTATTTATTCACTGATTCACAACTGGTGTAAGAAATGTGCTCAAGAATTAACGTTAGCTATCCTATTCCCAGGGAAGTACTCCGAATTTCAAGTGACAGGGATGATTGAAGGATTTTTGGGGGGTTTGAATTTTTCGATCTGTGGGAAATTTTTGGGTAGGAACATTTTCATTTTTGGCAAGTATTTTTTTGGGTAGCTTGATTGAAGTAGGGATTTTTTGGGGTATTCAAAACAATCTGAAGATTTGGGTCGCGTAGTTCCTCTGGAAGTTTTTATGGCTCAGAAATTCAGCATGAGATTGTTTTGAAGTTAAAGTTTGGTACAGGGATTTTTTGGGGTTTTGATTTTGCCCCCATTCAATCATCCCTGTCACTTGAAATCTGGAGTACCCCACCGCCCCCTGGGATCCTATTACAAAGCTTTTCTCAAAATTTCTGACCTGTTCATGAATTCATTGCATGATGTCTTCATCAGAGTATGCCCATGAAAGTTGATTAATTATGTCTTTAAATTTTTACTGAAATCAGGAAAAACTTAAGCAAGAAATGCAGACAGTGAAGGTAAGTCAAATTATGGAGTTTTGTAGTTTTTTTTTTGCAGGGGGCTGCAGTACAAGTACCATCAATATATTGCATAGCAGTATTACTTCCAGAGTGCACTGGAAGACTCGAGAAGTGAAATCACTAAATGGATATGGTTATTTTTCAGGACAGCCAAGCTGTTCTTGCATCAGTCCAAAAAGAAGTTCAGCGTCTTGAGATGGAGCTGGATTCAAGCAACAGAGAAAAGGTTTGAGTCCTTAGTTTTTTGTTTTAAGTGTTCCAGCCAATTTTGCACAAATCATTTTCTCTGTGAGCAGTCAAGTTTTTTCAAATTGACTGGGACTATGCCACATGTATTATGTATTCTACAGACAAATCTATCAACAACTCACTTTAGAAAGTTGGTTTACTAACTTAGAACAAATGCCACCAAGTAATAGTCTGTCAACAGTTTCCAGCACCATGCATACAAACAACTTATTGACAGACTCAAGCAAAACTAACTACAAGACAATAACTGGACAACCAACAATTTGACTAAACAACAAATGACTGTTTAACTGTGACAAAAGATAGATCGAAATGCGCCAATGACTTTACGAGTCTTCAAAGGGCTCCAATAACATCACGGCTTAACTGCCCAACAACGAATAACATCATGACTTAATTGACCAATCAGATCAATAACCAGAGTTTGATACCATCAACTGACATGATACAACTCACTTTGACTCTGAAGATGACTACTGCACAGGTTGTTGAAACGTCAGTCACTGTCAACAACAGTCCTTTTCAGAACTACATTCACCTGGATGGTCATACTCAACCTACTTATGAAAAGGATGGGAATTCAAAGCACCTCATGTGAAAGATACTTTGACTGGTACTGGCAAAGACTGGTTTCCCTTTTTTTCATTGCAATGGCTGAAAAAAGTCCAGCAATTGAAGCAACCTCAATAATTTCAGGTATCATAGCTGCACTAAAACATGGAAGTCAGCTTTAAGATAGAACCCAAGTCTACACAAAAAACATAACGTTGTTGTCGGAATAGTCACACTGTGACTGCTGCTGCCATCAAGAGTTGTTTCTACACGATGCCTTTGATCACTAATTTTTTTTAAATATTACAGTCCTCATAGTGTTCACAGGCATCGTAACAAGTTCCTGCTGAGTTGGTTATTTTAATTTTGCTCATGCTTAAATTACTATTCAATTCTAAGGAAAGCTTAAAAATGGAGCTTCGTTTGATGGAAGCAAAGCATGAAGCCAATAGAACAAAGGAGGAAACAGAGAGACAAGCGGAGTTGGAGAGGGAGGTTTGTAATAACTAAAGTTTTTGTCGTAACACGAAAGTTTAAGATGTAATAGCCCTGCAGGATAGAAAATAACCAGCATGCTTATTTGCAATTGGGACACCATTTCTGTTACAAATCTTGTTGAGGATGTGACTTGAAGGAGGATTTGAAAGTTAGCAATTTTTATTATTATAATTATTGATTTGAAATTTGGTATTGTGAAGCCAGAAGGAGACAATGATCACTTAATCAAGGGCAGCTTATTTGCAAAGAAAGATTAACGTCACTTTTATGGACCTCGGTCTATAAATTAATGATAATACCATTTTATAATAATTAATTTTTAAATAATGATCTAATAACATGTCATGATGTAATTTATTAATGTATACTTTTATCATGATAATAATATTGTTAATATTTAAAATTGTAACAATTAAGTAGCATAACCATAATTTAACAGATGACAAAGCGATTAGAGGAGATGCATGATCAAATGGCTAAAGATGAATCAGAGTTAAGAGATTCACATAGAAAACAGGTATGTAAAGAAATTCAGCTGTTGATTAAAAAGTGTAAAACAAGAGTGGCGGAGAAAAATGTCCCTCTGCTTCTCTCATTTTCCTGACCATTATAAGTCTTTGTCTTGAAGTAAAAAAGCAAATTAGTGGTTGCTGTAAGTTGATTTTTAATTAAGGGCTGTGGCTCCTATTAATTTTTCCACATTTTTGCTATGGATGAGAGCTTGAATTCAAGACTGTTTAATACTTAATATTACTTATTTAATAGATGTTAGTAATAAAACAATAATTATTACTATGATATTTTTCATTGGCAACTTGCAGGCTGATGTTCATTGAGTGTGCACATTTATTATACGCTGCATTACCCCACTCTGACAATAAAAGAGTTTTGTTTTTTATGGTGCCATTGAAAATCATCGTACCAGACATCACATGAGAAGACAATGCACTATCAATGCAAACAGGTCAAAGTTCTTATTTTTGGGTGTGGTCGGCAGATTAGGGAGTTTTACCTACTAAGTTCAATGTTTGGCCTGACTTTATGATTTACGGTGGAGGCATACATGGCCAAGCAGTTAACACCTGGAATTCCGGATCAGGAGGTCTGGAGTTGAAGCCTAACCCATCGCGTTGTTTCCTTAGACAAGGGACTTAACTCCAATTAGTCTCTTTTAACCCAGGTGTATAAATGGATACAGGCAACATACTGTTGGGGGGTAACCCTCGATGGACTAGCATCCCATCTAGTAGGGGAGTACCAATACTCCTAGGCTTGCTTCATGCTAAGGAAACCAGGATAAGCTCTGGCTGTTTGGGCCTTTGGATTGTGTGCACCCTTTATGATTTACAGCAGAAGGAACTGTGAAAAAATGTCAACTTTGCATTATTTTGTGCTTTATTGTAATATTATTATTTAAAAAAGAGATGTGCACGCTAGAGTGTATTTGCCTACTGTCCACCAGCTTTTGTGTTGATTGTTGTTATTGACTGGCTGTCTTTGCATTCTCATTTTAAGCTGCAGGAGATGAACACTAAGCACAAACATGACCTCCAACAACAACTTGCTAAATTTCACGAGGTAAGTCTTGGAGCATATCAGTGGTAACTGACTGTGAGGCCCATTTAATGGTAACACACAATGTTATTAAAGTTGGATTGAAACTGCGGCAGCAAAGAAGACAACTGCAAAGGCAGTAGCGAAAAAGGAATCGGGACTAGGCTTCCTCCTCAATCCATGACCCAACCTAAGGTTTTGAAATTTGGACCATGCATGCACATTCCCCCTTTAAGGGCCCTGTGAGTGGCACTGTATCAAACAGAGCATAGCAATAAACTGCCTTTTATGATGATTGAACCATTGGTCATTTACATCTGATTACACTTTGCTTTCCAGGAGTTAAAGAAAAAGGATGCTAAACTGAAAACTGTGTCTGATGAATATGAAGAGAGGTATCAACATTCTTCTTGATTGTTCCGTTTGTGCAAACTGATTGTTGTTTTTTAATTGTTAGCTAATAAGTCACAACTTTCCATTTTCTACACTCTCTAAAATGTTCACTACTCAGGTGAGACTGGCAGAGCCATGGTCAAGTGATTTTAATCCTTTTATTTTTATGATCAATTATATAATTTTAAAATCTGTAAGACAGTAAACATTGGAAATTGCAGTTGATTCCTACTGCTAACAATAACAATGAACAGCTTATTCCAGGAAGTGTCTTTCAAATCATACTTGCACATTACAGAGGATGAAACCAAATTGCACCAAGATAATATGTCATTTCCAAACAGTGTCATGTTCTCAAGCAATTTGTTCTACAATTTGAAACGTCTCTGCACAAATGAAGTGACAACCCATAAACACTGTCACCCTTAAGATTGTTGGCGTTTAAGTGAAATTCAATCATTGACTGAGAAGAGCCAACCATAACACTGACAGGCCAACTGTGGCTTTGATGTGATAAGCATTGCACTTACATGCTATCCATAGTGCTGACAGGGCAACCATGATAATGACAGGCCAACCATGGTACTATCAGGCCAACCACAGCACATACAGGCCAACCGTGGCATTGACAGGCCAATCATGGCACTAACAGCTCAACCATAGCACTGACTGGCCAGCCATAGCACTGATAGGCCAATCATGGCATTGACAGTTCAACCGTGGTATTGACAGGCCAACCACAGCACTGACAGGCCACCCATGGCACTGACAGGCCAACCATAGCACTGCCTGGCCAGCAATAGCACTGACTGGCCAACCATAGCAGTGACTGGTCAACCATGGTGGCCTGTCAGTGCAATGGCTGGCCTAACAGTAACCATAGGACTGACAGGCCAACTATGGCACTGACAGACCAACCATGGCACTGACTGGCCAGCCATGGCACTGACAGGCCAACCATAGCACTGACTGGCCAGCCATAGCACTGACAGGTCTACCATGGTACTGTCCGGCCAACCATGGCACTGACAGGCCAACCATAGCACTGACTGGCCAGCTGTAGTATTGACTGGCCAACTGTGGTAATGAAAGGTCCACCATAACACTGACAAGTCAACCATAGCACTGACTGGCCAGCTGTAACACTGACTGGCCAAATATGTTACTGACAGGTCCACCATAACACTGACAGGCCAACTATGGCACTGACTGGCCAACCATAGCACTGACTGGCCAGCCATAGCACTGACAGGTCAACCATGGCACTGACAGGCCAACCATGGCACTGACAGGCTTACCATGGTACTGTCAGGCCAACCATGACACTAACAGGCTAACCATGGCACTGGCAGGTCAGCCATAACACTGACAGGCCAATCATAGCTCTGTAAGGCCATCCATGGTACTGTCAGGCCAACCATGACACTGACAGGCTAACCATGGCACTGATAGACCAACCATGGCTCTGGCAGGACAACCATAGTACTGACAGGCCAACCTTGGCTCTGACAGGCCCACCATAGCATTGACACGCCAATCATGGCACTGACAGGTCCACCATGGCACTGACAGGCCCACTGTAGCACTGACAGGCCAATCATGGCACTGACAGGTCAACCATGGCTCTAACAGGCCCACCATAGCACTGACATGCTAATCATGGCAGTGACAGGCCCACCATTGCTCTGACAGGCCAATCAAGGCACTGACAGGCCCACCATAGCACTGACACGCCAATCATGGCACTGACAGGCCCACCATAGCACTGACAGGCCAATCAAGGCTCTGACAGGCAACCATGGCACTGGCAGGCCCACCATAGCACTGACAGGCCAATCAAGGCACTGACAGGCCAACCATGGCTCTGACAGGCCCACCATAGCACTGACAGGCCAGTCATGGCACTGACAGGCAACCATGGTACTGGCAGGCCCACCATCGTGGTAATGGAATGTGCTATGAGTAAGAATTAGCCTCGCAGAAATTCTGCTTTAAGGGGGTTAAGTGTTTATGCCTGATCAGACAGGTAACTGAGATTTAATGCAAACTCAACATTGTTATCTTACCTAAAATGCTTTTTTTTTTTTCAGAATCAGTAGTTATCAAGAGAAAATGGCCTCACTTGCCAACTCACAGCAGTATTTAGAGAAAGAAAGGTACGTTTTTTAGCAGGTTCCACTCTTAAAATGGAATTACTAGAAAACGCTGGAATATTCTTCCAGGGCCCTGGAAAACTCCTTGAGAATTTGTGCAAAGGGTAACCTGTGTTGCCCATGGCCATTTTATGTATCATTCTTTTCATATGAATACTCTTTCTTTTTGTTGAAAACATCTTCTGTATAGTACTGACCCTTACTATGTTGACAATATCCTATGGGCTGACCACTGGTAGTATACCTCTCTCACAGTACCTGTAAATGCATGTTTCTTTAAATTTCCAACATTTTACAAATAAACTTTTAGCACTCGTCAGAATGAACAGGCAAAACTAACAATCTTTTTCATTCACTTTAATATCTTTTATGGTTATGTAAGTTAAGATCTAAAGCCTCATTGGCACACGTAAAAACATACTTTAAAATTTGGCTACATGGGTTAAGGAATATTATTATAAGTAATAATTGGGCTAAAACTGACAAGGCAAATTTTCTGAGTTCATCGGTGCTGCTTATTTGCAACTTCTTTGTAGACACTCCTAAGAAACGTATGGAAGGTGTACTTGAACTGTTTATTATTTCGTAGACACACACTGACCCAACGTCTGCAGAAAATGATGAAATCTCACTGTGAAGAAGCTTTAAAGTTATTAAGTTCCAGTTCTATTAAACGTTCTCCTCTACCAGAGAAACACAAGGTATTTTTTCAGTTAATTAATTAGTTAATAATAGTGTTAATTACAGTGATAAGTTGAGTGCCATTTCTGTGCATACAATAATTATACTGAATACCACACACATCTTTTTTGGGGTCTTTAAAAATCTACGTGAAGAAAACTGACAATAACTCTTTATTTGACTGTATCGGCGTAGCTCATCCAACAGCCAGGGCTTCTGATAGGTCGCAGAAGAAAAAGTCAAATTTCGCGGGATTTTGAGGGACAAATTCGCGGAAAAATCGGCCAATTTCGCGGGAGTTTTCGGGGCATACTTCACAAAAAAACAATCGGTAAAAACCGGCTGATTTTGTGGTTATTTTCAAGGCAAATTTCGCTAGAAATCGATCAGTTTTGCGCTGATCAGAGCAGCATTTCTAACGTTTTTCTAACAGAGGTCATTATTTACTCTTTCAACAACAACAACACGCTCCAGAAATAGGCCAATGGCAAAGCCTTTAAGATCATGGCTAGTGCCCAGTTTTACGCCTTGTAGATTCGGGACGTTGTTTGCACGTTTCAGTGACGAAGTTCCAAGATAAATTTGCAAGTATATGGCAAGTAAATAGCCCCTACAGCTGAAATAAGTTTCAAATATATGTTGTACAAACATGCATTTGATAAGATTTCTACCGAATTTCGCGGTATTTTTCGTGTTTTTGTGAAATTCGCGGGATTTCGCGGATTTACCTGAATTTCGCAGCTCCGCGACCGCGCGAAATATCAGAAGCCCTGAACAGCACCGCTTTGAGCAGCATTTAAAAATTTACTTTGGTTGTTAGGTTAATAAATAAAATTGAGTTTTGACTAGCATGGTTTCTGTTTTTCTTCTAGTTCAGCTATGATCAGCCCGGCTTTTTTAACACAGATTTCTCTTTGAAGTGGGGTAAAGGCAGTGAAGGCACACAACAGCCTGATAAATTACCAATCACTGCCGCACTTTTTCCATCCTCACACGTACAACAAAATGAGAAGATGTCAGACAAACCCTTCTCAAGTCTCTTACCAGCTTCTAAACCTCATTTGCACGATGCAATAATCCATGACAACTCACAGACAGACAGTGGCATGTTTTCATCTGGAAGTTATCTAAGCATGAATGGTGATGTGGATAAACATGGGGTGTTGTCACGTGACCAGTCCAGTCTTGATTTTTATCCTCTTCGTGCTTATATTGAAGGTGACTCACCCAAGGTCAGTACTGAGTCCCTCGGAAACATGTCTAAGTTCTAACTCTGGCCATTACTTTCGGCAGAACATGTCTATTGTTTTACCTTGTGGTTCTTAAGTCTGAAGCTATAGATGAGATCCTACACCATGACATTACATCAAATAATGAGTAGTACTTTCCTCATGGTTGCCTCAGGAAATGGTCAGGGGGAAATAAAATTCTTCAAAATCAGGGAAAATTCAGGAAATTTTATTTGTGCTACAGGTGGATTACATGTATGCCATTTTGCAAGATGGATGTTACCTTTCAGTTTTTCAGTGTCATCATGAATAATCATTTGACTGAAGATATATATGTGGTACAAATTCTTTCCACAGGCATCAGAGGATGCCAAGGAAAGCAGTCTTTTGGAGCAAACCCTGGAGCCTGATAACACGTTGCTTTCTGTGTTTCCGCATGAGACGCAAGATGAAAGGTACATTACAAAGTTGTGAAAAATTATGTTCCTGCATGGTACAAAATTAGCTATGCAGCATGGTTTAATTTATTAGAGCGTAAAAGCAATACAAAATAGTTTACAAAACGAAAAAAATAAATGACAATAATACTACTATAATTACATGTATATAAGATGAAAAGAGTTAGAACCTTGGTGCAAAACTCAGAAAATTTCCTTAAAACAGTTATCTTGGTGACAAAATTTTGAAAACATCTGAAGGTCATGGAAAATTTGGAAAGGATGTGGAAAAACTCATGGAATTAAAAAAAAAAAAACTAAAAAAAGAGTACAGTTCCTAACAGCCAAAGGTGCAATATAAGTATTAGAGAGGTTAATCATCATTTTTATGGCAAACGGCAAATGTGAATTTGTACCATGTGACCAAGTTTTTCATTTACTTTTTGTTTACTGTTCATTATAATTAAACGAAAATCGGTAGATTCACGCCAATTCTATCCATCAAAATAATGTTTTAAGCTGTTTTTATCTGCTCATTTCTAATTTTGAAAATTTCTCTACTTGAATCTCATGTTTTCCATTTGCCATAACCACAATGCTTAGTCTCTTTATTAAAGCAATATCGTGCATCCTGGGAAACCAATACTGTTGACATAAGGATAGCGGTTCCTGTTGTTAGCCAACAGACTTACAAAGTCAAACTAGTGTTCAAGTTAATAATTATGTATATTTGAGTTGCCAAGATGGTTACCAGTACCTCACAAGTGCCAAGAGCTTTTGATTTGGCTTTCTGTATACCCCTAACATGTAGTAATTTATTTCAGGCCTTTTTTTTAGCTATACATTCAACCCATCTGGTGTTGTTATTAAAGTAATAATTCAAATTGGTTTGTTATTAACAGACCTGTCACAATGCCAGCAGCCCAGGATATCACAGAGAAACTTGAAGAGCAGGAGTCCCGTCAAGCCGAGTTAAACCACTATGTTAAAATGGTATAATTACCAGATTTCTTTGCTTACCACTCAGCAACCAAGAATTCACTGAGTTTATCTTTTCACCCAGATCCCACTCTGTCCAAGATTTGATGAAAAAGAACTAGATCTAAGCAGTTAGTTAGAGTATTTAGAGGATTTGCCCCAAGAAAAAATGATCACATGTCAGTTCCCGAAATCCCCAACAGTAAAAAATTTACTTTTCAAATGTTGGTAATGATCGCTGACCATCACAGAAATCTGGGATGTGTCTTGAAAATAGAAACTCTCCGAATTTCCCTAATTTGTCCCTGACCATCTCAGACTCTCAGCAATATTGACTATTTTGATTTTTCATTAGTAGGCAAAATATGGGATGGTCAGGATACACTAAAATCGCTGATCGTCTAGGATTTTCCTGACATATAAAAACCAGGCTTAAGTTACATTTCATTAGGCTGTTTAAAAAGTAAGTTTAATTCTTTTTTCATAATGATAATAAAACTTTTTAATATTTGTGCCTACAGCTTCTACAGAGGTCACCTGGAGATCAACATTATGAGGTATGGTAATCACCTAGAAATACGTTTTAGTAATTTTATTCATAAAAATAATGACACCGAACTGTGCAACTTCCAGATATACTAAATTTGGAATCAAATAAAAAAAGCTGCAGCTGGCAGTCCTGTATTCTACAGTGCATAACCAGGCGAAATGTGTATCAAAGTGACAGATCTTTTACACCAATGGTTGACACTATTTCTGTCATGTGAAGAAGCTTTCATGTACTGCAGAATAATAACTCTTTGCTATTTTTCCTGTAGGAAAAAAGTCACATGGCTGGAAATGGTCTCATGTTAATTCCATCAACTGTAGAACCAAACGGTTTGTCTATTTTTTGTTTTATTCCTGAAGAGAGCCAGCATATTGCTTCATAATAATTCAGCTCTCAGAACCTACTGCTAGATTTATTAAAAGAATATGATCAGAACTTCTGCTTTCTGGTTTAAGTGTTGTGTACTTAATTCAGTAAAAGTGTGGAACAGAAACTATTTCCATAGGCCGCATCAGCATAAGTTTAACTGATTAGTGAAACCGGATCTTGTTTACTGTGGGTAATGTCGACCGACATATCGGTCGATATAGCGGTCGACACTCGGTCGATAGTCAGTCGACACTCGGTCGACAGTTGGTCGATACTCGGTCAACACTCGGTTGATACTCGGTTGACACTCGGTTGACATAGCAGTCGATAGTCGGTCGATAGTGGGTCGACACTCCGTAGAGGCACGGTCGATAGTCGTTCCAGATGTGTCTCGGCCGATATAGCTTTTCGTTCACCGACACTTCGCCAACTTTTCCCGACACTTCGCCGACATTTCGCAGACACTTCGCCGATAGTTGGTCGATAGTTGGTCGATACTTGACCGATGTGTCGGTCAGTAATTAGTTGACACTCGGTCGATGGTCGGTCAACACTAAGCATTTCCTTTTTTTTGGCTTGGAAAACAAGAAATTAGAAAGCATTTTCAAGCTTGGACCTAACTGTTTTTTTAAATTGTGTTTCTGCTTTTTTAATTTCAAACTTCAATGTACGTAGCCAAAATTCTGGAATAATAGCTATTAGTCATTTATCTAGCCTTTTCTTTTAATTCATGTGGACGGGATTTAGCCTATCTGTATCGATGCCCACCACCTTTTCGCAGACGTTTCCTCCCCTGTTTTTTTTTTAGGGGTGGGGGTGTCTCGCTACGCGTAGCCGGCTAGAATTGAATCATGAAGAAGTCCGCTAAGTGAGAATGATAGGCCTTCAGCTTCTTGTTATGTGATTTATTCCCACCGTGTAAGGCCTATATCTGACTGATTTTTCCTATGCCGAGAATTTTTCAACCGACTCAGAACTACATTGATGAAAAAATGTATTTACAGTTCATTTTTTTTAACCTGTTTTTCCTTAACAAGTTAAGATAATATTAATGTTAACGCGGTGCATACTGTTTTCCTTTTATTGGATGACCAAAAGTGACTTACCATTCAGTATTAATTTCTGTATACGCATGGTCGTCTTTATTTTGAACACAATATAAATATAAAGCAAAAGGACAGAGCAAAAGGACATGATAATGTAATGAGAACGTATGAGTATTTTCCTTGCTGTAAATTTAAATCATTCCCACAATAAATGAATGTGTTCAGTCTGCTGGATATCTTTGTCACCTTCCTTGGCACATTATCAGCACGTTTTATCAATAACTGATCGTTAAACAAAGGACTGTTCCTGATTTCAATGCAGAAATACATAAGTTTAATTTGTGGTCTCTGCACAAACGAGAACTTGGCGTGATGAAGCAGGTCAAAGCCCAATAATAAAAGATGTGTATTCCTCGCTCTTAAAGCATGTCATCGACTGCCTTTTCCTATTCATTATTCGTCCACTTCAGCTAAAACTCAGACGATCGGTGATGATACAAACTGGAAAAAAAACGGTTATCATGTCCTTAGTTCCCAGTGCTCTTCGGTTCGCTTCATAGAGTAATCGCGCCTCGCACTGCCACATGTTCCCCCATCGCATGATAACAGTAATTAATGACGTCTTTGCTTAAAAAAAAGGCCATTGGACTCACCTGATAAATTAACACATGACTGATATTCGAACGACAGTTGACCGATATACCACCGACAGTTGACCGATATACCACCGACAGTTCACCGATATACCACTGACAGTTGACTGATATACCACCGACAGTTGACCGATATATCACCAACATATAACCGATAGTAAGTCGAGGTGCGTCGTCGAAATATCGACCGATACTCGGCCGATAGTCTATCTCATTATCGACCGACTATCGACCGACTATCGACCGACCATCGACCGACTATCGACCGACTATCGACCTACTGTCGACCGACTAACAACCGAGTATCGACCGACTGTTGCTGACTATCGACCTACTGTCGACCGCTATATCGACCGCTATGTCGACCGCTATGTCGACCGATATCTCAGTCGACGTTACCCACAGTAAACAAGATCCGTGAAACCAATGAACATGTTAAAAGTTGTGAGAAATTTTGTGGCAAACAAATAGTTTATTTACACTCATCTCAATAAATATTAGTACAGACATGTACAGCTCCAACAATGTAGAATAGATAGTTTCTAGTTTGAGAGTCAAGGACGCTCGTTAAGTCTTACGGCTATCTTCCTACTTAGTATGATGGTGAATGGTGACAATATTGTGTATTTTGTTTTAATCCTTTAAGTTAGACCCTTCTAGATTTGAAATCATCTCATTTCCACATACCCTTGACTTGCCTGCAAGTTGACTTTTGTAGGTGACTTAAGTCAACTTGTGAAAAAAGGATCATGTTTCTGTTTCCTCAAAGTGATTTTCTCAAACATTATGTCCTCTGATTAGAGGTTAATGCTACCACACACCTGACAGACCACTACCCCCAAAATCAGGTCAGTAAAAGCTGGAACGCTGAAGGCCGGGCAAGAAAAGTATGTTTTGGCTCCTGACTGATGACCCAAACAAAATGGACTTTCAGGAAGTCTACATGTACCCGTTGAATACAGTAAGAGCTAATTTCAGTCTTGTAATAATAATTTCCTTTTTCAATCTTTCTTTAATCAAAAGGAGATAGCCACACCTCATCAGGGGTGATATCTCCAATTCACTTTGATCGTCAACTTGAGGAGCAGGCATCAGACTCTCTGTACCCTTCAGCTACAACCTCAAGTGGTGTTACATCGACAAATCACCCCTATCAGGTATGCTGATGAAATTTATATTCTTATTAAAAGAACATTTGTGCAAACATCTTCTAGCATGATGGCTGGTTTTATTTTAGAATGAACTTTCACTACTGTTAGTGAATGAGTAACTGTCTTGTCAAGACTGTTAACAGTCCCCTATTTTTCTATAAGATTGTCAAGATTGAGCGCTTAGTGTAATGGGTGGCCTGATCTTGAATTCAAATGTAGGAAGGGGGTGGGTGTCGGCCCCTAGGTAGATTTGATACT
>NC_133210.1:13012523-13017523 GCF_958299795.1 Porites lutea
GAGCCAAAGGGTTCTATGCTTTGGTTCTTTGTTCAAAAATTATCCACCTTACTGCAAGTCAATTTATCTGGCAATATTTATAAAGAATTGCCCCTTCTTTGATGTGTTGTTAGGCAAGTGACAGAGCAGACTTCATGGTCAGGACCACACCCAGTCAGCACTGAGGGCCACAGTACACAGGAACAGCGAGTGTCAGGGCCTGGACCCAAGAGTGAAAGGACCTCTCCTCCCCAGGCCTCCCACAGGCAACAGATAGGAGCAGCCAATAAGGCTAAGAGAAGTCTGGATACAAACTTTCACAAGAGACAGGTAGAGAATATTCTCCAAGGCCAAATAATATGGTGTGAGGTCTAAATTAGAATTCAATGCGTCCAAACCTTTTGTTGTCACTTATTTGTAGTTACTAACAGTAAAACCCTGCTATAACAATCCCTGCTATAACAAAGACCTTGTTATAACGAAAAACATCCGAAAGCCCGGCAGAATAACTACAGTAAAATATGTAGAAACAAACCCCACTATAACAAACAGTCCCAAAGAACAATTTACCCTGCTGTAATGAATATTTTTTCCGGTTGCTCACAGCAGTCAGAAAAAACAACAGATTTGAGTAGAAATCACAGCTTGCTTTAATTGAAAGTGCTTTGAAAATTTGATGTCATGATTGTCAGTGCTTTACACTTACAGTTTACAGTATCAAATGAATGCAAATAATGTTTTCTACGTGCAGTATTGAATTTTGGTAATCGTTATTTATTAACTTACCCCGGTTTAACAAATACTTTTGCTATTTACTAGATAATTTGTGATAATGGGGTCTTCGCTATAACGAAGCAGGGCTCGAAATTAACGCTCGCAAACTCGCAAAATGCGAGTGATTTTGATAATCTGCGAGTGAGAAAAATATCCACTAGCAAACGATTGCGAGTTAGAATTATCCACGTCTCCCAAACAAAGGGAAAGAATTTGCTAGTGGTCTCACCAGTTTCTAGTGGAAAAAAATCCTACTAGCAAAACTTTGCAAGTGCACTAAAAAGTTTACTGCGAGCCCTGCGAAGACTCCGCTATAGGTGGTTTTCATGCAATCTCGGGAGACACAAATAACAATGGTGAAATGAACAAATGCTGGTGGACAAACAAAGCGAGCTAATGAGCGATCTTTTGTTTACCGTCCACCAGCATGGCGGCGATGACGTAACGTGAAAACCACCTATAACGAACAATTTTTTCGGTACCGTGGCACTTTCTCATAGCAGGGTTCCACTGTACAGGTTATGGAAAACCTGGAAAGTCATGGAATTTTGAATTTAATTTCGGTCCTTGAAAGTCATAGAAAATTAAAGTTTTGTTTGGTAGATCATTTACTACAGATGTAACCTGCCATCAAAAACAAAAACGCCAGATCACAGGTTACTGCAGATGATAAAGTAAGATAAAAAGGAGTAATTAAACAGCGCGAACAACACGCATTTTAATGGATACCAGAGTTTGTTTCCGTTGAACTGTTTAAGGTCAAAAATCTGCTAAAACAAGTAAAGTTTTGAAAATTTACGAAGTGACAGCTAAACATAAGGTCATGGAAAACTAGAAAAGGTCATGGAAAAAAGTCATGGAATTTGAAGAACTCAAAAGAGTACAAACCCTGTGTACTAAACCTCTCTAAGTCATCCCTAACTAACAACCTTAATTATTATTGGGCCACCTCTTTAGAAACGAGAAGGGGAATTGGAGCAGAAATGCATCCTGCAATTTATTCTTTCTGGGATCGTTACTGGAGATGCGCTGCTCAGCTATTGGCTAATTTTTTCCTTGTCTCTAGTGACGGTCCCAGAAGCCTTTGCAAAAGTTCACACGGCCGAGTTTCCTTCTCAAAGTGGTGAACACAATGATCAATTTAGGTTTCTGAGCAACTCTCCACCTACCCCTCCCCTAAGCCAACATTTTGCCCTAAGTGAGATTAAGTGTTAATGTTAGCTTAGGGAAGGGGTAGGTGGGAAGTTCTCCAAAAACCTAAATTGATCCAATACAACTAATTTTATACCCTTTGATTTTCCACATAAATGGACCTTTTCCTTCTTTTGAAATTTTGTTCATTTAACGCATTCTACTGTCTTCTCTGTGGTTCAGCTATAATACTTATTAGAAGCGTGACTTTTACCCCGGAGGGGGGGGGGGGGGTACTTGAGTTAATTTTTGCTGGTATGTGCCGCTGGCCTCTCGGAGCCCCTACCCCATTATAGTCCATTCTGTGGCCAATTATAGACCCCATCTTAGTCACTTTGGGCAAATGTGTAATTTTTGTGATCCCAATTTAGTCACTTTCTATTATTTTTTTTTGTGTTGAATGTTTTTGTTGAATGAAGAACACTTTACTTTTCACCTACAATACAAACATTCTGGTACGTTTGCTAACGGTAAATATGAAGAACTGTCTTACCACAAAAATCAGAAAATGTGCGACCCCATTCAAGTAACTCTATTGAAAATGCAACACCATTATAGTTGTGAAAATGCGACCCAATCCAGCAACACATCCCCATTAGCCTCTTATAATTGAAGTACCCCCCTGCCCCCGGGACTTTTAACACATTAAAAGGAAAACAGAAGTTTTTGTCATATGTGCAAGGTACTGCACCTATTTGATGGACAGCAGTAAATGTACTTGATTTTTCTCAACAGGTTCAAGCACCTCATACAGGGGGGCCCTCCATTACAGGTCACCCCATCCCCCCACCGGGAAGCCAACCTACAAAGTCTGCTGACAAATCTAACAAGCAGCAACCTAGACAAATTGCAAGTCACTTTGGACCACCACTCAGATACCAAGGGGGTCCTCCAGGGGTGCAGGATGGGGCTAAGCCTTCAGCAAAAACAGGCCAACAAGGAAAAGAAAACAAGAAGCCTCTGCCGGCTGGAAAACAGGCAAAGACTAATGCTTGGAGATAGTTTCCACAAAGATGTATTTGCTATTTTGTTGTATATATTTTTTAGGGAGAAAAGCAAATCTAGATCCTTTATTTTATTGGCCAATAAAACATCTAGAAAGGAACATCTAGAAAACTGTCTTGTTTTGTTTAGATCCACTGACAAAACTAGTTCTGCGCTTGTCCAGCATCCTTGCTTTGGGGATTATTTGCATGTCAAAACTGTACAATGTTGACTGGAAAGGAGGGCAGACTCATTCCTGTTAATGTTTCATGATTTTTCGAGCCCATATTGTGACATGCAGCACCTCATATTTTAATATTTTCCTTTTTTTTGTAATATTAAAAATAACATTAAGTTGATGGTTAACTTCAATCATGACAAATGTTTTCTGAGATGCATTTGTGAACTATTCTCCATTAATAGCTGATTTGAAAGAAGATTAATTCTGTTAATATAAACTGGCATGTATGATTATCTTGCAAGAAATGTCTTTATGCTAATCTTGGCTTCATTATTTTTTTAATGCTCAGTACACAAGTAAACTGTCAACGTGTTCTTGATCAGTTGTAGATGGGCAAACTTCGGATAAACGTATCCAACTTGGAAGCAAACAGCTCGCTTTGAATGGGTTCATCCAGGCGACAGAGTGGATTTTTTACCACATATTCGACATAAATCTGAAGAGAGAAGGATAAAAAGCCCAAAAGTGTTAAGCATTAATTGACCAAAAAAAATTGGAATGGGGCTGGTGTCTAATCTAGTGCTGCAGTAAGCTTTAATGTTCCTAGTATGCAGTAGCCTGCAAAATAAAGAAGACATATTTCCAGCTGTCACATCACCAATGCTTAAATCTCAGGCTAGGTACTCACTGATTACACAAAACACATTCAAGCAGCTTTAGTGCATTAGATGGAACAGTCACGAAATATGCATAAACATGAACATAAGAACTTAACCACCTCCTATTCGCTTACACTTTGGATGATGAAGTGTTATTGAGGACAATCAGCACAAGTAACTGTGGCACCATAATAATTATTAGTAACATGGCACTCATCACAAATTCCTCTCTTCCTGTTTTACCTTCACTATGGAATTCCCTGGCACCAAAAAACATGTTAAACTTTTGTTTAATAGTCAAGGCACGTCAAGCATACCCCCCCAAGATTCTATTAATGAATTGATTATTTTTTGAAAAAATAATGAATCAATTACTACCGGTAAGTTGTTCCTGTAACTAGTATCAAATTCAAATTGGCCTTCTTGCATGCATAATGAGTAGTGAATATTTAAAAGAAATACTCTGTATTTGGTCAGATTGAAAATCTTTGAAGAGAAAAAATTGCTTCAAAGACATTTACATCAATTCAGGGAAACTGAGCTGGTAAAAATTTCAAAACTGCCTCACGTGTGAATTCACGGTTCATTACCCATGCAAGAATGCAGAGATGAATCTGAAATCTACAACTTCCAATGGATTCAACTTTCAAATAATAAATTTGTTAATGGAATCTTGGGAGGGCGGGAGCTTGACCTGGCGTGACTCTAATACATGTATCATGGGTGGAATGACCGTTAATGTGCTTTGTTCAAGTTGAAAATGTGAGCCCATCTAACAGTACCTCCCCACTAACCTATAACTAGGAAGTGCCCCACCCCTCTCAATCTTCCACAAACACAGGGCATTACACACCTTGCTGTAGATATTGAAGAGAACATCTTTTGTGCTTCCCACATTCAAATCTGTGTTCAGAATAAATTTGAGACCAGTTGGTGTTTCATAGAAATGTAGTTTGTATTTGCTTGTTCTGTAATTCAGAAAGCCTTCTTTTCTGTGTTTGAATCAAGGGTAAAATAATATTAGAAATGAAATTAGCCTGCTAGCCTGCTATCTCAGGAAAGAAAAAGAGGAGTCTTGCATACCAACTTTGTAGTACAGGTTAGATAACTTGCCATTTCCTCTATTCTAGCCTAACAGCGTTCTCTACTATTAATTTTTTCTGAACAGTAAAACAGGTGAAGCACAGCATTATTGAGTCTTATAAACTAATAAATAAATTTCATTTCTAATA
>NC_133210.1:13022523-13072523 GCF_958299795.1 Porites lutea
CACATCCAACTATTTGCTGCTGCTGTATCATCGAAGATTAGGAAATCTGGCCCTCTGTCTATCACTTTTTAAGGTTTAGCAAATCCCAGCATGGAGTTCACACTGGTACAACTATTTTCCACTAAAAAGCCATATTTTCCTGCAAAAAGGTTGCAGTCAGTAAGTTGTATTATTTTTCTTTCTTTTTTTTTTCTTTTTGAACAGATTTTGATGACCTTTTTGATGATGATGATCTGCAGTGATCTAAGAAACACTTGAAAATTTTATTGTACAGTTTGCTTGGGCTTAGAATATGTATGTAAATTAAGACCTGACTACTTGACATTCATTTGGTTGTACAGTTAAATTTTTATTATACTGGAAATAAAAAGTCTTGATTCATTGACTAAGTTATTTTTACTAGGTGGTTATGATGGCACACTACACTGTATCAACTCTTTTAACCCAGGAGCAGATCCACACCACAAAGTTTCCACCATTTTATGAAAAATATATTTTTAATGAAAAGAAAAACTTTCCAAGTTAAAATCTAACCAATATCTTCTCTGAATGACTCAGAACCCCAAGAAAGGTGACTTTGGGGAGTCAAAATCCAAACAATTTCGCGGGGGTGCATGCCCCGGATCTCCCCCCCCCCCCTTCCCTAGAAGGATGCACCTTTGGCGATCGTTTAGGAAATCGGTCACTATTAATCCTAGATCCGTGCCTATAACCAATATCATTTTGTACAGAACCCCTCTCTAAGAAGTTGGTAAAATATGAGCAGAATATCCGTATGGGTATTTACAAAGTTTGTAATAAGGGAAGGCTCATCGCTGAGGTCCAACCTTAATTATCATTAACTCACTAAAGTAAACCAGGAAGTGTTTTTGTCTTTTTTACAGTCATAAGGTAGGTCTGTTAACCCTTTTAGGTTCTTTTACAGGCTGAAATGACAGATTTACCTACCCTTTCACATACTGCAGCCAGTGAAATCGCGTCCCTTTCCCCTCCCCGTTGGATCGCGATCGTAGTGAGCATAATTTGCACCTTTAACTGAGGTTCTGCCACAAGCTTTTCGGGGACAATTTACGTAGTTGGTCAATAGGAGGATAATGTGATCTTGCAACCGTCAAGTTTAGATATTACATGGAACACTACCCTTTCATGTACCCGAAGGCTAGAAATAGGTATGCTTTTTGGGAGTAGCCTGCAGGGGTGTAGCCTGGATTTTTCCAGAGGTACGCACAATTTTCCAAATCTCTCTGCTGCCCCCCTCCCCTCTCACCCCACTTCCCCCCGCAACAACGTTTTCACGCTTTATACATCCAGCTTGCTTGCGCTTTTCCCCTCCTCCTCTCTAAATATATTGGTCCACGCGTGGCGTCGCTGGAAACCGACATTCGGGTGTAAGAAAGAAAAGAGTTCGTTGTTTCAGAAAAAAATATTTCAGCGAAACAAGCAGAGTTAAATGAATTAGTGAAACTTATGTGTTGTGTTTTTCTTTTTTTTTCTTTTTTTTTCATTTATTTGCTTATTTCATATAGTTCGCTTTTTATTGTATAGACTATTTTTATAGAGTGATTTTACTTGAACCGTGAAACAGATAGTAGCAAATAGTGCAAAACGGCGTGAGGTAAACAAAAGAAGACTAAAGACTTAGTGCATAATAGTGCGTAGTATTCTACTACCTATTTCACGGTTCAAGTTAAATGACTCTATTTGTTCTACCCCCGACTGTTTCACGTACGCACGTACGTACCGTGCGTACGGATAGCTACGCCCCTGTAGTACCCCTTGTGAAGTGATATGGGTATTGCTCCGTGTCTCTTAAGTCTTCTGTATTGTATTATTTGTTTGTGACATTCACAACCCCAAGAAACTACTCCACTACCCCTTAATAACGGACAGAAACTGGACCGATGGCTGAAAATTTGATATCCTGCCCGCACCGGCGAAATACCCGAAAACATCTTCCGAAATATTTGGATGTTCCGAAGTCATCGGAATGTCTTTAGTGAAGTTGTCATAATTTTTTCGGAAATTTGGGTAAGAAACAATCACATGCGTGTGACTTAGCAAAAGTTGGGAGGTAAATATATAAGGAACTGGGACAGAACCTTGTGGAAACCAAAAACAATTATAACCAGAAACTGATAAGGGGTTGAATTCAACCCCTTATGAGTTTCTGTTATAACTTAATTAAAGTAGAATTCCCATTTCTATACACCTACTATAACATGGTATTGCCAAACGTACGTAAAGGAATTACAATACAAGTAAATCTACCCATTTTCTTTTTTTTTTTTTATGGCATTTTTTTCTATAGTTAAGTTTTCTTGTCGGGAAATTGGTACGGAAAATGACCAGCAATAGATTTATATCTCGCCTCGTTAGGGGTCAGAACCTTATCCGTATTATTAAAATCAGCGCATTTAAAACGTTTATGCCATACACTGGATTTCTTGGAATTTTGAATTGTGTATGTAGTGGTTTGGCCGGAAATTTGTACTGATATGGAGGTTTTCTTGTTATGAATATTTGACTGAAGTTTTGTGGGTAGTTTTTATAAGTTTTTTCATTAACTTATTTTCTTAGGAAATACAAATCATTTGTTATGTCAATTCTTGATGTTTTCGGTCTACAATTAGGCTCCATTAGATCTTTCTTTTGACCGCAGAACAAGTCAGCTTGTTGTTGTTGTCGTCGTCGTTGTTTTTCTCCGTTTGACTATTAAAAGGTGCAGTCCCCACCCCTGAGACCCACTGACGTTTTCACCTTATCACGTGGTACACTACGTCTGGGATCTGTGAACCGGGACGCAGATTGTTTCTGTTGATACCGCTCATAGTCGATTGCTCTTAGGGAAGTTCTCTGCTCCGGTCTTTGAACTTTGAGGTACTCCAAGCATATGTGATAAACTTACAACTTGACTCATTCTCTGGTTCATTAGCAAGAAAATTGTGTAGCAGCCTCAAAACATTCCGAAAGACCTGCAAGAAGCCTGCTGCGACATGGCTCGATATCTGGGCGCCTTTGTTATCATGAGTGAGTAGAAGCCTAACTCTCTTCCTCTTTTCCTTTTCCTAAATTCTTGATTGTTGATCATATTTTGAACTACTCTCATCCAGTAATAATATTTTTTGTGTCTATATACAGTTTTCTTTAGTTTTTTCTTTAATATTGAGACAACAAAATCAGCCTAAATGTACACAATGCCCACGACCCGCTAAAACGTGCACGTTGTCCAGCTACGGGCCTTTTCCAAATTACCGCTTAAATAGAACTTTTCGTACTCCACAAGATGAGGAGAAGTTACTGACAAATTAAAGTACAGGTATACTCAATTTGTTGATGGAACCTAAATCGGTTCGTTTCATCAAATTTCACACCCAGCTCCAAGCCAGGGAATTCCCGGGGGGGGGGGGGGGGGTACTTTAGGAATTTCTGGATGGGGATGTGCCGCTGGGACCCCGGAGCCCTTAACCAACAGTAGAGCTAGTTCAGCTGAATTTTGCTACCTTATATTAGAGGAAACAACCCCAAATCCCCCCTATCCTAGAGTAGCTGTTTTCCAGAAACTACTGAGGTCATTAGCACAGTAGTCTAGCCAAAACAAAACCTTATTACCACAATCCTTAGTCTAGATAAAATCTTCAACCAGCTGATCAGTTTCCTGAAAAATGATACCCTATTCTGGACTCAAACGCTCTGATTTACATACCCTATCCTAGAGAAAACTGCTTGAAAACGATACCCTTCACAGTAGCCTGCGCGCAGACGAAATTAAACTCTGGTTAACTCCGTCTGCGAAACAGCGCCGAAATCCTTGTTCTGGACTTCCAGCTGTGTACCCAGATTTGAGTACGCGCCACTATTGGCCAGTTAAAAAAGGCCTTTGTTTTGTTTGTTGTGATCACCAATCAGGTTGAAGGGAAATTCAAAACGCACTTCCAGTAATTCGTTGAGTCCGTTGGGAGTCCAGAACAAGGATCTCTGCACTGCTTCGCAGACGATACTAATCAGAGTTTAGTTATCGTCTGCCCGCAGGCTACCTTCACAGCAGCACATACCTATATAGCCCATATATGGCAGTACACCCCCCCCCCTAACTAAAAAACACTTGAGATTCAGGAATGAACAACAATAATTATTTTTCATTCAAAATATTTCCCAGATTCTGATTGGCTAAAAGCACACGCATAATTCACCATAACCAGTTACTGATGACCAAATTTGGAAGAATTTTGTGTTTAACGAGGAAATGACGTCAAAAATGCAGCCTTCTACAGGTTAATGCACCGTTAACCGAGAAGACCTTGAGACCAGATTGAGTTGTTTTCGTTGTAAAAACTAAAATGGTGGACATTTCACTCGTTTCAAGAGTAAGAACTACGGCTGGAACTAGGCAAAATAATGGCTATAAGGGTGACATCTGCTATTTGGAGAATATTTGCGGAACTGGACAAACCTAAACGTAAGCTATCAAAGATAAACTTAACATCGATGCGAGTAAGCTTGTTTTAGCTTTGTTTTTAAACTAGGAATTATTTTGAATGAATAATAAAGCAATTATTGAATTCGGCTTTCGTATCACATGAAGAATTATGGAGATCTCGGAGGGTGTTATCCGCCTCGGCCTGTGGCCTCGACGGATAACACCCTCCTTGATCTCCATAATTCTTCATAAGATACTCAGCCTCATTCATTAATTGTTAATTTATTTTGTAACTCGAAACTGGCCTATTTAGCAGACCCTTGGCCCTCACCCTTCCTACCCCTTTCAATATTAAGCAGATATGCATATTTGTCTAAACTATCCCTCGCTTGTTTTCTGTTGAATGAACCTGTGTTGTTGCGGACACCTCTGTTAAGTGAAAGCTTTTTGTTTGGACATCCGTACACCCCTCTTCCAACCCCAAATGCCCCCTGTTCACCCCAAATGTAGGCTACCTTCATACGACAATGGACAAGTTTTCAAGCGGCAGAAAATTGGTGCTTTTAGTACCCTGTGTGGTAGGCGCAAAAGGGAAGGGGAACGGGGGAGGGGAAAAGCACGAAAGCAGGGAAAAGGAAAAGGAGTGCCTGCTATAAGAGCTGGTGTTTCTGTATTACGCCCACCATTAATTTTTCTAAACTTCTCCGACAACATCAACTGTCAATGCATGACCAATCACAATTAATTAGGGGGCTTCTCACCATGGTCTGACCTTAATATTACTTTGTTTACCGGAAATTGTCAAGTCCAGACACTTTTTTCAAGTGATATCATAATCAAGCGAAATAAAACATTTTTTACTTTTCTTGCTCCCACAGTAAACATGACAACCAGACTACAAGCAGTCTCTCTTTTTTTACTGCTCGCAGTGTACGACAAACAATGATCAATTTCGTGTGAATACACATGACCTTCGGTCTTACCTCATCAACCACAATGGTCACAAAGAACAGAACAGTTGCCAACATGAGACGCCAATAATGAAAGGAGATTATAAACAATTATCAAAAAGCTCAAGGGATAGTTTTTACCAAAGCTTTAACTCTCTCTGTACAAACCATTTAGAAGTTCATTCAAGACAGTATATGTTTTTTCTGAAAAGGTGGTCTTGTGAATATTGGCATTGCAGACGTCTGGCAAGAATCGCAATCACTTTGAATCGCTTCTCGGTGTTTGGAAAAATCCAGTATAAAAAACCTCCTGAGCATCTCTGCCTGCTAAACAAGCTATTGAAGCTGGTTCTAGTTTGGGTTCTAACATGAAGTAATGCTTCATGGTTGGAGTAATTTTCTTCCAAAGCTTTTGCCAGTAGAACACATTTCCTTGATGCCTTCATCATGTTTGTCTCTCACACTAATACATGCCAGGATACACACCAATAAGTTACTCATTATGGCTCAGCCAATCAGGAATTTTCAGATGCCAGTGTCCACAGAACTAAACAAAAGGGGGTTCTTATAGCAGGCATCCCTAACCCTCTGTCCCCAATCCCCCTCCCTCTTTCCCTTTCTCCCTATCCCCTACCCCTTTCGACCCGTGCTATGCAGGCTATGCTTTTAGGTGTTCTGTTCTTGTCTAGCCTGTCCAAAATTTGAACACCAAGGTCAAACTTTTTAGCTGCTATACGACTAATTTGACCAGTGCAGTGTGCATGCTGTGAACACCATAACCGTCTGAATTTCATACTACAAAAGCGTGGTTCCATGGATGCATGGTAACTCAGCTGTTAGATGCTAGTTTTGTTTCACTAAAGTAGCACTGTAAAACCACTGGAAAACAATTGAAAGTCAACCTTGGCTAGTTGGCAAGTTCTGTGTGAACAGAGCTAAAATTTTGAACAGTTCGGTGTAAATAAAGTGACTGGTCAAATTTTTCAGCCAGTCAAAAATTTGTCTGATGCTGTGTGAATGTAGCTATAAACTTGATATATGGAGTAAGTCCCTCCACTTGATTCAAAGTCCTTGATCAACCACTGTACATGCTGCATTAATGTCTGACTGTGGCCAATATCTATGATTACTCTCCAGGTTTGATTCTGAGCAGACTAGATGTTACCATTGCACTCAATAACACAACATCAATTCCTATGTCAAGTTCAAGCGGCCTTACCACCACCCCTAAATTACCAATTACTATGGCTCCAGCCACGGGACTGGGCCATTTCAATGTCTCATGTATCCTGTTGGACATATCTTGTTCTGTTAATGTGGATTTGCATGTCAACAGTAAAGTATGCTACAAATATTGTTGAGGTCCTAAACTAAAGGTTAAACATAAATTAATACTGTAAACTGCCGCTAAAACAACTGGGCTTATACATCTTCATAAAAAGTTTTAGGAGGGTTTATACACAGAGGGTCTTATATCCAAGGGGGATTATCACTGGAATGGAAAAAGTGCAGCAGTTTACGGTATTCTTATTATTTATTATTGATGTAGGTTATCAGATTGAAGAGTCATCATTCAACTTTTATTTTTTTATTATCATTTTAGATGCCTATAACCTTTCTTAGCTTGAAACAATGGCTTAAACAAATCCAAGTTTCTTTTAAGTAAAAGATTAATGATTCAAAGTATCAAGATCTAAAGGATTAGTAAGACTTTTGCTTAATGGCAGTGACATGAAGGTGGCAGGTAGAATTTCAGAATAAAGGAATATTGTTATTTAATATTAGCACAAAGCAAAAACATCTGTAATGGCTTCACTTGCTCACAAACTACAGCTTAAACTTTGATAGATATGTTGAAGATCTTATTCATCATGTAGCAGTGTGGGTAGTACTAATCAGGATGAAATATTCACAGCGACAAAAACATGAAAAAGGCCAATATTCAGCCATCTTGACTCTAACAATCTTTTTCAATAAAGGAGTTATTATATGGCCAAGAAAACTTTTTTACTTGCACAACCGAAGTGAGAAATCCAGAAGAGGCAAGATAAGCCCATCTTGTTTATACAGGTGCCAATCAGAACACAGGATTCAATTTATCTTGCTTGTTTGAGGGACCAACATAATCATGAAAACTGATAATTACATCAATTTCTTTTTTAAATTAACTATTGTGTGATAAGCTAATTAGTGAATCACTTATTTTGAAAAAGGTCTGAATGTTTGTGGTCATATATATTTCAGGTTCAAACTGTTACTTATGACCTGCCCTTGAAAGCCACTGCCAGTGGAACTTGTGTTGATCAGAAATCAGAAATCAATCTTGTATGGTCTAAAGGACCAGCAAACTTAACAATATCCATGATACTTGACGTTCAGAAAGAGAAATGGACTGTCTCCAACCTGGGGTTTACTGCTAGAACTGATAATCAACCTCTTGTCGCCAATGCAACAGGTACTTGTACAGCTGAAAGCTCCACTAGTAGTGACCTCTATTTATTAGTATGTGTAATCAAATGGTGACAAGTGAAATTAGGGAATAATTTCCCTCAAAGGCTCGGGAAATTATTAGGATTTGGACAAAATGCAAGTGAAATTATTCCCTTATTTCACGAGGATACCATTTGATTACCTATTAATATCATGGGTGACGAATTACGTTAGCAATCTTGGATCTTTGACATGTTTATCCTGAATCGTATCGATTGAGAACTCCACTCTCTCAAATGTTTAGACCTTAAATTTGGCTTATAAAGTTCAGAATTTTTCAGACTTTTTCAGCAAAATACCTTGGAATCCTTCCTGATGTTCTCTTGTGTGTTCAGGTTTTCTAAAGCGTCTTTTTGTGCCCTGACATCTTCATTGATGGCATTTAAAAACTTTGTCGCCATCTTGACACTGAGACGTACGGAAGGGTTGCCATGGCAATTTTGTAATTTCACGTGTGAAATTACAAATTAACGCTGAAATTTCGTGCCAAAATTAAGGAGTAATTCGTCACCTATGATATTATGACGGTAACCTCTCTATCGTGTCTGCCACTTGTTTTTGTCAGGGTGGACAGTCAAGTGAACAATCACCCATATTGACTTAACCTGGAAAGTCTGGAAAGCTTATAACAATAATAGAAACTTTCTGAGTGCCATCTTGGTAACAACAACAATAACAAACTTTATTAGGAACACATCAACTATACAATAGGGTTTCTATGTTTAATGTTTCCCTGCAAATAGAAAAATCTAATCAAAGGTGGGGAAGGCAAAAAAAGAGAAAGAAATATTAATGCTATAAGAAACAAAAAACAAAAGCAAAAAGAAAAATCAAAAAGCATATTGAGTATATAAATGAATCAAATAAATAAATTCTTAATATTTAAAGTTTTTACAGTGTATAACACATTATATAAAAAGTATAGTATTATTTAATTCAGATGTCCATAAATAAATAAATGAATAAATAGATTCATTAATGGTCTAAACAAGAACAATTCTTTAGTGACTCAGCTTTGCATCTGTAATCTGCACCACAGACAAAACTAAACGTCTAGTTACTAGTAAGTCCGTCTGTGAAACAGCACAGAAATCGTTGGCCATGCGCCATTGTAGGTTTGCTAATCAGGTTGAAGGGAAATCCATAATGCATTTCTGGTAATTGTTTGAATCCTTTGGGGGCCCTGTGAACAATACATGTTTATTCTTATTTTGCTTTGTACGTTTTTAGAGAAAGAAGTCAGTGCTTGGCAGAATGACACCAGCATTCTAAAGATGACTGCCACCGGTGGCAAGAGCTTCAAGTGTGATCAGGATCAAGACATACCATTAAAGGCTAAAAACAAAATGAAAGTTACAGTTATGATTAAACAGATTCACCTGCAGCCTTTTGGTTCAGATGCTAAAAAGGAGTTTGGTGAAGGTTAGATTAACTCTTCAATTCAGTGATCAGTTTGTAATTTCTCCAAAAATATCATTGCTTAATCAATAGTAAAAGTCATGAGAAGAAGAAAAGGACAAGAAAAATGGCTTGATTAACAAACAAATTATCCTAGTCAGTACCTTGAAAATGTATGTTGAACAGTGTTGAGAATATATGCAAGCTAATATAAGAGTTGTATTTGTAATGGTGCAGCTGCAGTTTTTTTAACCTACAACTCATCTTGCAGGGTGGGGTACTTCCATCGTGGTAAGTTCTGTATGCTTAGGGATGGGGTTCAGAGAAATGTCGAGTATCAAAATTTCCCTCCCCCCAAAAAAAGGATAATAATAGTAGTAATAATAATAACAATAATAATTTCATACAAAATGGTACGCCCTCACTTTTTGTACTTTTTTAAAAAATTGAACCTTTCTCCTTACCCCCCACCAAAAAAATAAATAATAATAATCCTTCAAAATTTTGTTTTATCTCCTGTCTTTGTCCATGAAGACATCTAAAAAGGAGCATTCAACATTGTTCAGAAAATTCATAAGACATAAGATGCGTTATGTAACTTTCACAAACTGTTTGTGAACAAAGTAATGAAAAACCCAACTTACTTTTTGTTTTTGCCTTTCAGCTGATGTTTGTTCTCCAAATGCTGGAGGAAATCCTGCCAAACCCGTTGATACCATTGTGCCGACAGCTGTTGGCTGTGTATTGGCTGGTTTGATTGTCATTCTTATTATTACTTATATTGTAGGTCGCTGTAGAAGGCCAGGTTATCAGAAAATGTGATCATATTGTGTAATACCATACACTGCTGCTTATAACCCCTCTTCCCCCCCCCCCCCCCAAATATAAGCCCTCCCAGTTACACACCCATCTACCTATAAAAAAAAAACATATCCAGTTATATCCCCCTCCCCCGCCCCCTCTAGCTTGTATTAAAATAAACAAATGTTTGATTTATTATAACATTTGTCTGTGTAATCAAATGGTGACGAGTGAAATTAGGGAATAATTTCACGCGCGTTTTGTCCAAATCCTTATAATTTCACGAGTATACCATTTGATTACCTATTAATATCATGGGTGACGAATTACGTTAGCAGTCTTGGATTTTTGACAGGATCGTATCGATTGAGAACTCCTGCACTCTCTCGAACGTTTAGAGCTTAAATTTGGCATAAGTTCAGAGTTTTTCAACAAAATACCTGTGAGAATCCTTCTTGATGTGCTCTTTCGTGTGTTCAGGTTTTCTAAAGCATCTTTTTGTGCCCTGACATCTTCATTCATGACATTTTAAAACTTCGTCGCCATCTTGACACTGAGACGTACGGAAAGTTGCCATGGCAATTTAGTAATTTCACATGTGAAATTACAAGTTAACGCTGAAATTTCGCGCCAAAATTAAGGAGCAGTTCGTCACCTATGATATTTTGAAGCTTAATTAAAATCAGTAAATCCAAAACGCAGTTTAATCAGCACTGTTATAGCTTCTTTTGATGCACTTTTTTTATTCCGGGTAATAAGCCCCCATCCCCTCCCCATCCTTGGGATATAAGTTTAACAGCGCTCCTGAAACCCCTTATGAAAATTTATAAGCCCAGGTTCTGTAAGCAGCAGTTTATTGTATTTATGTAGTGGGTGTGACAAAATAAGAACCTTGACCGCTGTGTATTAATTTATGAAGATTTTTTTTTTAACAAATGAAAAATTCAATTTTGGGGAAAGGAATGGTATTATTCCACACTCAAAGAAATCTCTCTCTGGATATAATTAAACAAAATCTAACATTGTATGGAGTAAGTGGACTAAGGATCTACCATGAGATAAGTTGACTAGTTTTGTTGAAAATGTTTTCGTTAAGATTTCACTGAGTATTATGTTTACATGTAATAACGTATTAATTACTCTGTCTCAAAGTGTACATTTATTTAACTCTGAAAACAATGCAAACAGTATAAATTTTGTTCGAAAGCTTGTTCACACCAAAAACCATTCCTCAAAATTCCCCTTCAGTTAAATTGCTCTAAAGGCACTTTTTTAAATTTTTCTTTGGCAAGCGTGCCTTTTTTGATTTTATCTACTCTACGTTATAGAGGTAACGTAATTGTACAAAATAATAATACGCTCTCGACCAATGACCGCGCAAGGTAATTGTGAAAATTATTTCTATCATGCCGTCTGTCGCTGTACATTTCCTAGTTGTTATTATGTAATTAACCACAAAAATATATAGTCTCCGTGCTTAGGAATTAACAATAAGAATGACAACAACATATCGTTGTCAATATTAGGCCATTTCCGAGAAGTCCCAAGCCTCTGTTTGAAAGTGAGGCTAAGTGCGAAGACATTGATATGAAAATGAATTTTTTTTTATTTTCATGCAAATAGAACTCACTTTCACAGCAAAGGTTTTGCTATAGCCTCGTTTTGAAAGTGAGATTTTTTGGAACTCGGTTATGGTCTACCTTACACAAAATACGGCATGTATTTGCATGTTTATTTCTTGTTTAATTTGTTTTAAGTCATTTCGTCGGTATTTAATTTATCCTTTGTGCAAAATTGGTCTTGTTTTAAGAAAATAAAAACGTTATATTTTTATATTTTCAGAGGGGTTTTTTCTGCTCCTTGAAGGAAAATCGCCCTTTTCCTTGTTTTCTTACACATAAAACTGGCTGAAATCTAAATTTGGTTTTGTCGGCAACATCCACGAGGGACATCACGCCAACTCTAAAACACTAAAAATATACAAGATGATGATAAAAACTAAAACAACGAATAAAAACTAATATAAACTGCTAATAAAAGATAACCTAAAAGAGTTTACTTTTAATAACACAGAGAGATTGAGTGGTAACAGCTTCTTTCGGGAGTTTGTTCCAGTCGGTTATTGTCGTGGGAAAGAAAGAAGATCAAAAAATATCGCTGTGTCCTTTTTCTGGAATGTGTGCCGCTCCCAGTGATCTTTTTAGTTTTAACACACTTAAGTCCATGCCAGAGGTTTTTTTCTTCTTTCGTAATTTCTGATAGTTCGCGGCGAAACCGTTACAGCGAGGCGCGAAGCGCTTTATCAAACCGTAAGCACGGTTTATTTTATCCTAGATATTTCGAGAATGGACCTCTGGAGCCAGGGTACATTTTCGTAGGTTTGTCTTTAAAAAAAAAACATTTTTATGCGCGTCGAAAACGACGGTTGAAAATATAACAGCTTCTCTGTACCAATAGGCTGCTTTCGGGTATATATATTTTTTTACCTGAATCAATTTTGCCAGCGACTTAGTCTGCGTGAGAAGAAAACTATCCATCAAAAGACAAAAGAAGTTGCTTAACCTCTCTGACCTCTTTTGGTTCTTTTGGAATTTGTCGCAAAAAAACTTTCTCTGACTTAAAGTAAAAAGATCACTATGCCTGAAAGCTTCAATAACTTATTTGCAAACTTTCCCACTGCAGATCGTGTGTTAAAAATGCTCGTTGCTTAGGTCTAATTTATGGACGCTTTTCAGTGTTTGATCTGTGATTCAATCATCGACTATACATGGTGAATAAGATATAACAACTTCCTACTTGTCGCAAATGTGTTTAGCTCGTTACTCACAGCAGCTTTGGAACAAAACTTACATATTACTAACATCAGGTATAGCGAATGCATATATTTCCGATACTCTTGGCACTTCGTTAGAACTAGACTGCAAAACAGTCCGTATTTTTGCGTATTGAAGTACGCGCGAGAAGCCAAACAAAAGGTCTGGAACGAGGCTGAAAACAGGGATCCAGACTGGGGAGAGACGCTAAAAATTTTTTCTCCTCGCCTCACACGCCCTACGGGGGTGTGAGGCTCGCGCGCTTCGCGCGCGTAAGACTCTTACGCCACGCTTTACCGATTTCTTTACTGATTTTGAGAAGAAAACCCGACTGTTTTGTAGTCTACGTTAGAACGGGTTGTCACTGTATCACAATTTCAACACGGTTAGTCAAGAAATGTTTTTACTTTATTTATCTGAACTCTGTCTAGTTAATCGTCTAATTCCAAGAAGGATAAAAAGTTTAATTGTAAAGGATTAAATTCTTCTCATTATTATACTTTATCTTATTTTCTAAATGCAAAGCTGTCGACAGACGAAGAGACACATCGCAGCCACATATATAACGGAGGAAAGGTAACGTGTACCAAAGGAAATATGGTACAGCGACACAACCCTTGAGAAAGAAATTAGCACAAACAAGGGACAGTCTCACTACGATAATCCCCGTTAGTTCTTGCGTGCTAATGTTGTAAGTTGTTCTTGCACATGTCCCTTCGCAGGGGCGGATCTAGGGGGAGGGTGCTGGGGGTGCGCACCCCCCCCCCCCCCCCTGAGATGACCTGCGGTTTTCTAATACAACTGGTATTCTGCAAAAACAAAAAAAAAACTATGTGGTTTATTGGTGTTGAAGTAGAGCAAGAGACGAGTGCACCCCTTCCTAAAAAAAAATCCTGGATCCGCCCCTGCTTCGTATGAAGACTGAGCTTATGAGGCACTTGTATACCCTGCCGATAGGTACAAGATGGTCTTTCGAGCCCTCAGAGGGGTTTCCTACACCAGCTATTAAATTTTTTCAAGGTGGTTCTCAACACTACGGGTTTCCAGCACAGTTTATCAGTTGATGTTGTAATGTTAATATCAAACGAATGCCTAATCAGTGGTGAAAAAGTTCTGATTATTTACTTGACATTACTGGATACCACAGCAACGGTATAACCTGTTAAAACCACCCTTAATTCTACCTTCAAGTGCGCAGGACTCAAAAACGTGTTGGACGACCCCCAGTTATTATTATTGAAATTTGATCTGCGTGATAAGATCAACTTTTTGCAATACTTATACAAAAATCCTAGAAGCTGTTTCAAAGGTACCTTAATTTTTCAAAAAAAATATAGGCAATTATTGAGCAGTTGTTTTATACCATTATTGTAACATCAACCGATGCACCGTGGTAGTACTGGCCAATCAAAGTATAAGATCTGGAATGTGCTGGAAACGTGCTGTGCGCAACCCTAAAGAGAATAAATATTTCTACGTAAGGAACTGTGTACACAACACCAGCTGAGGTTTGTTCAGCATTCTTTATCCAGATTTGTCAATTCATATCGACGAGGGGGAGAATTCTTAAACTTTTCGATGACAAATGGACAGATCGCGTCATCCTTTACCAGCTCGTCACTGAATTGGATACCAGCCTTAAACTGGAAGCGAATAGCGTTGGCCAGCATATGAGCATCTAATCTCGTTGGACGGGTGTAGCCTGCTGGAATAAGCAAGTATGGCTGCCGCACGGCACTAGAACTGATTGGTGGATAGGGTTCTGTAAAGAACACCCAAAGAAATTTCCCGCGCGGGTTGTACGGATAATGGAAATCAATTGTGGCATCGGCTTTCTTGAATGGCAAGTTAAGTTTGAGCTGCTTATCTGCACCATATGAGACGATGATGGGATACTCCTGAACAAAGGAGTAGATTCTACCTCGTATGTATTCCTGACAATTGACAATGATCTGAGTGTTTTCCGATTTCTTGAAAATCAACCTTTTGCAGTTGTCAGTGGACCATCCTTTGATCAAATCTCGCTGCTGGGAATCTTTAAGACAAGTTTTATCATCACTGTCACGGTAGAACTGAACTTCGTTCGGGAGAGCATCAGTGACGATCACATCATGTGGTCCCATGGGAAAAATCTCTACCACTCCACCAGATCCAACACCAACAACGACTGCATTGAGACTGTTATGGTCGTCTCCGCCTGTAATGGTTACCTTTCCTGTGCCTTGTGTAAATTTATTAGCTACGATGATGCTTCCAGATGATTTCCTACCAAGCTTGTAGGTCTTTCCTCTTGTTTTTGCAAGGACAATATTCTGGCCATTTCCAACGTCAATTTCGTTGCCAACAGTAGAAGGAAGGGATGTAGAATCAAGGATTGTGTCGAGCTCTTGTCCAAGGGCAATCTCAAGGTGTTTCAGTTGTTCGTACAGGAAAGTTATTGTCTGTTTTGCCGTTGCTCGATTAAATTCTTGGTCATTTTTTCGAAAGAGCATTAATGGGAAGCGTTGGGCAAAGTCTATAATGAGATCAAACAAATTTGTTGATATTCCGCTCTTGAGTTTATTGCCCCATTCATTGTCAATAAAGACAGTTCGTGGAGGATTCGACTTATCCTTGAATACCAGTTTATCATCTTCAATACTTGCTGCTAAATGGTCAAGACTCCTTATGGACTCAAAACGTAGTTGATTTCCATCATCCCCTTCGTTGATTGTTGCTATGCTCCCCGTTGTTGTGTAGCTTACTCTCAATACTTTGGCTTGATTCCTCTTCAAGGAATTAAAATTTGATCCAGGTTGATAGATGATCTTCCTGTTGGAATGATCCTTAGAAATGGTTCCCAAGTTCTTTCCCGCGTCATCTTCGGCTGGAATAATCTCAACCGTGCTCAAAAGAACATCTGCATGATCATGTTTTAAAATGTCAATTTCAAGTCTTCCGTCTGTCTCCATCCATTTTCCATAAATAGTTGTTTTACAACGGATGGTGTTACCGTCAGCACCCATTACCACGGAAATTGTCAAGTAATCGACTACCTCAGGGCCATGGAGAACGTATGTGTCAGTTCCTGGACCACCAATCAACTCATGTCTACCGCGGGTACTCACGAGGGTGTCATCTCCATCTTTCGCGTCAACAGTTGTTTCTCCGCCTACAGCGATCAAAAGGTTTTCTTTGTCGTTTCCAATAATATTTTTGCACGATGAGAAGCTGACCACATTCATTGCATGTACCAGCGATAGACGTCCAAACTGTGGTCTGAAAGTTATATGCCCTTCGTCGTATTTATACTTTTGGTATATATTAATAGTGTCAATTTGGTATCTTTCGTCTTCATAATACTTAAAGGATATCGTGTTTTTCGTTCCTTCACCAAATCTGATAGAAGACCTTCGATATCCGTTAATGAGTCTCCTCGGCAATACCATTACGTCTTTCTCAGTTGAAAGAGGACCGCAGAAAAAATCTGCATGGTTCAGAATGTACCTCCTCGCGCCATCATAGTATCTAGCATCTATACTGATCTTTTGATGGTAGTTCCGACGAGCTTCGGGTTGACGTACTTCAATAGTTGGTATGTTCTTCAAGTAAACAACATGACGATAATACTTTGGAAAGTCACCCGTCCTAACTGGGTTGTCGATGTTTCTAAGCTGCCATCGACCATAGTAAGCATTTGGGGTAGAGCCTCCTGCAGGAAGAGACTTATATTGGATAACAAGGGTATTTTCTCCACTTCCGCCAACAATGTATTTGGCCCAGTTGTAGAAACCAAAGGTTACTCGTTCCGAGTCCTCCGTAACCTTATAATTGTTTATAGTCGATCCAATAGAAATAACGTTGTTGCCATCACCAGTATACACCACATCACCAAGGCCATAGGACACATCGATAACATTGTGTTCATCACTACCGATAATAGTTGTTGGAATATAGTCAGACAAGATATCTAACCTATCTGGTTGTGCAGCAGCTATTTTTTCAAACTCATCGAATTCGAAACTTCGTCGAAAAGCAAATGCCAAAAGTGCTTCTAATTCCTTGTTTCCAGAGTACTGAAGATGTCCATCCCTGTAGACAGCAGAGCTCGGAGAAATGCTATTAGTGGCATTTCTGGCGACTCGGGTCGAGGACGTAGAGACTGCATACAATGATATTCCGTCACAGAAGTACTTCAAGCCACTTTTTTCTGCCAGAAACCACAGAATTGTGCTTTTTAATTCCTCTGCGTTGCTGAGAGTTACAGGGTTCTTGCGGTTGAAAAAGTTTACTAGACTCTGCTCCAGGCTGCTTGAAGAAAGAAATGCTGGCGTATGAATGACTTGGTTGAAACCGTCCGGCCATCCCGGAAAGCAAGACCCCAAATTAATGCCTGTTCGCCCTTTTTTGGCATTTGAGCCGCTTCTATCCAGATAAATTCCTTTTACTGGTGATTTTCTAGGATTCCTTTGATACATGGATTCCCACACTGGCCCCATGGTAATATAGCGTCTATTCCATAGGCTTTCCTTGAATCTTAAAGACTCTCCAGATAAGGCTAAAGTGTCATATCCCTCTTCCCCTTCGCATCGCCTATCAACACCAGGCTCACAGACAAGAAAATCGTCACCTTCCCCTCCAAAGAGAGTGTCCCTACCTGTTCCACCATTGAGGTAATCATTTCCTGGACCACCATATATGGTGTCACTTCCGCCTCGTCCAAATAATATGTCATCACCTTCTTCACCATAAATACGATCTGGACCAAAACCAGCCACAATCTCATCATCATTTGCCCGCCCCTTGAGCGTTTTACCAAAAGATGTTGCGTCTACCAAGGCTACTCGTAACTGCTTATTCTCAAAATCCTCCCTCGCTTTCTCTGTTAGACACTTCGTAATAGTCTTCCTTTCAGCCTGTAATGTTTCCTTGTCAGCTTCTATTCGTAACACAACTGCGTCTACATAGTACTTGAAGATGTCAAATCCTCGGTTCTTATATCCCTCTGCCATATTGTTTACATAAGTTTTAAATGCTTCAGAGTTTATATATGTTTCAAATTCATCATGTACGCGTTGCGCAGTTGTTCTGAAGTCGATCAAATCAGCAAAGAAACCCAGAATTGTATTTATGACTTGCAAAATCGTACTAACAAGATCTATAATTGGTGACAGGGGCGGGAAAACAAAGTCTAAAGCCACGCTTACTCCATCCAGAATAGCAGTAATCCCATCAACAGCAGCCATCACACCATAAATGACAGCTTTACCTACAATACCTTGCTTAGCAGCGTCACTTGCGGCGATTGCGTTCTTTGCCATAGACACAACACTCGTACCAACTGAAATCGCACCGCCAATAAAAGACGCGAAACGCTTGGTTTGCTTCAGTAACTTTCCTCCGGCCGTGCCGGCTTTTTTCAAAATGTTTTTTTCCACTCTTTTTCCAACAAATTTTACAACATTTTGCATTCCATTGGCGAGACCAAAGCTTCCTTGCGCAACTCGAAGTCGACCATTTCTAATCATTTCATTATATTCACCCTCTGAAATGTGACCCTCGGATCTTAACTCGCGAGCTTTCTTTATCATATCGCTTCCAGCTGCAGTATCAACTCCTCCCTGAGCAATATCGAAAGCAGTACTCAACTTCTCAACACCGTTGCCAACCTTACCTAAGATCTTACCAGCTACCTTTTTTGACTTAATCCTTCCCTTCTGCTGTGCCAATTTCTTTTGACTATTGAAGTTCTGCTGAGACAATCTTTGCTCGTCACCAACGCCCTGAAGACCTTTGATTTTGTCAAATGATTCTGACACAACCATGTCTTGGAGATTCTTCACGCCGGTTCTGTCAACTCGAAACTGTACTTCAGGTTGTATGTTAGATTTTACCATTTTGTCAAAGTTTTCTTGCCTGAGGACATCGACTGTAATTCCCTTCTTTAGTTTGTACTTTAACGCATCGTATTTGTAATTTAAGCTTTTTATTGTTCCTAGAAAGGCAAAATATAAAAATTACGAGTACTAAATTAATGGGCTTCTGATTGAAAATAAGAGAACATTGTTAATGGACAAAAAATATTAGCTGACAGACGGCTTTTAAAAAGGAAATGTCTCCCAAAATGAGTGTCCTTTCAATTGCGGAAAAAATAGACATAAACATACTTTATTTTTAATTGAGTTGAAACTAATTTAAAAGATAAAAATTAAAAATTAAGAGAAAAAGGCATCAAGAAAAAGAAATTTAGAGGAATTTATATCCCTATTCAAAAACACCCTCAGACGATAGTCTTCATCTGATTTCAAAAATAGGCACTGATGCTTGTCCTTGGGCATTATCTATTCCGGGAGACAAACACTGTTTCTCGTGAAAAAAACGAGGGCGAGTATTGTTATTGTTTTAGTCAGACACTCTACAGGATTCCAACACAGAACCTACAATTTTGAGTATTCGAAAAAATAAACGCTCCGTATCATTCAACCGTTTCAAGTATTTATAACAAAAACTTTTCGTCATCAAAGCAATCCTTTACGCATTTATTTTTTTCAGACGAAGCACGATGGGTCGATGCTTTTATATGAGACCTTATCGCCTGACTACAATAAAGACCTTTAGATTCTAAGGGTGTGTTCACACTTAGTGTCAGGGCACTAGTTCCCGGGCATGGTACAAAATAGTGCTTTATCCACACTCTGGGAACCCAAGTTGTCTTTCGTCCACTTTGCTCCGTCAGCAGACGCCATTTTTGCAAAAGGAGCGAAGAAGTTGACTGTGGGTAAAACTCCTCGGAAACTAAGGAAAACACGTGCACACAGGGAACCGGTGCCCACTTTAGTGCCCGAGTACAAGGTCTCGACTCGGGCACCGGCACCGTGCCCGAATTCTAGCGCAGGCACTTTAAAAAAGGTGTGTTCACATTAGTGCCCAGCGAGTATCGTACTCGGGCACCAGCGCCCGGGCACCTAGTGTGAATGCACCCTAAGACAAGTACGACTACGAGATTTTCTCAGTACTAAGTAGTGCTCGCGGGTGAACCAGCGTCATTTTGGCGGGAAAACGTGGTAGCCGTCGTCACTCTACTACCAGTTTTAGCGAGAATGTCGAAGTGGCGGAAACAAGTTATCAAATGTTGGAAGTTTCCTCATTTTGGGATCAGGAGAGGGTGTAACCTCCTTCACTAAAGGTAACAGTGCTAACCTAAAGGTTTCTAATAAACCATGCTACGACGAAATAGCTGTCCATGGCTTCCATTCTACATGAGTGCAGGTTGTGGCTAAATTGCGGAGTCGACTAGTGTAATAATTGCATCAAATGTTTATTAATTATGTTCCTACCGTCCGTTATATCCCCGATGTCTCCAGGAAGCTCAGCCATAAAACCTCCAAAGGTGGACCCTGCACCCGACATGTAATTACTGTATCTTATCAAGTCGTTCTCTTTCTCACTCTCTTCTCCAGTGATCACCTCCCCTTTAAGCCCTACATCCTTCACTGGACCCGATTCTTCTTCTTGAAATTCTGGTAGATCAGTTCCTTGAAAATGTAAAAAAAGAGAATTCTTAATTTATAAACAAAACCAAACTCAAATAAGTAATGGTAACAGGACTGAGTGGAGTCCAATTCGGTCGGTAATCATACGAGTGATTAAAAAAAATTGGACGACCGCGTAGCGGGAGTCCGATTTGTTTAATCACGAGTATGATTACAGACCGAATTCGACGACACGAAGTTCTGTTACCAATTAATCATAACTTTAACAAAATTTGTGAAAAAAGGTTCTTTTTTTAAATCAAAACGCAAGAAATTCCAAGGGTTTTTTGCTAGCAGTGAAAAAAAAGCCATTTAAGCGCGCGCGGTTTGTCTTTGTCCTTGACATTAGTAAGCAGTCGCCGTAAAGTGGTTATCGGTTTGTGCGCAACACGTATATTGTAAGGTTGTAATATACGTGCAATAGTTTCAGAGGTGCCTCTGATGTACGGTATAGTCGCTGTCGTAACAGGGCCAGAGTTGGTCTGAGAGTTGGAATCAGTGTTACTGTGGGTGTTCCGTCTAACAAAGTCCGTGTTGTAATTGTTCTTACTAAAAACGTTGTTAAGATAATCAGTCTCGTCTTGTAGGCTGTCAGGTGAGTCATAAACTAGTTGCGCTCGTCTCCTCAGAGTCCGAATAGTAGTAGCCTTGTGAGAGGTCAACCTTCTGCCAATTCAGATTTTTGTCAAGTTTCTGTTTATTTCTAACATATTTTCGTGTTTTTATTTCTTTAGTGTCCCCAATTGTGATTAAATTTGTATAGGTAATAGCATGATTCGTAGCGGAGCTCCCGCGCGCGCGAAGCTCGCGCGCAGCGGAGCACCATGGGTAAGAAAATTTGGTAAACTATCCGTCCCAGAAAATTTGGTTATGACGTAGCGTACGCCCGTCCGTACACACGCTTCATGTAAGCCGATGTCAAATGTCACAATAGATCTTGCACAACTTGACTAGCCTCTTAGTTATGTAAGCCATCCGTATGAGTACGATTAGATTGACAGCTGTCAAAATCAGACATCCGCTGACAATTATCACATGACCGTCTCGCGGGCTCAGGTAAAAGACCAGTCGTTTTGCCCCTATATATAAGCTGATATAATATGTCACACTTACCAATTCAACGTAAAAACGAAACTACGCCGGGCAAGGCTGTCAGTTGGCTGACAGTCGTTTAAAGTTACATTGGCAGGCCAAATTAAGGTCAATTGACAGCTGTCAAAATGGGACATGTGCAGACCGCTATCAGAAAACTAATAACGAGGGCTCAGGTTTGCTCAGGTACACGATCTGGCATTTTCCACTACACGCCGGACGGAAATGTCCTACTCACACTCGTAGTCTGTTAATTCGAATATTCGCCATTCTAATGAAGGTTAATTGACAGCTGCCAAACTAGAGTATACGCTGACCATCATCTCCTGAGTGGATCGCGGGCTCATTTTTCTATCTATTGAGGTCACGTAGTGTTTAAAGTTTTGCGCTGATTTTTTATTTGATCACGGGCTCAATTCGAAGCCCCATAGCTAAGGAGAAAATTTGGTAATCACGTGACCGTACGACCGTCCGTCCGCACCACAGGGAAACCAATGTTTACTCTCACACTTTCTTGCTAGTTTGGGAGCCCAATAGAAAACTAATTGCACATCAATGTTGTGATCAATTGACAGCTGTCAAAAAAGGATATCCGCTGACCAGTATCACCTGACCGTAGCGCGGGCTCAAGTGTCGACCCATCGAGGTCGAGTACTTTTTCGAAGTTATCCGCTGACAAATTACTAGTTTCAAATGATGGAGGGCTCAAGTCTATTTTTTCCAATGATTCATATGAAATATGTTGTGTTTATGTCATTATGGCCCCGCACTGTCAAGATTTTGATTTCAAACTGACCTCGGACGCGAAAATTCAGCCACTTTTTTAAAAATAAAGTCGGGGAAGACCTTTTCTTACCATGGTCACGCGTTGGTCACGCTCTACGTCCAATTTTTGTACTCTGATTGGTCAAAATTTGACAGGTGAGTTCATGCGGAAAATTTATGCAGCACCTTGAAAATTGTTTACTTTGACAGCTAAAGGTGAGAGAGTTTTGTGTCAACTTGTGATGTTTTTAACTGTCTTTTTCCACTGGATGTACAAAATGAAATACAGCTGCTATCAAGAGTCTTCTGTTATCCATGGCTGGTTTGTTTATTGGGTTTTTGGTTGAGAAATGCGTCGCTTGTCAAAATTGGGTAATCCGATTTCGGATGGCATCGTTTTCGTCTTTCACCTTGATCAAAGCGTAAGAGGGTTTAAAAGTCTCAAGCAACTATGGCCTTCCTTGATATCTTTCAGGAACTGAATCTCGAATGGTAAGCCTAAGTAATTATTGTATTTGATGTTTGTTTTTGTCATATCTAATTTCATGAAGTCGAGCACAGTTTATGCGGCAAGTTTTTGCACGTTTGTTTAAGATTTGAGTCAATGATCTGATCTAGTATCAGGTTTGATATAAGCTTACAGAACTTTAAAAGGCCTTCAGATATATTTTCTCACGGCAAATAGAAAAAAAACGTCCCGAAGAATATTTAGTTATAAATTTGGCTGTAGAAAGAAAACTTTGAGTGATTTTCTTGCTTCGAGGAGTTCATCTTTGAAAAAAAAAACAAACACTGGGAGGCCGGCTGAAAGTAAAACAAAATAAACTTAAGCTTAAGCTTTAAGCTTAAACGGCTCAGGATTTTTAGAGACACTTTAATACTTGTCTTCGTGAATGAAAATTGTTGTCTCTGTAAATGTTTTACCGAATTGTATTTCTTTTTGAGCTATTTTGAAAAAATAGCTCATATGTCAGTGGTGTGAGCGTATGTATCTTTGTGTCTTTGTAACTTTGTATGTTCGGATGTTTGTTGCAAGAGCCAATAAGGTTGAAGGTACTATGAGTTGATGCTTAGGAACCAATGAGATCTTAGCATCTACTTAAACATGACATTGGTAAAGGTCGAACAAGGGCACTTTGAGACCGCCATCTTGATTCTTCACAATTTTTTCGTCTTTCATTACGGCTACAGGTGTTTGGAAGAATTACATTAAATATCTTCATGATTCAAACGCTGTGTACAGTGATGCAGCTGTTTAAGGGTTCATATTTTAGTATGGATGCTGCTTCAAGGCATTTCTGACCTAATTCGGCTATCGGTACAACGCACGTCAGTATGAGTTCTGTTTCACCTGCTACAACTGGGTAGAGTATAAAAGATCATATATTTTCAAAGCTCTTCCAATGAAGTAATAATTGATATTTAGATATAGACTTTAATTCGAAAGTATGCGCCCTATAAAATGTGGTTTTAGAAGTTTAAAAAGGCAGCTTATTTTTGTGAAAGCTGTACCGAGTATTGTTAATCCTGTAAACAAGCTTTAAAAATATTATTCTCTCGCTTACAAAGTTCAACAGACCTTTTTCGTTCTGGCAAAACAAAACAAAAAAGAATAAAAAGTGAACAACATGATACATCCTTCCTGCATACTAAGTATTATAGTTTCTGAAACGTATTCTATTTAGTAAAGATGCGTAACTTAAGTAGAAACAGTAGCGTTAGGGAAAAAAATTGGAAGAAGCTAGTTGACACAATAATTAGGTACTGTTGTATTGAGTGGAGTAACATGATACAAGTAGAAATATATTTCGGCAGCTTGATAATTTTCTTGGAAGTTAATAAATGTTAGGCTATCAACCTTGACGTTGCATGAAACATAATTTAATTGCAGATGTTGTAATAAAGCCGAGGTGATTTCTTAAAATCGCTTGAGAAAATTTTGTAGTAAAACAATTTGCCCCTTTTTTTACCTACGAATTGTTAAAGGGCCAAAGACCAACATCTTCACATGCAAATTGTGTGCATGAGTTATTATTATAATTTTGTTTACTAGATTACTGTGTGATAACTCGAATTCCCTCACGTACGAACCACGAAAGGGGGCAAAGTCCAGCACTTTCACGTGCCAGCTGTGTGACTGTACATCTCATGTAGATTGGCTTTTCACATTAATAATAGTAACTTGGACGTATGAAGACCTGTTTCGTTTAGTAACCAATGCCCTAAAAAAGGCTCTTGTCTTTTAAGAAGCAATAGCTTTTAAAACATGAAGACATAAGTTGTCGGAGTTAAAGACTGTCTCACAAATGTTAATAAATGTTAGGTTATCAACCTTGACGTTGCATAAAACATAATTTAATTGCAGATGTTGTATAATGAAGCCGAGGTGATTTCTTAAAATCGATTGACAAAATTTTGTAGTAAAACAATTTGCCCTTTTTTTTACGTACGAATTGTAAAAGGGCCAAAGACCAACATCTTCACGTGCAAATTGTGTGCAAGAGTTATTTTTATAATTCTGTTTACTAGCTTACTGCGTGATAACTCGAATTCCCTCACGTACGAACCGCGAAAGTCCAACACTTTCACGTGCCAGCTGTGTGACTGTACATCTCATGCAGATTGGCTTTTCACAATGATAAATAGTAACTTGGACGTATGAAGACCTGTTTCGTTTTGTAACCAATGCCTTAAAAAAGGCTCTCGTCTTTTAAGAAGCAATAGCTTTTAAAACATGAAGAAATAAGTTGTCGGACACTGTTTCACTGAGTAGAATCGCACGTGAAAACCTCGTGAATTATGATGATGCAACCATCTACCTCAATGATAAAACTCCTGGTGTTTCGTAACTGTTCAGTATTCGATGAGTCACATTTTGGCTTAAGAAACTCCGAGGAAACCTTAGAGTTTTCCTTCTAATCAACGTTTGGTGAGTAGAAATTTATTTTACTTTAACAATTTGTTTAACTTGCACCAGATGTAACAGGCCGGGAAAGACAGAGGAAAGTGAATATATAGGTTGAGGATCGACTCAGCTGAGCGTTTCGCGTTTTCATTTATGTAGCGCAATACCCAATTTCGCACAAAAACGAAATCTACATTTAGGATGAAAAAGGTAGATTCATCATTCTTAGTAAGGTTACACCGAAGTATTATAGTTACACTGAAGCATTCAAAATAGCTCATGCACGTTTAACGTGCCTATGTTATTGATTGTTAGTAGTCTCTCTTGCAATTTTTGAGCTATTTTGAAAAAATAGCTCATATGTCAGTGGTGTGAGCGCATGTATCTTTGTGGCTTTGTATCTTTGTAACTTTGTATGTTCGGATGTTTGTTGCAAGAGCCAATAAGGTTGAAGGTACTATGAGTTGATGCTAAGGAACCAATGAGATCTTGGCATCTACTTAAAAATCACATTGCTAAAGGTCGAACAAGGGCACTTTAAGACCGCCATCTTGATTCTTTACAATTTGTTCGTCTTTTATTACGGCTACAGGTGTTTGGAAACATTATATTAAATATCTTCATGATTCAAACGCTGTGTACAGTGATGCAGCTGTTTAAGGGTTCATATTTTAGTGTGGATGTTACTTCAAGACATTTCTGACCGAATTCGGCTATCGCGAACGGTACCACGCACGTATTTATGAGTTGTGTTTCACCTGCTTCAAGGTAGAGTATAAACGATCATATATTTCCAAAGCTCTTCCAGTGAAGCAATAATTGATATTTAGATATGGACTTTAATTCGAAAGTATGCGGCCTATAAAATGTGGTTTTAGAAGTTTGAAAAGCAGCTTATTTTTTTAAAAGCTGTACCGAGTATTGTTAATCCTGTAAACAAGCTGTAGAAATATTATTCTCTCGCTTACAAAGTTCAACAGACCTTTTTCGTTCCGGCAAAACAACAACAAAAAGGAATAATAAGTGAACAACATGATACATCCTTCCTGCATACTAAACATTATAGTTATTAAAACGTATTTTATTTAGTAAAGATGCGTATAAACTTAAGTAGAAACAGTAGCGTTAGGGAATAAAATTGGAAGAAGCTAGTTGACACAATAATTAGGTACTGCTTTATTGAGTGGAGTAACATGATATGAGCAGAAATATATTTCGGCAGTTTGATAATTTTCTTGGAAGTTAATAAATGTTAGGCTATCAACCTTGACGTTGCATGAAACATAATTTAATTGCAGATGTTGTAATAAAGCCGAGGTGATTTCTTAAAATCGCTTGAGAAAATTTTGTAGTAAACAATTTGCGTTTTTTTAAAGTACGAATTGTAAAAGGGCCAAAGACCAACATCTTCACATGCAAATCGTGTGCATGAGTTATTTTTATAATGCTGTTTACTCGATTACTGTGTGATAACTCGAATTCCCTCACGTACGAACCACGGAAGGGGGCAAAGTCCAACACTTTCACGTGCCATCTGTGTGACTGTACATCTCATGCAGATTGGCTTTTCACAATAGTAATAGTGACTTGAACGTATAAAGACCTGTTTCGTTTAGTAACCAATGCCCTAAAAAAGGCTCTTGTCTTTTAAGAAGCAATAGCTTTTAAAACATGAAGAAATAAGTTGTCGGAGTTAAAGACTGTCTCACAAATGTTAATAAATGTTAGGTTATCAACCTTGACGTTGCATGAAACATAATTTAATTGCAGATGTTGTAATGAAGCCGAGGTGATTTCTTAAAATCGCTTGAGAAAATTTTGTAGTAAACAATTTGCCTTTTTTTAACGTATGAATTGTAAAAGGGCCAAAGACCAACATCTTCACGTGCAAATTGTGTGCAAGAGTTATTTTTATAATTCTGTTTACTAGTTTATTGTGTGATAACTCGAATTCCCTCACGTACGAACCACGAAAGGGGACAAAGTCCAACACTTTCACGTGCCAGCTGTGTGACTGTACATCTCATGCAGATTGGCTTTTCACAATGATAAATAGTAACTTGGACGTATGAAGACCTGTTTCGTTTTGTAACCAATGCCTTAAAAAAGGCTCTTGCCTTTTAAGAAGCAATAGCTTTTAAAACATGAAGAAATAAGTTGTCGGAGTTAAAGACTGTTTCACTGAGTAGAATCGCACGTGAAAACCTCGTGAATTATGATGACGCAACCACCTACCTCAATGATAAAAATCCTGGTATTTCGTAACTATTCAGTATTCGATGAGTCAGATTTTTGCTTAAGACACTCCGAGGAAACCTTAGAGTTTTCCTTCTAATCAACGTTTGGTGAGTAGAAATTTATTTTACTCTAGCAATTTGTTTAACTTGCACCAGATGTAACTGGGAAAGACAGAGGAAAGTGAATACATAGGTTGAGGATCGACTCAGCTGAGCGTTTCGCGTTTTCATTTATGTAGCACAATACCCAATTTCGCACAAAAACCAAATCTACATTTAGGATGAAAAAGGTAGATTCATCACTCTTGGTAAGGTTACACCGAAGTATTATAGTTACACTGAAGCATTCAAAATAGCTCATGCACGTTGAACGTGCCTATGTTAATCGCTTGTCCGTGGTGTTTGTTTTCATCGTTCATGAACATCGCTTGCAGGAGTACTTAGAAATGTCGCGCCTATCAAACGCTTTATAAGATTACACATCGTTATAACTGGAACCATTAACTAACAAAAAATAATGATAACAAATTCGTTATTATGTTGAAGCGTATAACCATTAAAGTTCATTCAAACACTCGACCACACAGACAGCTCGCACTAAAAATGAGAACCGGCTGGCCGTATGGGTGATTTTGGAAATTTTTTGAACGGTTTCGCTAAAAGCCCACGATTGATCGTCCTGAACATTGAAAAATTGTGAAATGCCGTATTCTGTCCGAGGTCTGTACGATAAAAAGTACTGTTTCACCTCATATGTGATGTATAAAAAGTATAAAAGGTTGGTTTACACTGTGCGCCCTCAGATTTGTTGGCAAGAATTTGTAAAGTAAACCTGTCGAACGCAAAAAAATGCGGCCTGATTTGTTTTCCAAGAATTTGTTTTCGAGGCCTAATCTACTGTGATCAAGAGCCATTATGGCTCTTGAATGTGATAGAAGATGTTTGCTATTTTTTAGGTGTACATACATGTATATTTAGGCTATCAACTCGATGTAAGATGTTTCAATCTAAAATAACTTATCCTTTCCCTCAAAAGTCACATGAATGTGCCCTTAAGTTAACTGATTTGTGGATTACAAGTTTATTCTTTGATTTAAAATATAATTTATTAATGGGAGCTTCGCTTTTAGCCCTGGCTAAATCTATATATTAGAAAATCTATCCATCCTAGAAAATTCGGCAATCACGTGACCGTACACCGACCACCCGACCTTCCGTCCGTCCGCACCACAGGCATACCAATGTTTAATCTCACACTTTCTAGCTAGTTCGGGAGCCTGCAACCTAATACTGTACATCCATGTTTTGATTAATTGACAGCTGTCAAAACAGTGTTTCTGCTGACCAGTATCGCCTGACCGTATCGCGGGCTCAGGTATCGACCCTCTGAGTTCGAGTAATATTTTGAAGGTATTCGCTGACAAGTTGCTACTTTTCAAATGATCGCAGGCTCAAGTTCAATTTTTTTAAAATGCATATGAAATAAGTCGTGTTCCATGAGCCGCACTTTTAAAATGTTGATTTCGAACTGATCTCGGACACAAAAATTCAACCGGCTTTTACATTTACAAGCAGGGAAGGCAATCGCTTTTGACTTTTCTCACTGTCACGCGTTGATCATGTTCTACGTCGTTCTACGTCCAATTTTTATGTTCTGATTGGTCAAAATTTGACAGGTGAGTTTATGCGGAAAATTTTTGCAGCGTCTGGAAACTTGCTTACTGATAGCTGGAGCTGAGAGAGTTTTGTGTCATCTTGTGATGTTTTAAACTGTCTTTTTCTACTTGGTGTACAAAATGAAATACAGCTGCTATCAAGATTGTTCTGTACTTCGTGGCTGGTTTGTTTATTGCGCTTTTTGTTGACAAAAACACCGCTTGTCAAAGTCACTGGAAATCCGATTTTGGATGGCATCGTTTTCAAAAATGAGCTTACTCACTTGCCCTTGCTTGAGGCGTAAGAAGGTTGAAAAGTCTCAAGCGATTCTGGAACACTTGATGACCTTCAGAAGCAGCATCTCGACTGGTAAGCCTGAGCCATTATTGTTTTTGATCTGTTTTTTTTTTTCGGTTTCCTGAAGTCGAGCGTATGGTTTATGCGGCTTAAGTTAAAACACGAGCAATGATCTAACCTACAATAGTATCAGGTTTAAAAAGCCTTTAGACATTTTTTGACCCGCAAATTCAAAGAAAAGGTTCCGAAGATTATTTAGTTATGATTTTGGCTGTAAACAGAAAGCTCTGAGCGATTTTCTTGCCTAGAGTTCATCTTGAAAAAGAGCGAACACCGGGAAGCCGGCTTAAAACATAAATAAGCTTATGCTTGCCTGACTCATGATTTTCTGTGATACTTTACTCTCAATACTTCTCTTCGTGAATGAAAATTATTGTCTCTGTACATGTTTCACCGAATTAAACTTATTTGATTGATCTCTCTCGCAATTTTCATCGCTGCACCGGTTGTTTCCAGTCGAACATAAACATCGCATGTAGGAATACTCAAAACGCCGCGCGTAAATATCACTCGCTTTTAAAGATTACACATAACAAAATCATACACAGTTTAATGAATAAAGGGAAATAAAACCTTAACATAACAATTTCTCTATCATGTTGAAGCGTAAATGGTAACTCTATTAATCGCACTGCAAATTTGGTGCCTATCAAAAGTGAGAACCCGTCCGGCTGGCCGAAAAGTGATTTTGGGAATTTTTTTTATCGTTTTCATTAAAAGCCCATAATTATTACCCCGTATATCACATAGGACCAGATTTTTCTAACAGAAAACGTTTTATAATTCAATGCTAAAATTTGTTGTGCAAAGGAAGCGCTTTGATCGTCGTGGATATTGAATGAATGCAAATTCTCTTGCAAAATTGTGAAAAACTGCAGAATTATAGGTTTAAATAGGGCAAAAAAGAACAAATTCTGTCCGAGGTCTGTGTACTGTTTACCTGAGACGTGATGAGAAAAAGTATGTTTAAAAGGCTGGTTTACACGCCACCAGATTCGTCGCCAAGATTTACTAGTAAACTAAACTTGTCGAACACAAAAAATCCGGCCTGATTTTTATTTTGGCCTCTCTTTTAGACAGAGGAATGCAACGCGTAAATTGGCTGCCACCAAGGACTCTCGTGGCTCATGCGTTTCTTAAAATTATATTTCGGGGTTGTCCAATTATCCATAGTCTCTCTAACGAAGCAATGTTGGAGAGACTGGTGAATGCCACATTATGATGCTACAGCTAATGCAAACACAATACACGAATAGGTCTATTTGTTTTCCAGGCCTAATCTACTGTGATCGAACATGATTGCTATTTTTCGGTGTACAAATAACTTGATGTAAAATTTGTTTCACTCTTGGACGGTCAAATGCTGATTTTTCTCTAAAATCACTCAGCCTTTGCCTCAAAAGTCAAATGAATGTGGCCTGATCTGTGGATTACAAGTTTATTGTTAGACTCGCTTGCTTTAGAAAAGCGAGACTCTTAAAATGCGCTCGTTTTTTTTTTTTTTTGTCGGACCTAGTTTGTAGGCCCTGCGTTCCTAGCGAAGACCGTGGAAACTGGGGATAAGAATCGTGACGACTTTCATTGTATGGAAATGAGTCTCGTGATGAGAATGCAGTTTATTTCGGCGATGACTGAAATGACGCATGTAAGTTTGGCAATGACGTAATTTTCCTCGAATGGAGGCCCTTGATTTTCGTGTAATTATGCACGACATGCAGGCACATCCCCAAGCAGGATGAGAAAATATTATAGCGGGGAAATCCTCAGGATTTTGTGGCTTTTTAAGGCGTTACGTTTCTCAGAACATTGTCGCAATTACAGGAAATGTACGGTTAAATAGATTCACTTTGTTTTATGTATTTAATTGATAGATTTTCGCAGTTGTTACGATGTGAAGTCGTGTTGCACTTCATAAATACTTGAGATATGAAGTATTCACTGTCACGTAATTTTTACGTGCGCACGTGCGTAAAATTTGCGTTCGCAAATAAAATAAAGGCAATGTATGAAAGGCTGCACGTACAATTATGTAAGCGTAAAAGTAGAAACTCGCTTAATTTGACGTTTAATCTCAATACTTTATGTCTTACCTCTATTTGATTTACGTGATTAAAATTTACGTGCGTTAACGTGCGGAGCCAAAAACGCATCAGTGGAAATCCACCCTAACGTGTCACGGGTAGCTTTGAACTTGACTAACCGCACACTCTACTTGCAGCACTTCATGTCCATAGTTAATAGAAATCCCATATCGAGCTTTTCCGGAACGGGTTGGTCCAAGAATTCTATGGCTTGAAAGCGTTGATTATTTTGGAACAACTGATCACTTCAGTGGTCGAAAAAAAAAGAATAAACTTAATGAGCAAAGCTCCAACGTTTACTGGAAAATCGGGATCGAGGATCGAGGATCGAGGATCGAGAAGTCAGGGATCAAGGATCGGTTAAAAAGAACTTGAAAATAAAATAAATAAATAAATCGTGGATCAGTGATGATGTGGGCCGCAGACTGTAGATAGATTTCAGAGAACATAACCCCGTTCGCTGTACTGAACGCTAAATTCAAGTAAACTAATCCGAGTCTGTCTGAGTCAGAGATTGTTTTCACGAGAAAGTGAAATTTTCCGGGAAAATGAAACGTTTTATCCTGGTGATACTGTAATACAAGAAAAAACTTTTAACAGTTTTTAATTTTAAACTCGCGGGTACGCGCAAGCGTACCACGAGTTATTGCAGGGACAGAGATATACAAATGAGTCACTCGCTCACTCGTAGTAGACGGACTTCGTAATTAACCGGGTCCGAACTCGAGAGTGCGAAGATCTATCGCTTCCGAAGAAGCACGCGCTCTTGAAGTTCGGTGGGATCAAATTCTTCGCTGAGAGCGTGCATCGTTCGGCGTTCGCTGCTAAGACTCAGAGTTTTCTTTATGGCAAATTGTCTACAGCACGGTTAGAGGTCTTACCAAATTTAAGACACGTAGGAGTCTTTCAAATGAGTACGATGGTTAACTTGGGGATTGGATTTCAAGAGCCTTTGACTCGTCCAGGCGTTAAACTTGACGAGAAAATGAGCGATTGCTCTTCTGACTCCGAAAGATCACGGGGGATATACAAATTCCAGCTTGCTGGAAAGTGATATGAAAGTAAGAAAATGTCATGCCATGCTATTCTTAAGAACCTGTATGGGCCGAAAATGGATGTGATTTTGACCATTAGCTTCAAAATAACAGCAGAAATCGAGATAAGAAAACATATGTTTTGCCTCCTACTTCGCTGACGAGGTGTATCGGCTTTGTAAAGCACACGTTATTTTGTTCATTCGTTGCCATGAAATGCGTTGACATTCTTTTTTCTCTGTCAATAGCTCGGTTAATGCGGCTCGATCATACTGAACGAATTTGCTGGCGGAAGTTCCATGGATAACGCATTAAGTTAAAGAGTTTTCGCCAAAGTGATGTAATCAGCCTTCGTGGTGTAGTGGTAAAGTAAAGTCGCATACAGCCGAAGGTTCCCGGGTTCATGTCCTGCTTTGTACCGTTCTTTTTTTATCTTCTTTCTTTCTTTTTTTCCCGTTTTTGGCTTGTTTTGTTTGATTAGTGGTTTTGTTGTTTTTCTATAAATATGTACCTAAATAACCGTTATTTAATAAAATGCAATAAACAAAAAGAAAAGTATGGTGTTTGCAGAGCAAAGATAGTATATTAAATATATTGCACATGGATAAACAATCTGAGTTTCTATCATTTCCTACAATTTACTGTGGGAAAACCAGAGTTGATAACCATTTGATCATTTTCTAAACAATGTTCCCACGAGTTGACGATAGGCTTTCTTTGATTAAGTGTACATTTGCTTTCAGTACTCCTTATTTTTCTTGTAATTGTTGTATGTACGACCCCACCAGCAATGCTGATCTTTTTATCGTACCATAAACTAAGGTTCTTACCTACCCACCTACCTACCTATCTATCTATCTATCTATCTATCTATCAATCTATCTATCTGTCTGTCACTGTCTGTCTGTCTGTCTGTCTATCTATCTATCTATCTGTCTATCTAAAATGCATGCTGTGTACAACTCTAAACATTGTACTCTGAGACTGTACGGAGATATTAAAAGTAGATACTAAGCAGCTATGGAAAATGTCATTACTTTCATGCGATATTGATATCTTATAAAACGGACAACAAATTCAGCAGGAATACGCGCGAACTGAATTTACTGTGTGTTGTATAAGGTTCTGTTCAACTTACACTTTTTTCCTATGCTGAACATATACTGTACCGAGCCGTATCTTGTTCCGGTACAAAGAAACTATGTATATATTTATACTGACAGAGTCATGGGCCCCTGATACCGATAAAAATCATCGTTCAATTTTTCGAGTGTAGAATCCCTGAAAGAGTACTCCTCAATGGAGCAATATCAATATGTAGAAGGTTTTCAAAGGTTTCACACCGGTTTGAGGCTAAGATGTGCAGTCTGTCTCCCCTTGCAATTTTTACTTTTTGAGTATATACATTATGACATACAACACTCGTTTTGTATTCCAAACGAAAAAGTAGTATAACGGCACCGGGGCCTTTGACATTAAAACTCATCTCCAAGCAAGCGAGACTCAACGCTACTAGGAGCGTTCTTGTTTGATTTAAATTATGAATTTATTAACGGGAGCTTCGCTTTTAGCCCTGGCTAAATCTATATATTAGTGATATTTGGCATAAATACCACAAGTGACATATCATTGTTATACGTAATTTCACGAGCCGTCAGGAGAGTGAAATTTGAGACAATTTTGAAATATCACGAGTGGTATTTATGCTACAGAATATCACGTACAAATCATGCTATTATATGTTTATATTACTACCTGCAAAAGGTTTGTAATTTTCACATGTAGGTATTTCAAATTAAGTTGAAATACCACTGCTCTAAGCCAACCAAACTGCAGAAATTTCTCATGTAGTAGTATAACACAGGATATATCTGTTTTAAAAAAGTAACCAGCCAACAAACCTATAGTCATCATATTTTTTCTGCCGTTCAGAGCATCATCAAACTCGGTCATTATTGTGCTGAAATCAGGATCGGTCTTCAACTCTTCCAAGCTCTCATAGAACAAATCATTCACTTCAGGTCCGCCGCCAGCACTTTCCTCCCTCAATACGTCAATCATCTTTTGAACAAGGACTTTTGGGTCGAAAGCTCCTCTGTTATTTTTCAAGGAACCGGAGATGTCGCTAACCAGAGTGTTGGACAAACTGTTGAACCACTTGGCTTGCAATGATTTGGTGAACAAATCGTTATCATCTTCTTCATCATGTTTAGCAGAAATATTTTTGGTAGCCTCAATACACTGAAAGAAGTGGGAAAAAAAAGTGAAAAAAAGAAAGTGTTAACACTGTTCACCTGAGCCTTGAACACCTCCATATCTGTCCTTTGAAGGAAGCAGTCACTTTTTTCTTAAGGGATACCAGGGTTGGGAGTCACTCACGGGATTCGATAGATAGCTCCTGTGACATAAAAAGGACGCCTCCCCCCCCTCCCCGCTCATCAAAATTTCCTACCTTCCCATGGTAATTCCAATATTTCTGAATAACTTCCCCCCTCGGCTCCACCCGAAAATGATACAGGACAAATGAAACTTACCAAGAGATGTGATGATCATGATATTTCAAGCGAAATGGGTAAATGATGATCAAGTGATGTAATGATAATGATATTTCAAGCGAAATGGGTAAATGATTGTATCCGTTGTCACACAAAGTGGAGTTAATTATAACCCATTTTGCAGAATAAAGCCAACTTTCTGATAGGGGATTCTGGTAACATACTACTTTTTCTAGAAAATTGGAAAATTTGGCGATCTGTTTGACAGTGATACTCACGAAACCGTTACATCCTAGCAAAATTTAGTAAAATTTTGAAAATTTTTTCTCAAATTCTGTTGTCAAATGGCCAATCAAAATGCAACATCTTGCCGTTCTCTCTCAGCTTGACACTTTTTTAAATTCTCACGAGACTGAATAGTGAATAACATCTCCGAAGTTTTCTTAATGGTCGCCTGTCGTGTTTGTAGATAGAATATACCCCTCTTCAGAGTTCTTGATCTTTGCTACATAATCGGGGGTCCGGAGTTATGCTTCCTTCTGAAAACATGAGTTTTAAGAACTTTTGAAATGCTAATTTTGCATGCTTGCTGAACATTTAACTTCGGTCGAGCCGAATAGCAGCAACACGCAGGGAAATGGCAAGTAGCCATGGCCATTTGAAAATTGACGTAAACCTGCTAGAAATGTGACTTTCCTATAGTTGCAAGGAAACCAAATTTTGGTCATTTATTTTGGTGACGACGGAATCACTTCAAGACGATAAAATCGCGTGTTTGAATCTTTTGATCAGTCGTTATCTTGCCTTCTGGTCATCAGGTTTCTTTTTAACAAAGTTTAACTGAATGAATACGTTTTTGTTTTCACTAAAATATTACAAATGTTCATTTGGAGTTAGTTAGAGTTTGTCATATGATGGTGAGGAGAGGTGGTTATAAGGCGGAGAGAAAGTCGGGCCTCGAGAAAGCTGGCCTGGTCTCCAGAGGAACTGCCATCTTGGATTTGAATGGCTTGAAAAATGGGACGAGCTTGTGAAAAAGGAGCCATCTTTCAGTGCACAAACCTTCTCGCGTACAACAATGAAGCAGTTTAAAAAGGTAGATAACCGTTCACAGGTACCAAACAAAAACCAGACATGGAACAGTGAAACACCTGTTAAGCTGACGAAATAACGAGTAATTCCTCTCTTCTTTCGAACTTGACTATACGCGATTCCTTTGGATTGCTTGGTTTACTATACTGGTCTGGCCGGTCAGTCCGGAGTAATGATAAGCGACCTTAGAAAGATTGTTCTTGCTGACATGTTATTTCGTTCTTCCGTGGCAATATAATGAAGTTTAATGAGATTCTTTAAATTTCCTGTATTTCCTATATTTTTATACATCATGTCTATGTGCGATAAAAACGTCATAAATCTTAGTGCTTCTTATATTGAAAATATTCTAAATTGTTATAAATCCTAACTCTAATTAAACTTTCTTACCATACGAGTAGCGTAGAAGCCGTACATAACCAAGTAATTTTCCTTTTATGATAATATTCAATATATAGTTGTTCTTCCTTTCTTTCTTACTTAACTTTTATTTTACTTTGTTTCTTTTGTTGTTATATTGATTGTTTTGGTACTGAAATCTTCATGTCGAAGATAAAGTCAATAAAGTTGTATTATTGTTGCTAACAGCCTTTACAGTTCAGCCGGATTTCTGGTAAGTCATCGTCTTTGGGAGAAAGTTGACAAAGACTTGCTTGCTCGCTTAAGAAAATAAATGAATCGCTTTATGCAAAAATAGAAAAAAATAGAAAAAAGACAAAAAAGACAATAAAAACTCATTAAGCTCTTTCAGGCTTTCAAAGCCTGAAAGAGTTTAACCAGTTTTCATTTGCTGTGGCAAAAATGCGGATATGCGGATATGCAATAACTTTGTGAAGCACGGAACAAAGACAGAGTAAGTTGCGGCAACGCTATCGTCATACCACGCGAGATTACTTCAAGATCGTTAAATACTTTTACAGCTAATTGCACCGTTTAAAAAGCAAATTGAAATAATCGGCAAGCTTATAGGCGATTACATGCTCCCATATTGCGTTTACCTGATGTCATCATTGCTGCTAATGTTAAAACTTGATTGTTGTTGATTGAAAAAAAACAGAGAATAAAACAAGCTTAGCGTAAATATCATAAAGAAAGCAAAAAGTACGTTGAAAATGCATTTTAAAGTGTCTCTAAATACGACATCTTCCTTGTAGTAATTAGTTTTCTTAGAAAGTCTTAAGTAATCCAAAAGAATCGCGTGCAGTCAAGCTCAATAGAACAGACAAACCACCCGTAAAGTGTTTTACTGTTCCATGTCTGGTTTTTGCTGTGTACCTGTAAACAGTTATCTGCCCCTTTCTACTGATCCGATGTCCTACCGGAAAAGCCTTCTTTCCCCAAAAATTGGGGGAAAGGCTAACTTTCTCAGGGCATTACTTTCTTTCCACCTTACTTATCAAAATTTGGTTTTCAAAATCCAAAAATCCCTATCGTCAATATAATTTGACCGAATTTGGCTAACCAGAACTTAGGTACTAAATCAATATTTAGTGGGGGGCGGGGCTGGAAGGTGGGGAAGTTAAAAATATCTATGCAAATGTCAAAGCATTTATGGTCCTCAGTTGTCTACAGGACCGCCTACTTCTTTAATAGAACTGTATAACTCATTCTCTTGTGTCGTCCCGTTTCTTTTCTTTTTTGTTCATTTTCTGTTGGTGAGCGTTTAACTCTCACCGCTTTTCGATTACAAAATGGGTCTATAAGTTAAAAAAGTTTTCACTCTTTTTCCCCAATTTCTGTCGTTTCATTAGAAAGAATCTTGTAGGTTGCTTCTAGTACCTTCTCGTAACTTACCATAATCTCTCTCGATTCTCTTCTTTACAAAATGATATGAAATCCGTAATATTACCACAGCGAATGTATCGTCACATCGCATGGCATTTCTGAAGAACATCTATTAAACGAGTTCCTTTCCGTTTGTTTCGTTTCTATTTCCCCTTCTTTGTGAAACATTTCCCAAGCAAGATAAGTGACCACAAATCCAGTCAAACGGATTTGTAAAATAGTTGTAAATCTGCCGGCCGGTTTACATGCTCCCGTAATAGTACTGAACCTGTGTTAAAATTGCCGCTAGCGGCAGAAACGTGATTAGCTAGCATGTGAAAGAAAAATTCGACGAGAAATACTTTTCCTATAAAGTGTTTTTCATGTTAGCTGTTCTTAAATTATCGCAAAAGCAATTTGCCGGCTATGGTTGTGAATGTTTCGTGTGCTTAAATTGGGCTTCCCAATTTCACATACGATTCCCGTGAAATTCAGGTTACCGAGGCTCTAGTTTTTGTTTTTCAAAGCTGCCTTTCTTAGTCATGTCGGGTTCTCTGTGACTACAAAATATGGTGTAAAAATACATTTTCAGAGGTTTTTGTTAGTTTTTTTTATTTTTCAATACGATAAAGAATACGCTCGCATTCAAGACCTTCAAGAATTTTCATGTATACGGACCTTCTCGCCTGCAAATAATATCTGTATATAAAAGTGACAACCTCTGATAACATTATAGTAACAACTTAGTAAGACGATATTATAAACAATAAACAGAGACAAAACAAGTGATTAAAACAAGTGTCTGTAAAAAGGAGTCAATATTACTGTCAATTAAAATTCAATAATAAAAAAGAACTTACCGTAAGTATCACAAAGAAAGTAAATGTCCATGGAAATGTTTTCAAAAGTGTCGCTAAATGCGACATCTTCCCTGTTTAGTTCCGTCGGAACAAATGAAAGAATTCAAAAGAATCACTTATAGTAAAGCTCGATAAAAAAGAGGAATTTATACGTGTAATCTTGCGTTATCAGGTGTTTTACTGTTCCATGTCTGATTTTTGTTTGGTACCTGTTAACAGTTATCTGCCTTTTTCTAGACTTTCAAAAAAGTCCTTCGTCGGATTTCATATGGCGACAAGAGGTCGACTTGTAGCAAGTCTAGCCTTTTTCTAATGTTCCGACTTCGACTGCGAAAACATATTCATTGCAAGACATTATTACGTTCCCACAATCTTGTCCTTAGGGTCTTTTTGTAGAAATTGGGAACATTTTTACTAGCTTTCTCGAGGTGCAACCTCCTCTCCACCTTAGTAATGCCTTTATTTTACAGCAACATCAATTAAAAGGTGTTATCAATAGAGATGCTGATAAAAATTTAAAAATCAAGAATCGCTCTCACTTAAACACATTGGTTTTTTTTCAGAATCCAGGAATTAAAATCATGTGGCTGATTTGAGCAAATGTGTCAAAACAAGACGTGAAGAATAAGCCAAAATATAACCCAAACATTAAAGTAATTATGGCTTTCAGTTATGTTTAAAATGTAACTGAATTCTGAATGAAACTGAGCAATTGTAAAAAGCCTAAAAATACCCGAGGACCGCTTACTTCTTAACAGATAAATAAAAATGTTTTGTTTAAGTCAGTGCTTTTTCGTGGCGGTGTAACTCCTAACAGTAGGACCGTTGCAGGTTGGGTCGACGCAGCGGGCCTCAGAATGATTAAAGGATCTCTGTCTAGGTTGATATATCTTGTAGGGTTTAACTGAATTGTTCTTGTTTATAAAATACAATCCTTCTCAATCTTCCTTATTCCAAGTTGCCCTCTTTTGTTCTTATTTCATTGTCACCTTTTCGATGTGTTTCTACCTCGGTAAACTATTATTAAAGCCGGTTTACTTTGATTTAAGATGATTTTATACGCCTATGTTAACAAAGGTAACACCATTCACTGCCACTAAGACCCATTTAATCTCTAGAAGACACAAGTATTTTGCTGTACCGCAGCTGCAGGATTGCGCAAAATGATATTTTATTGATTTAAAATCTATTTTGAAGGCCATTAGTGAAAATAATTAGACCTGAAAGTAAATGATGGGTGCTGAACTATTCCATTTCGTTTGGTATACCTGAGTAGAGCTGTCTACTTCTTTGATCACCTAAGGTTGTGACGCAGAGAGGCTTCTCTATAAAAAGAATTACCGTTCTGTCCAGGAGCAACGTTCTCATTCTATAGACATATCCAAACTGTATATTCATATCCAAAAGTGTATGTATATTTTAACGTTAAAATATCGAAAGGGCCCGACGAAAAACTGTTATGATGTTATCAGTCAGTTATTTTTATAGCGGGGCGCCCGCGCGCGCGAAGCGCGCGTGGGACAGAGCCCCATACTCATGGAATATGGTCAACCTCTTTTCGCTTGGTTGTCACGTGACTGACCGAGCGTACGTACGTACGTACATACGTACGTACGTACGTACGCGTCTACAGATTGTACGGGTAGGGTAGGGGAGACTATCAAAAGGAAGGGAGGGGTGTCTCAGGCGTGTGTTGGCAAGTCCTCATCTTTTTTATATGACATTCACAATATAGTCAATTGACAGCTGTCAAAACAGGATAGCCACTGACCAGTATCCCATGACCATAACGCGGGCTCATTTGTCAACTCATCGAGGTGACCAGTTAATCGTTTTACTAGATCGCAAACAATATTCAATCTCATACTTTTTAGCATGGATATTATTATTAATATTTAGCTAGTTTGGGATCGGAGCACAGGAAATGTGATCAATTGACAGCTGTCAAAACAAGGTATCCGCTGACCAGTATCACTTGAGCGAATCGCGGGCTAAGGTGTCGACCCATCGAGGTCGAGTATTTTTTTGAAGTTATCCGCTGACAAGGTATTTGTTTTCAAATGATTGCAGGCTCAAGTTTAATTTCTTTTTAAATTCATATGAAATATGTTGTGTTTATGTGCCGCACAATTAAAATTTTGATTTCAAACTGACCTCGGACGCGAAAATTCAGCCAGCTGCTACAGGCAGGGAAGACAGTTGCTTTTGACTTTTCTCGCCATGTTCACGCATTGGTCACGCTCTACGTCCAATTTTTATGCTCTGATTGGTCAAAATTTGACAGGTGAGTTCATGCGCAAAATTTATGCAGCATCTTGAATCTTGTTTACTTTGACAGCTGAAGCTGACAGAGTTTTGTGTCAACTTGTGATGTTTTTAACTTTCTTTTTCCACTGGATGTACAAAATGAAATTCAGATTCTATCAGGAGTCTTCTGTTATTCATGGCTAGTTTGTTTATTGGGTTTTTGGTTGAGTCAAAGTCGGAAATCCGATTTCGGATGGCATCGTTTTCGTTTTCACCTTGCTTAATGCGTAAGAGGGTTGCAAAGTCTGAAGCGATACTGGCCTTCCTTGATACCTTTCAGGAGCTGCATCTCGAGTGGTAAGCCTAAGTAATTATTGTATTTGATGTTTGTTTTTTATTCCTAATTTAATGAAGTCGAGCGTAGTTTATGCGGCTATTTTGTTTACGCTCGTTTGTAAGATTTGAGACAATGATCTGACCGCGTATCAGGTTTGTTATAAGCTTACAGATCTTTAAAAAGCCTTTAGACATTTTCTCACCGCAAATAGAAAGAAAACGTTTCAAGGAATATTTAGTTATAATTCTGACTGTAAAAGAAAGGTTTGAGCGATTTCCTTGCCTCGAGTTCGTCTTTGAAAAAAGCAAACACCGGGAAGCCGGCTTAAAACACAAAATTCAGCTTTAAGCTCGAAGACTCAGGATTTTTAGAGACACTTTAATACTTGTCTTCCTGAATGAAAATTGTCGTTTCTGTATATGTTTCTCCGAATTATATTTCTTTTATTAATTGTTAGTACTGTCTCTTGTAATTTTAATCGCTGTGTCGATTGTTTTCAGTCGTTCAGTGAACAACGCTTCCCGGAGTACTCAAAATGCCGCGCCGTTTTAAAATAAAAAATAAACATAAAAAATTCTTTATTATGTTGGAGCGTAACTCTGTTAATGTTCATTCAAACACTCGCCACTGCTAGCACTGCAAAAGTCAGAACCGGCTGGCCGTATAGATGATTTTGAAAATTTTTTTTAACGGTTTAGCCAAAACCCACGCGTGCTGCGATCGTCCTGAATATTGAATGATAGCAATTTGTATCGCAATATTGTGAAATACTGCATTCTGTTGTGCGAGGTCTGTATGATAAAAACAGTGCCTCATAGTACTGTTTCACCTCAGATGTGATGTATAAATGATATAAAAGGTTGGTTTACAGTCGCACCCAGATTTGTTGGCAAGATTTTGTAAAGTAAACTTGTCGAACGCAAAAAATTCGGCCGGAATTTTTTTCCAGGCCTAATTAATCTAAGGCGATCATGAGCCATTATGGCTCTTAATAAATGTGATCGAAGATGATTGCCAGTTTTTGGGTGTACTTATGAGGCTATCAACTCGATGTGAGATTTGGTTCACTCTTGGGCTGCTTGCAAATTATTTTTTGTAAAATCACTTAGCCTTTCTATGAAAAGTCACACGAATTTGCTCTAAAGTTAACTGAATTGTGGAATACAAGATTATTGTTTGATTTAAATTATAAATTTATTAATGGGAGCCTCGCTTTTAGCCCTGGCTAAATCTATATATTAAAAATTTGATATATCCAACAATATTCTTTGAGATCGAGGTGAATAGTGGCAAATAGTGGCCACTAATATTCACCGAGATTAAAAGGAATAATTGTTTTAGTATATACACATGAAGTGATCTCAACAAAACCAGAAAGGAAACCATTAAAAAGCGATTAGTCTGATTAACGGCTGAATTCATTTCGTAAGGAAGGGTTGTAGAGAAACCTGGGAATAAATTTAAAAACAATGGGGGAAGGGGCGAAAAGAAGGAAGACAGAGAGAAAACTCTCTAAGACTCTGCCTTTTTCCTCTTGCCCTCTCCCTCGTCGTTTTCTTATTTGACCTGTTTAGCATTTGCGCCGCGTTGTCTCTTACTTAACGAACCAAAAACGAAAAACACCCAAGAAAACCGCCCGCCACGCGCGGAAGCCGCGCAGGCTAGCCATTCTGAGGTTGCGCGACGTTGGGACTTGGTCGGTGTCTTGTCGAATGGTAGGTACGTGGTGTAAGCGTCATGTAGTGGTTTGACGTTAGTTAATATATAGTATGCCTATTTGTAGCACTATACTGCATAGCCCTACATTGCTCTACATAGCCGTACATAACCCTACATCGTCCTACATAGCCATACACAGCCCTACATAGCCCTACATAGCCCTTCAAAGCCATACACAGCCCTACATAACGATACATAGCCATACACAGCCCTACATAGCCATACATAGCCCTACATAGCCCTACATAGCCATACACATCCCTACATACCCATACATAGCCATACATAGGGTAATGTATGGCTATGTAGGGCTATGTATGGCTATGTATGCCTATGTAGGGCTGTGTATGGCTATGTAGGGCTATGTATGGCTAGGTATGTCTATGTAAGCTATGTAGGGCTATGTAGGGCTGTGTATGGCTATGTATGGCTATGTATGGCTATGTAGGGCTGTGTATGGCTATGTAGGGCTATGTATGGCTAGGTATGTCTATGTAAGCTATGTAGGGCTATGTAGGGCTATGTAGGGCTGTGTATGGCTATGTATGGCTAAGTAGAGCTATGTAGGATTATGTACGTCTATGCTGGGCTGTATATATACATTGCTTCTAGTAACTAACGTCAAACCACTATATGATGCTTACACCACGTACTTGCCAGTCGAATTGTAGTATGGACCGTTCTTGGGACCCTATCGTTTTTCTTATCGGCTAGTGAGAAGTTTTAAAGGAAACTAAGTCAAAATTCGTCCCTTTAACAGTGTGATACAACACTGATCCAGTTTCCTTTGTAGCCACCTCGTCTCTTTTCTTGTGACATCCAAATGGCCCAATAGACCGAAATCGTTGACCACCCTCCCCAACTTCACTTTCAAAGCCCCTTGGAATTGTAACATCAGACTGAGATACTCAAGTGTACAAGCTGCGGGCGACTATAAAGCGTGCTTTGCGAGAGTGAAAAATAAACTTTGACGTGAATTTGGCTTTTTTACACACACATTTCAAGGAGCTCATCGGAGGCATTCTAGCTAATTTATCTTTTTTCTCACCCCATAGTTTCTTTTTCAAAGCTACATACTCGAGTATGATTTAAGACCTGGGCCCGGTTGCATAAAACGTCCGTAACAACTACGGGTACACGTAAGTGCACTCGTAACTTAAGTCAGTTGCATGAAATCACTTAAGTGGTCCACTTAGGGAATTCACTTAAGTGGTTGCACTTACGATTTTCGTAAGTGTTCACTTAAGTGTCGTTTATGCAACAGAAATTGCGGGTGTTGCATCAAACTTTTTTTACGGGAAAAATAGCACGTAAATTTACGGGACCTATGTAGGTCCCGTATCGTTACTGTTTTTACTAAATTTAACGAGATCTTTTGCTGAGAAGTGAAAAAAAGTATTTTTCTTCACGCAATTCGTTCTAATGCGCTTTGTTAACCTCTGATGTACACTTTTGTGAAAAAGAAGAAGAACCATCATTTTCAGTAGATATTGAAGAAAAATAACGTTTGCATGCAAATTTTATTTTTTGAGAGGCTTAAAAGTGTTCGAAACGACTTTTAATTTTCTTTACACTCACCGATGGTTAGCTTAAAAAAAAAAAGAGTGAATCATTAATAAAGTACTACATCAAGGTTACGTGTGCCCTTAAATGAGCCCGTAAGTTACCACGTAAAACAGAAACTTACGAAAGTGCTAAGTGTGTTCCATGCAACACCCGTAAGTGTACCCATAACGGATTCGTAAGTGACCTACTTAAGTGAGCACTTAAGTGCAGGTTTTATGCAACCGGGCCCTGGAGTGTAACAGGTTATCATTCGCTGTTCGTTTAGTCAATAGCCTGCGTAGCAGGTGTCGGTCTTGTTAGGGCGAAGCGGACACAGTTTCGAGGACACACACCCGCTAGGCATGTCCCGATTACGCTTGGCACTTTTTCGAATTTGAAGCACTATTTTAACTTTCCAGCAATCTTGAGCACTTTCTTGACTTTTGAGCAGAATTTGAGAATTTTTTCGCTTTTTGGGCAATATTTACCCCCCCCTTTTTTTTTTTACAATTTTCCACATGTTTTATGCAATATTTGTCTTTAAAGTTGTTAAAACCATGAAGACATCTTAAAAGAACTGAGCAACCGACATTGTTCAGAAAATTCAAAAGACATAAGATGCGTTATATATATTTTGTAACGCTTTGTTAGTTTCACAAGGGTATGAATATTAGGTTGCATAATACTGCAAAAGTGTTTAAGGCATGTTCGTAAGGTGCGTCAAGGGACTAGTACACTATTTAAGGTTTGTTGAGCTATGCAAGAGCCATTTGAGGCATCTCTTTCAACCCTAAATTTTCTAATTTTATTTACTGTTGTAATTTTCCTTGAGTTTGTAAAACTGTAACGCTGTTTTTTGTAACGCTCTACGGCCGTTTCACCTATACGAGATATATTTCACGAGATGCTCGCTCCTATTCTGTGCTATGTGATAATTTAGATTAGTTACAAAATATTTTATAATCGTTTCAGTGTGATAAGAATATAAGTAACTTTAGCAAGCTGTTTGTGAACAAAGTAATGAAAAACCCAACTTACCAATTTTTTGTCTTTGCCTCTCAGTTGATGTTTGTTCTCTAAAAGCTGGAGGAAATCCTGCCGAACCCATTGATACCATTGTACCGACAGCTGTTGGCTGTGTATTGGCTGGTTTGATTGTCATTCGTATTATTACTTATATTGTAGGCCGCTGCAGAAGGCCAGGTTATCAGAAAATGTGATCATATTGTGAGCTGTGGTGCTAGGCTGTGTTTTGCTGACTACTCCAAAGGTTTTGACATGATTGACCACAGTGTGCTGATTGAGGAGCTAAGGAACATGCATGTGCACCCTGTTCTAGTTAACTGGATGATAGATTTTCTGTGTAACAGGGCTCAGGCTGTGAGGATTTAGAACATTACGTCTGAGTGGAAAACTCCCAAGGGCGGTATACCACAAGGCACCAAGTTAGGAGTCATTTTGTTTACAATCATGACAAATAATTTATTGCGCTCATGGAACCTTAGAATAAAGTTTGTTGATGATACCACAGCCCTTGAAATAATCCCTAGGAACAGTGCCAGTCTACTCAATTTTGTTACAAACGATATCTATGCTTTTTCTGAAGATCACAGAATGAAATTGAACCCTACTAAATGCAAGGAGATGCTAATTAATTTTATGAGTAATCATAATTTTATTGTGAATCCTATTGTAATTGGTAGTAACACAATTGAGAGAGTCATGACATATAAGTTACTAGGCGTTTATGTAAGTAATGACCTGAAATGGAACCACCATGTACAGGTTATAGTGCAAAAGGGAAACAGGAGGCTTTACTCTTTAACGGTCCTTAAGCAATGTGGTGCACCTCCAGCTTCACTGGCTAAGGTTTATACAACCATTGTTTGTCCTGTTCAAGAGAGGATAAAGGGGACAGAGAAGGCATCCCTCATACACACCCTATTCCAAAGGTAATTCGTCTCGAGTTATTTTTAGAATGGGGATAAAGTTACCTCGCGCGCTGCGTGGATGTTTCGTGGAGGTTTCGCATGACTAAACGCCGTGCAAAACATGTCGGGCGAAAGGCAATGAAAGCGTAAAGAGATCGAGAGCATTCCTGAATATTGAAGCGAAATGAGTCGGCGCTCACCTGGGAAAAGGGAATCGCTGGACTCTTTGACAACCCGTGAAATCAGTTCAACTCCAAGTTGTCGTAACCTCAGTGCTTTAATAAAATGAGAAATTTGGCCGGTCTATTGAAACCGGTCGTTTGTTCAATAAAGCAAGTAGGGCGCCAAGTGTTATTTTTGTTGAATAATAAAATACTAATGAAAGAATATTAAACCAGAAATTGCTCTCTTTAAACTGTAAATTATAAATGATGCTGAGAGAATATTCAGTGTGTTAAGGATTCCCCTGCTGTACTGTTAGCTCTATACAAGACAGGAAGGGTGATTCTTTTTTAATTTCCATCTCGCTGACACAGCTTTAGCAGAAATCTCTCTGTAGTCGTTTTCGTCGACAAAACGAATAGCAATATCGCTCTCTGCGTCTTCCACCATTTTGTTCTGCGTCAATTCGTGAAGGACGCGTGGCTCTGAGCGTGGGTCATCCACGCGGAACACATTCGCACTATCTGATTGGCTGTTGTCTAATCCCCCTTGGGATCTGTGGTCATAAATATAACTCGAGACGAATTACCTATGGAATAAGGTGTGTATGGGGGATGCCTTCTCTGTCCCCTTTATCCTCTCTTGTCCTGTTCTAGAATATGCCCCCCCCCCCCTGTCTGGCAAAATATACCAGATTTTCTATCTTATAAGATTGAGAGCATTCAGAAAAGGGCTATGCGCATCATTTTTCCTTTAATGAATCACAAAGAGGCATTTTAATGCCATTTAAAAATGCCCTTAATTTAACAACTACAAGTGACAGACGCGCCCATCTATGCCAGGTTTATATTGATAGACTCCGGAATGAGAATCAACCCTTGCATTTTATGCTCCCCAAACAGGAGGAGGTTGTGCATAATTATAATCTTAGATCTGGCATCAGCCGCTCCACGCGTCCTGCCTGTAGGACCAAGCGCACGCAAGAGTTTGTCACGCATAAGTATACCCAGTGACTTGTACAATTATATTTTCTAGTATTTATTGGATTTATTGTACTATATTTTAGTATTATATGTTTTGTAAATAGCTCTGTCATTCAGCCATTCTATATATTGCTGCAATGAGTCTTAATAAACAGTCAGTCAGTAATGCCTCTGTTTCAAAGTGAGGCTAAGTGCGAAGACATTGGTATGAAAATGATTTTTTTTATATTTTCATGCAAATAAAAGTCACTTTAACAGCAAAGCTTTTGCTTGTAACCTCGTTTTGAAAGTGAGGATTTTTGGAACTCGGTTATGACCTTACACAAAATACGGCATGCATTTGCATGTTCATTTCTTGTTTAATTTGTTTTACATCATTTCGTCGATATTTGATTTATCCTTGTTATTTTTTTCGTCTTGTTTTCAGAAAATAAAAACGTTATATTCATATATTTAGAGGATTTTTTCCTGCTCCGTGAAAGAAAATCGCCCTTTTCCTTGTTTTCTTACTTATGAAACAGGCTAAAATCTAAATGTGGTTTTGTCAGCAACATCCAGGAGGGACATCACGCCAACTCTAAAACACTAAAAATAAACAAGATGATAATAAAATCTAAAACTACAGATAAAAACTAATATAAACTGCTAATAAAAGACGACCTAAAGGAGTTTACTTTTAATAATACAGAGAGATTGAGTGGTAACAGCTTCTATCGGGAGTTTGTTCCATTCAGTTATTGTCGAGGGAAAGAAAGAAAATCTAAAAATATCGTTGTGTCCTTTTTGTGGAATGTGTGCCGCTCTAAGTGATCTTTTTAATTTTAATTCACTAAATTCCGTGCCAGAGGGTTTTTTTCTGCTAGTTCGCGGCCAAACCGCGACAGCGAGGCGGAAGCGCTTTATCAAACCGTAAGCACGGTTATTTCATTCTAGATATTCCAAGAATTGACCTCTGGAGCCAGGGTACATTTTCGCAGGGTTTTCTTAAAAAAAAAAAAAAATTTCTGCACGTCGAAAACGACTATTGAAAATAGAACAGCTTCTCTGTAGCAATAGGCTGCTTTCGGGTATATATGTTTTTTACCTAAATCGTTAATTTCTGATTTTGCCAGCGACTTAGTCTGCATGCCGAGGAGACCGAGAAGAAAACTATCCATCAAAAGCCAAAACAAGTTGCTTAACCTCTCTGACCGCTTTTGGTTCTTTTGGAAATTTTTCGCAAAAAAGCTTTCTCTGACTGAAGCTTAAAGGTGAGTCTCGGTTAAATCGAGTTCTTGGATTCTTTCAGAGTCGTACGAAAAACGACTTTCAATAGAAGATGACTATGCCTGAACGTTTCTTAATAACAAACTTTCCCACTGCAGATCTTGTGTTAAAATGCTCGTTGCTTAGGTCTAATTCATGGTCGCTTTTCACTGTTAGATCTGTGATAAAACCTTTCGGCTACTCTTTGTTTAAAGCCAGAAGTTGTAGAAGGAAAACCATCCAAAACATGGTTAAAATTGATTCAATTTTATTTCAAAAGATAACTGTTACCATGAAAACTGTTTCCTAACTAAGAGATGCTGGCGCCATTAAAACATCACTTGCATTTCCCAATTCACGTGTCCAATTTAAACTAAAGATTCGTTTTTTAATAAATGTTTTAACGACGTTTATCTCAGTCTCCTTTCAAACACCAATTGTTTATAAAACAAGGCACCAACACAAAAAATTTAGTCTTACATCGAAATATTCACAAAGAAACGATTTCAGTATGAGATGCATATTGCACACCTTCTTTAGATTCACGGTCACCACTATTTTCCAACGTTAAGCATTACGGTTGTAGAACCGAAGCTGCGCGAAAATTCTCATCGAAGATTACAAGTAATTTTGTAAGGCGTACACAAAAATTCAAAATTGTTACCGGAGAATCCGCAGCGTTATTGTCGTGCATGGTGTAATTTAAAGCGGTAACTCAGCACGTTTTCAACAAGTTTCTCCGTATACAGAGATACCATTTTACCTTTGGACATAATTCAATTTACGAGGCTAATGTAAAACAAGATTGGGGAAAAAAGTACATTCTCAATAAACAGGGACCTGACGAGAACGACTACAAGCGCAGAGTTTTGACTGAACGTTTTGTCGCGTATTCTCAAAAAATAGACACCCCGGAAAGCTTCATTGTACGTTTTTTCACCAGTAAAGGCGATCGCAATATGATAAAACTGTTAAACATTTTGATAACTTGTTTTCGTCATTTAATATGACATCCTCTCTTAAACTTGTTGTAGAATGACAATGGTTATCACGTTTTCCCACCAAAATGACGCTAGTTCACGCGCGAACACTACTAAGTATAGAGAAATTTCG
>NC_133210.1:13077523-13125023 GCF_958299795.1 Porites lutea
TCAGTTGATGGAGGTCGAAGGAGAGGTGCGCGAGGTATAAGAGGGGAAGGGGTAGAGAGAAGGGCAAGTGCTGGAGGGTCAACATGACGTGTACGTGGGAGGGGACTGTGGAAGAGGACACGGGAGGGGAGGATTGGTGTGGTAGAAGAGGATGAAGAACAAAGCTTGCAGTCGTTGGTCAAAATTCAAAAGGCCGTACCGACTCAGGATGAGGGATCTGAAATTTAGACGATTAAAGGGGCTAGGTGGTCAATGAATAGACTAAAATATGACAATAGGAGCTTGGAACTGTAGAGGAACTCAGGAACAACACAGAAAGGCCAAGGGGGGGGGGGGGGGGGGGCCATGAATGGATAAAACCGAACAAGATTAAAACGGATTTCATTTGGGTAAACTTGAAAAACGTCGCTTGTCTTTGGTCAAGTTTTTACGTACTGCGCAGTGTAGGGATTGTTTTTGATTCGTTCAATTCGTTTTGAATTCGTTGATATCATCACACTTCGGGAGCACTGTATATGACGTAGTTTTAGGTCGTTATAGGTCGTTCCCTTTGGGAGTGCACGTGTTAAGGACAGTTATCGTTCTCTCGGGACCTTTATAATCAGTGCCTTTTCATACTTATGGTCAGTTTATGGTTCCCTTGAGAGCCTGTAGAATTTATATTTCATTCCTAATTTTATGCACGGGTCGTTGTCAATTGCGTCTCGCCTGTGTAGTATCCAGCGTTCTGCCGTTGCCGTTTGTCTTTCTCCGTATTGCCACACAATCGGTAAGATTTGTATTTCCTAGTGCCCTTTTTCTTTCTCAGTACGTTCTCCTTATTGTTATTTTTCTATTTCTGTTTAGCAAACCTCTATTTGTCACCGGGAGAAGCGTTTGCGAAGCGGCGATTTTCATACCTTGTACAGCGATATGTGTATCAATAAAAATAAGTTATGCGGCTATCAGTAACAGCACGATTAGCTGAAAAGTAGGTTAGGAATACCGTCGAGGTGTGTCTACTCTTTATTATTGTTTTGCAAGGATATCTGATGTTAATAATGAAGAAAATTTCATTAAAGTCAATTTTCACTTGTAATTTTTATTTTGGATTGTTTACATTCCTTCGTGTGAGACTTACATAAACATTGCAGGCGAAGATCGCGCACTGCGGACTGGAAATCATCCTTAAAAGAAGCCTTTTCTCGAAGCAGGTGTTCAAGAAGACCCATCAGTTTTTTCTTCTCTTAACTACTTTACTCTTGCTGATAAAGATAGTGCTTAGAATGAGAAGAGATTCCAATTTGTGATTTTACAATTTAAGTAGTTTATTAAAGTCATGCAAATGGAGCTTGTTGTTGTGTTTGCCCTTGTGAGGGGCAAGATTGGTCTAGATAACAGGGGCACCCAACGGCAATTTTCGGGAAAATATCTGTTCGGAAGACGATTTGAGATCTAGAATTTTCGGAGCATTTGTTGTAAAATTTCTTGCTTGCCTGCCTCTCCTAGGATTTTCGAACATCTACAAGATGGTAGAATTACCCATTTTTAACGGATTTTGACCCTAAAAAAGGCCACCTAGAATTTTCGGGAGCCTTTTCCTGGCTGAAAGTTTCTAAAAGATAAGTTTTTATCCCTATAATTTTCGGATCACTAGACTTTCAGCTAGGAATTCCGAACAGATGAAAAGTTTTTAGGGGATAAAAATATGCCTATATCTACCGTTTGAATACTAAAATACGCTCAACAATGCTTTGTTAAGTGGTTTTGAACTATATCCTCGTTGGGTGCCCCTGAGATAAGTATATTTCAGCTTTATCTAACAAAAGCAACCTGTTTAAACAGTTCTTTGGCGTTACAAATCCACTCGCTTGGCGGAGGTAATTCAATCAACTCAATTGAATTCAGCAGAACTGAACTTTTATTTAATCACAATCTTGTCACCTAGTTTACAATCCTTGTTCTTTCTTGTTTGTTTCTTGAAGTGATAATGCAACTTTCGCCTGCTCCCCTCTTCGTTGTCCTCCTAGATTTATATTTCTACGATATACTTTTTTAATTGTACAAGTAGTATCCATGTATGATTTCTTTAATTGTAATTAACTTTTTAGAAGCATACGTGACAAGCGGCCATATTGGATCACTACAAAAGACTATTTTTGCAATGATAAAGATAGAATTTAATTCGCATAGAATTGGTTTGGTACAAACACTATTATGGCGGCCGTTTCTTTGTTTTGGAACACCAATATCGTCGGCGTGACGTCATATGAAAATGCTCTAAAGAGGAAAATGGTTGTAATTAAATCTCGACAAACATCAAAGGAGGCCACTTTATTTTGCGCCCATACACTACCCGTGAATTACGTAATTGGAATGCTTTTACCAGTTAGTGGCATGAACTCACGTAGCTGCCTATTGTGTTTTCCCAGGTATTGCGCACAGTCAACTCCAAAATGGCATGAATTCTACGGTTCAAATGGCTTTAGGGTATAAGAACATCTTAAACAGCTGGTTCATCGCGAACCACCAACCCTTGACTGAGAATAAGTTGGACGAGCAAAATTCAAATTACTCCAAACTAGAACAGATATACGATGCTTATATGCCCAGGATATCTATTTAAAAATGCATCAATGTGTTTTTGTGGTAATTTTCGCAACGATTAACGCAGATCACTAACATTTTTCTTCGTGAATTGTAGTGTATTGATTACCATAGTAACGATTATGTACTATTACCAACATCACTGAAACTACGTGTACTAAGTGATATTAAAGTAATACAGCACGAATGTAAAAGTACTGATACTAAGTGAAAGTAGATTATGATTTGTACTAGGATAAAGATAGTTGTTCAGTTAATAAAGGACATTATGTAGAAAGCAATGAAAGTGTGAGTATCTCTTTGTCTCTAAGACTACACCACATGAATCACCAAAATAAGTGTCATTCAATGTCATCGACTATACATGGTGATTAAGATATAACAACTTCCTACTTATCGCAAATGTGTGAAATGTGTTTAGCTCGTTACTCACAGCAGCTTTGGAACAAAACTTACGTATTACTAACATCAGGTATAGCGAATGCATATATTTCCGATGCTCTTGGCACTTCGTTAGAACGGGCTGTCACTGTATCACAATTTCTACACTGTTAGCCAAGAACTGTTTTTACTTTATTTATCTGGATTCTGTCTAGTTAATCGTCTAATTCGAAGAAGGATAAAATTTTTAATTGTAAAGGATTAAATTCTTCTTATTATTATACTTTATCTTATTTTCTAAATGCAAAGCTGTCGACAGACGAAGAGACACAACGCAGCCACATATAACAGAGAAAAAATAACGTGCACCAAAGGAAATATGGTACAGCGACACAACCCTTGAGAAAGAAATTAGCACAAACAAGGGACAGTCTCACTACGATAATCCCCGTTAGTTCTTGCGTGCTAATGTTGTGAGTTGTTCTTGCACATGTCCCTTCGTATGAAGACTGAGCTTATGAGGCACTTGTATACCCTGCTGATAGGTACAAGATGGTCTTTCGAGCCCTCAGAGGGGTTCCCTACACCAGCTATTAAATTTTTTCAAGGTGGTTCTTAACACTACGGGTTTCCAGCACAGTTTATCAGTTGATGTTACAATGATAATATCAAACGAATGCCCAATCAGTGGTGAAAAAGTTGTGATTATTTACTTGACATTACTGGTGACCACAGCAACGGTATAACCTGTTAAAAACACCCTTAATTCTACCTTTAAGTGCGCAGGACTCAAAAACGTGTTGGACGACCCCCAGTTATTATTATTGAAATTTGATCTGCGTGATAAGATCAACTTTTTGCAATACTTATACAAAAATCCTAGAAGCTGTTTCAAAGGCACCTTAATTTTTCAAAAAAATATATAGGCAATTATTGGGCAGTTGTTTTATACCATTATTGTAACATCAACCGATGCACCGTGGTAGTACTGGCCAATCAAAGTATAAGACCTGCAATGTGCTGGAAACGTGCTGTGCGCAACCCTAAAGAGAATAAATATTTATACGTAAGGAACTGTGAACACAACACCAGCTGAGGTTTGTTCAGCATTCTTTATCCAGATTTGTCAATTCATATCCACGAGGGGGAGAACTCTTAAACTTTTCGATGACAAATGGACAGATCGCGTCATCCTTTACCAGCTCGTCACTGAATTGGATACCAGCCTTAAACTGGAAGCGAATAGCGTTGGCCAGCATATGAGCATCTAATCTCGTTGGACGGGTGTAGCCTGCTGGAATAAGCAAGTATGGCTGCCGCACGACACTAGAACTGATTGGTGGATAGGGCTCTGTAAAGAACACCCAAAGAAATTTCCCGCGCGGCTTGTACGGATAATAGAAATCAACTGTGGCCTCGGCTTTCTTGAATGGCAAGTTAAGTTTGAGCTGCTTATCTGCACCATAGGAGACGATGATGGGATACTCCTGAACAAACGAGTAGATTCTACCTGATATGTATTCCTGACAATTGACAATGATCTGAGTATTTTCCGATTTCTTGAAAATCAACCTTTTGCAGTTGCCAGTGGACCATCCTTTGATCAAATCTCGCTGCTGGGAATCTTTAAGACAAGTTTTATCATCACTGTCACGGTAGAACTGAACTTCGTTTGGGAGAGCATCAGTGACGATCACATCATGTGGTCCCATGGGAAAAATCTCTACCACTCCACCAGATCCAACACCAACAACGACTGCATTGAGACTGTTATGGTCGCCTCTGCCTGTAATGGTTACCTTTCCTGTGCCTTGTGTAAATTTATTAGCTACGATGATGCTTCCAGATGATTTCGTACCAAGCTTGTAGGTCTTTCCTCTTGTTTTTGCAAGGACAATATTCTGGCCATTTCCAACGTCAATTTCGTTGCCAACAGTAGAAGGAAGGGATGTAGAATCAAGGATTGTGTCGAGCTCTTGTCCAAGGGCAATTTCAAGGTGTTTCAGTTGTTCGTACAGGAAAGTTATTGTCTGTTTTGCCGTTGCTCGATTAAATTCTTGGTCATTTTTTCGAAAGAGCATTAATGGGAAGCGTTGGGCAAAGTCTATAATGAGATCAAACAAATTTGTTAATATTCCGCTCTTGAGTTTATTGCCCCATTCATTGTCAATAAAGACAGTTCGTGGAGGATTCGACTTATCCTTGAATACCAGTTTATCATCTTCAATACTTGCTGCTAAATGGTCAAGACTCCTTATGGACTCAAAACGTAGTTGATTTCCATCATCCCCTTCGTTGATTGTTGCTATGCTCCCCGTTGTTGTGTAGCTTACTCTCAATACTTTGGCTTGATTCCTCTTCAAGGAATTAAAATTTGATCCAGGTTGATAGATGATCTTCCTGTTGGAATGATCCTTAGAAATGGTTCCCAAGTTCTTTCCCGCGTCATCTTCGGCTGGAATAATCTCAACCGTGCTCAAAAGAACATCTGCATGATCATGTTTTAAAATGTCAATTTCAAGTCTTCCGTCTGTCTCCATCCATTTTCCATAAATAGTTGTTTTACAACGGATGGTGTTACCGTCAGCACCCATTACCACGGAAATTGTCAAGTAATCGACTACCTCAGGGCCATGGAGAACGTATGTGTCAGTTCCTGGACCACCAATCAACTCATGTCTACCGCGGGTACTCACGAGGGTGTCATCTCCATCTTTCGCGTCAACAGTTGTTTCTCCGCCTACAGCGATCAAAAGGTTTTCTTTGTCGTTTCCAATAATATTTTTGCACGATGAGAAGCTGACCACATTCATTGCATGTACCAGCGATAGACGTCCAACCTGTGGTCTGAAAGTTATATTCCCTTCGTCGTATTTATACTTTTGGTATATACTAATAGTGTCAATTTGGTATCTTTCGTCTTCATAATACTTAAAGGATATCGTGTTTTTCGTTCCTTCACCAAATCTGATAGAAGACATTCGATATCCGTTAACGAGTCTCCTCGGCAATACCATTACGTCTTTCTCAGTTGAAAGAGGACCGAAGAAAAAATCTGCATAGTTCAGAATGTACCTCCTCGCGCCATCATAGTATCTAGCATCTATATTGATCTCTTGATGGTAGTTCCGAGGAGCTTCGGGTTGGCGTACTTCAATAGTTGGTATGTTCTTCAAGTAAACAACATGACGTTTATACTCTTTAAAGTCACGCTTCCTAACTGGGTTGTCGATGTTTCTAAACTGCCATCGACCATAGTAAGCCTTTGGGGTGAAGCCTCTTTCAGGAAGAGACTTATATTGGATAACAAGGGTATTTTCTCCACTTCCGCCAACAATGTATTTGGCCCAGTTGTAGAAACCAAAGGTTAATCCTTCCGAGTCCTCCGTAACCTTATAAATGTTTATAGTCGATCCAATAGAAATAACGTTGTTGCCATCACCAGTATACACCACATCACCAAGGCCATAGGACACATCGATAACATTGTGTTCATCACTACCGATAATAGTTGTTGGAATATAGTCAGACAAGATATCTAACCTATCTGGTTGTGCAGCAGCTATTTTTTCAAACTCATCGAATACGAAACTTCGTCGAAAAGCAAATGTCAAAAGTGCTTCTAATTCCTTGTTTCCGGAGTACTGAAGATGTCCATCCCTGTAGACAGCAGAGCTCTGAGAAATGCTATTAATGGCATTTCTGGCGACTCGGGTCGAGGACGTGGAGACTGCATACAATGAAATTCCGTCACAGAAGTACTTCAAGCCACTTTTTTCTGCCAGAAACCACAAAATTTTGCTTTTTAATTCCTCTGCGTTGCTGAGAGTTACAGGGTTCTTGCGGTTGAAAAAGTTTACCAGACTCTGCTCCAGGCTGCTTGAAGAAAGAAATGCTGGCGTATGAATGACTTGGTTGAAACCGTCCGGCCATCCCGGAAAGCAAGACCCCAAATTAATGCCTGTTCGCCCTTTTATGGCATTTGAGCCGCTTCCTGAAGTGTATCCAATATCCAGATAAATTCCTTTTACTGGTGATTTTCTAGGATGCCTTTGATACATGGATTCCCACACTGGCCCCATGGTAATATAGCGTCCATTCCATAGGCTTTCCTTGAATCTTAAAGACTCTCCAGATAAGGCTAAAGTGTCATCTCCCCCTTCCCCTTCGCATCGCCTATCAACACCAGGCTCACAGACAAGAAAATCGTCACCTTCCCCTCCGAAGAGAGTGTCCCTACCTGTTCCACCATTGAGGTAATCATTTCCTGGACCACCATATATGGTGTCACTTCCGCCTCGTCCAAATAATATGTCATCACCTTCTTCACCATAAATACGATCTGGACCAAAACCAGCCACAATCTCATCATCATTTGCCCGCCCCTTGAGCGTTGTACCAAAAGATGTTGCGTCTACCAAGGCTACTCGTAACTGCTTATTCTCAAAATCTTTCTTCGCTTTCTCTGTTAGACACTTAGTAATAGTCTTCCTTTCAGCCTGTAATGTTTCCTTGTCAGCTTCTATTCCTGCCACATCTGCGTCTACATAGTACTTGAAGATGTCAAATCCTCGGTTCTTATATCCCTCCGCCATATTGTTTACATAAGTTTTAAATGCTTCAGAGTTTATATATGTTTCAAATTCATCATGTACGCGTTGCGCAGTTGTTTTGAAGTCGATCAAATCAGCAAAGAAACCCAGAATTGTGTTAATGACTTGCAAAATCGTACTAACAAGATCTATGATTGGTGATAGGGGCGGGAAAACAAAGTCTAAAGCCACGCTTACTCCATCCAGAATAGCAGTTATCCCATCAACAGCAGCCATCACACCATAAATGACAGCTTTACCTACAACACCTTGCTTAGCAGCGTCACTTGCGGCGATTGCGTTCTTTGCCATAGACACAACACTCGTACCAACTGAAATCGCACCTCCAATAAAAGACCCGAAGCGCTTGATTTGCTTCAGTAACTTTACTCCGGCCGTGCCGGCTTTTTTCAAAATGTATTTTTCCGCTCTTTTTCGAACAAATTTTACGACATTTTGCATTCCATTGGCGAGACCAAAGCTTCCTTGCGCAACTCGAAGTCGACCATTTCTAATCATTTCATTATAATCACCCTCTGAAATGCAACCCTCGGATCTTAACTTGCGAGCTTTCTTTATCATATCGCTTCCAGCTTTAGTATCAACTCCTCCCTGAGCAATATCGAAAGCAGTACTCAACTTCTCAACACCGTTGCCAACCTTACCTAAGATCTTACCAGCTACCTTTTTTGACTTAATCCTTCCCTTCTGCTGTGCCAATTTCTTTTGACTATTGAAGTTCTGCTGAGACAATCTTTGTTCGTCACCGACACCCGGAAGACCTTTGATTTTGTCAAATGATTCTGACACAACCATGTCTTGGAGATTCTTCACGCCGGTTCTGTCAACTCGAAACTGTACTTCAGGTTGTATGTTAGATTTTACCATTTTGTCAAAGTTTTCTTGCCTGAGGACATCGACTGTAATTCCCTTCTTTAGTTTGTACTTTAACGCATCGTATTTGTAATTTAAGCTTTTTATCGTTCCTAGAGAGGCAAAATATAAAAATACGAGTACTAAATTAATGGGTTTCTGATTGAAAATAAGAGAACATTGTTAATGGACAATCAATATTAGCTGACAAAAGGCTTTTAAAAAAGAAATGTCTCCCAAAATGAGTACCCTTTCAACTGCGGAAAAAATTCTATTTCAGGAAAAATATAGACATAGCATAGCCATAGACATACTTTATTTAGTCAAGATGAAACCAATTTAATAGATAAAAATTAAAAATTAAGAGAAAAAGGCATCAAGAAAAAGAAATCTAGAGGTTATCCCTATTCAAAAACCCCGGGGGAGGGACTCCGCATATGAAAGGGTGGGGATACTCGTCGTCTCGCTTAGGGGTGTAAATTTCGGATCTTGGTCTCACTTAGGGTGTTCTGGGCAAAACGCCATCATATTTAGCCGTGAAGGTATCGTTTAGGGTTGCACGTGAAAAATATAAATATATGTATATTGTCTGTGTTTCAACATGGTCTCTTTTAGGGGTAAAAAAAAAAAGCTTGGGCCACGCCCAGATCGGTCTCCTTTAGGGGTTTAATTCAAAATTTCCGACGAGCATCCCCACCCCTTTCATATGTGGAGTCCCCCCTGGGTCAAAAACCTCCTTAAACGATAGTCTTCATGTGATTTCAAAAATAGGCACTGATGCTTGTCCTTGGGCATTATCTATTCCAGGAGACAAACACTGTTTCTCGTGAAAAAAACGAGGGCGGGTATTGTTATTGTTTTAGTAAGACACTCTACAGGATTCACAGAACCTACAATTTTGAGTATTTTTTTTGTTCATTCATTCTTTTAAAGCAAAAAAATAAACACTCCGTTTCATTTAACCGTTTCAAATATTTATAATAAACAAAAACTTTTCGTCATCGAAGCAATCATTTACGCATTTATTTTTTCAGACGAATCACGATGGGTCGATGCTTTTATATGAGACCAAGAGACTATAAAGGGGACAGAGAGGCCATCCCCCATATACACCCTATTCCATAGGTAATTCGTCTCAAGTTATTTTTAACACCACAGATCTCGAGGGGGATTAAACAACAGCCAATCACATAGCGCGAATGTGTTCCGCGTGGATGACCCACGCTGAGAGCCACGCGTCCTTCACGAAATGACGCAGAACAAAATGGGGGAAGACGCGGAGAGCGATTTTGCTATTCCTTTTGTCGACGAAAACGACTACAGCGAGATTTCTGCGAAAGCTGTGTCAGCGAAACCGAAATTAAAAAAGAATCGCCCTTCCTCTCTTGTATAGAGCTAACAGTAGAGCAGGGAAATCCTTAACACACTGAATATTCTCTCCGGATCATTTATAATTTACAGTTTGAAGAGACCAATTTCTGGTTTGATGTTTATTTTTTTCAGTCTTTATAGCGATTATTCCTACCCACCTACTTTGTCAACTGTAGGCGAACCCTCCTAAAGCTGAATTTCAAGGGACCATATTCAAGCTCAGAAAGAGAAATAAAATTTCGTCTTTGCTTATTTACGTCCTCCATAAAACACGAAATTAGGCATTTTCACGTCGTAGTCGTGCAAAAACGGGAAAGAAATGAACAAAAAAGTGTGTTGCACGTGCGAAGTTGTTTTTTTGCTAATTAAACCTATTGTTTTTTTGATGTTCTAGTTGTCGTCCGCGTCGTTGGACCTTAAACTCCCTAAATTGTACAAACGACCGGTTTCAATAACAGGGGTCTTTTTTGCATGAGCATGCGCGACTGCTGAACAAGCGATGTGCATGGAGGCTCACCACAGGGTTTGCCTTCATCAAAATGGCGCGTCTCAAAGCTATCATAGCGATTATTTTGCTCGTTGGTCTTGGCGAATGTGCTCGTGATTTAACAAAATGTGTAGTTTGCAAAAAAAAACTCTAACATGGTCTTTACAAAAGCGAAGTAGACAGGCTTTAACATACACGAGCTACTATCAAATTTCATCTCCCCACTTGACTTGGACAACCGCGCGCGTATATGTAGTGCCTGGAGGATTGCGCTGGTCTCATCAAAGTCTAAACAAAGTGCAGAAACGTTTGTTGATGCAAGTAAACACTTTCAATTTTCTTTGTTTTGAAATCGGAAAGGAAGAGAAATATTAAAAAAAAAAAAAAAAAGCAAATTTCAGCGAGTGGGTTCGAAGTGCGCGAAAGCCGATGTTCAGTTCAGCAGTGAATTAATATATGTTCTACAATTTTCCCAGCACTTTAAAGCTACAAAATTAAGAGCACACGAGACGTAGATTAGTCACCTGGTGAGATGTTGGTGGTAGTCACTCTGTATGTCTCGAACAATAAAAAAAATGAATATCAATGAGACACAGTCAAAACTGCATTCAATAGGACCGAAGTTAAAGTCCAATCTTGTGACCGATTTTGATGAAACAAACGGTTAGGTTTCCCAAGAAGTACAGTAAACATGTGATGCCGACCAAAAGTTAAAAATCATTAGAACATTTAAGTTCTGGCTAAAAGCAAATTCCTGTAAAAGATGCGTTACAATGTTAGTCCACGCAAAAAGAAGAAGTTCTACAATTTTCCTATAAACAAACTTTGTATCGCTAAAATACTTAAGGCAAAAACTTTCTATTCCAACTGAAAACGGCGTGGTAGTCGCCCGCTGATCGTTATTAATCCACTCCCGAAATATGGCTAAATCAGCTATTAACAAATAATTGACAGAAATCCTCTACGGCATCGAGAAACTGATTAACATCCGATGTATAGACAAACACTAAATAAAGAACATTTTGCTCATTAGCTACGCATCAGCAATGCATTCTATGCCAATCTTTGCGGTTCTTAAAGGGGAATCAAGACACGAGTCGAGCGCCAAACAACAACAAGCAGCCATGTTCGTGTCAGACACCCTTGAGAAACTTGCTCTTTCACCTCGTTCAGCCCAACAGTCTCCACTTTAAATCAACAGATCTTTACTTATTTTGTACAACGAAGGTCTTTCCTAAGTTCCTGCTACTATTTCAATCTCAAGCAAGCTTTCAAAGTGAACAATTTGGTTCCTATGACTATGCAGCACGGTCGCTGTCACTGGTCGCGTGCTCTTTGACAAGTCAGCGGTCGCGCATGCTCATGCAAAAAAGACCCCTGTTGGTTTCAATAGACCGGCGAAATTTCTCATTTTATTAAAGCACTGAGGTTACGACAACTTCGAGTTAAACTGATTTCACGGGTTGTCAAAGAGTCCAGCGATTCCTTTTTCCCAGGTGAGCGCCGACTCATTTCGCTTCAATATTCAGGAATGTTCTCGATCTTTTTAAGCTTTCATTGCCTCTCGCCCGACGTGTTTTGCACGGCGTTTGGTCATGCGAAACCTCCACGAAACATCCACGCCTCGCGCGAGGTAACTTTATCCCGATTCTAAAAATAACTCGAGACGAATTACCTATGGAATAGGGTGTATATGGGGGATGGCCTCTCTGTCCCCTTTATAGTCTCTTGATGAGACCTTATCGCCTGACTACAATATACCATGCTACGACCTTGGAAATAGGTGTCCATGGCTTCCATTCTCCATGCGTGCAGGTTGTGGCTAAATTGCAGAGTCGAGTAGTGTAATCATTGCATTCAAATGTTTATTAATTATATTCCTACCGTCCGTTAAATCCCCGATGTCTCCAGGAAGCTCAGCCATAAAACCTCCAAAGGTGGACCCTGCACCTGACATGTAATTACTGTATCTTATCAAGTCGTTCTCTTTCTTACTCTCTTCTCCAGTGATCACCTCCCCTTTAAGCCCTACATCCTTCACTGGACCCGATTTTTCTTCTTGAAATTCTGGTAGATCAGTTCCTTAAAATGTAGACAAAGAGAATTCTTAATTTATAAAACAAACCAAACTCAAATAAGTAATGATAACAGGACTGAGTGGAGTCCAATTCAGTCTGTAATCATACGAGTGATTAACAAAATCGGACGACCGCGTAGCGGGAGTCCGATTTGTTTAATCACGAGTATGATTACAGACCGAATTCGACGACACGAAGTTCTGTTACCAATTAATCATAACTTTAACAAAATTTGTGAAAAAAGGCTCTTTTTTAAATCAAAACACAAGAAATTCCAAGGGTTTTTTGCTAGCAGTGAAAAAAAAGCCATTTAAGCGCGCGCGTTATGTCGCGTACTATCCAATTACTTAGACATGACGCGTACTGTCCTATTAAACTGTCCTATTAAGGCTGAAAATCAGGACAGTTGATAGCCAATCAGATTTGAGAATTTTGTTATAGTTATGATTAGTAAGGATATCACGGATAAGAGGAAAGGGAAACAGGCAGCAGTGACGTTGCCTAGTGGTTAGGACTCTGGACTTGTAATCCGGACGTTCCAGGTTCAAATTCCCTCATCCTCGGAGACCCAGGGGCGGTCAGTCGGGCCGGGAGAAAAGGTGCGACAAAAGTTTTCAAGCACAGGTGGAAAAGCCCCTGGGTACCGACTCTCACCGGACCATTTCCAAACAGTCAAGAGAATGCTGGTTCCTGATTGGGCACAAAAAATGCTTTGTATTATTGTGCCCAATCGGCGAACAATTTCTCCTGAGTTCTTTTCGTGAGTTCGTACACAAACTGCTATTATCTCGCCACAGTTGCCCGGTTCGTTCACCAAGCTTTCCTAACCAGAAACAAAAGAACTATACCGATGTCGCAAAATGTTTCGGATACTATCAGCAGGAACAATTCAATTTGCACTGAGAAAATTCTGTTTCTGACGGATCACAATGTATCGTAAATAATAGGAAGTTTAAGATGAAGCGGCGACGAGAAAGTAAAAAAAGTAGTAGCTTGACAAGGCAAAACAACAATTTTGCGCGTGCATCAAGCGTTTTTGTACATTTCTTTGCCGTCACTGCACGACTACAACGTGAAAATGCCTAATTTCACGTTTTGTGAAGGACGTAAACAAGCAATGACAAAATTTTCTTTCTCTTTATGAACTTGGATATGGTTGATAGAAATTCAGCTCCAGAAGAGTTCGCTTGCATTTGACAAAGTAAGTGAGTTGGAATAATCACGATAGAGACTGAAAAAATGTGAGTTCACTCTTCATGCGACGTTTTCGTGGTTGTCAGCTGTCGTGGCATTATTTACGAAGGCGTGATCGATGCAAGCGTAAATGCCTGTTCTAAGCTCAAGCTTGTATTTTTGGAAAAGCGTCTTTAGTTTTCGTGTAGACAGTGGTTGTCTTTAGGCTAGGCTGTTAAGTAAGAATTATATAAGAGCTGCTAAGTTTTACTTAACCAAAAATGCCTGTGTGAAGGCCTAAGCAAAATCTCAAGTAACTTTACTTTGCATCTCATTAAAACCGACTTAGCGGACTTGCGGTTTCCAAGCTTTGTTGAGAAAGGCGAAGCATGTCATTCAATCTCAATTACGTTGCGTAGGAAAACCTGAAGTAGAAAAGACAGGTTTGGGTGAAGCTTTCTTTTACTTGAAGAATTTAAAATTTACTTGTCTTGAAATATTTCTTAGCTTATTTAGGCTCCAGTGTAAACACTACCAGTATTTTGAAATGTAGCGTTTATATCAAACTGAAAGATTCTTGACTGCGTGAGACTGCGTGCATTTCTTTGATGCATGAGCCAGACAAGCCGTGATCTAGTCAATAGCCGTCGTGTACGAACTCACGAAAAGAACTCAGGAGATGCTGTTCGCCGATTGGGCACAATAATACAAAGCATTTTTTGTGCCCAATCAGGAGCCAGCATTCGCTTGACCGTTTGGAAATGGTCCGGTGAGAGTCGGTACCCAGGGGCTTTTCCACCTGTGCTTGAAAACTTTTGTCGCACCTTTTCTCCCGGCCCGACTGACCGCCCCTGGGTCTCCGAGGATGAAATTCCCCCTGCCACTAGATGGATTCCCGAGTACAAGTCCTACAAGCTTTGTACATAGCCAACTGGTCAGCCTCCTGCCAATTCAGATTTTTGTCAAGTTTCTGTTTATTGCTAACATTTTTTCGTTTTATTTCTTAAGTGTCTACGATTGTGATTACATTTCACAGGATATATCTGTTTTAAAAAAGTAACAAACCAACAAACCTATAGTCATCATATTTTTTCTGCCGTTCAGAGCCTCATCAAACTCGGTCATTATTGTGCTGAAATCAGGATCGGTCTTTAACTTTTTCAAGCTCTCATAGAACAAATCATTCACTTCAGGTCCGCCACCAGCACTTTCCTCCCTCAATACGTCAATCATCTTTTGAACAAGGACTTTTGGGTCGAAAGCTCCTCTGTTATTTTTCAAGGAACCGGAGATGTCGCTAACCAGAGTGTTTGACAAACTGTTGAACCACTTGGCTTGCAATGATTTGGTGAACAAATCGTTATCATCTTCTTCATCATGTTTAGCAGAAATATTTTTGGTAGCCTCAATACACTGAAAGAAGTGGGAAAAGAAAGAGAAAAAAAGAAAGTGTTAACACTGTTCACCTAAGCCTTGAACACCTCCATATCTGTCCTTTGAAGGAAGCAGTCACTTTTTTCTTAAGGGATACCAGGGTTGGGAGTCACTCACGAGATTCGACAGATAGTTCCTGTGACATAAAAAAGGACGCCTCCCCCCCCCCCCAACCCCCTCATCAAAATTTCCTACCTTCCCATAGTAATTCCAATATTTCCGAACAACTTCCCCCCTCGGCTCCACCCGAAAATGATATAGGACAAATGAAACTTATAAGTGATGTGATGATAATGATATTTCAAGCGAAATGGGTAAATGATTGTATCCGTTGTCACACAAAGTGGAGTTAATTATAACCCATTTTGCAGAATAAAGCCAACTTTCTGATAGGGGGTTCCGGTAACATACTAGTTTTTCTAGAAAATTGGAAAATTTGGCGATATGTTTGAAAGTGATACTCACGAAACCGTTACATCCTAGCAAAATTTAGTAAAATTTTGAAAAAATCCGAACTCTAATTAAACTTTCTTACCATACGAGTAGCGTAGAAGCCGTACATAACCAAGTAATTTTCCTTTTATGATAATATTCAATATATAGTTGTTGTTCCTTTCTTTCTTACTTAACTTTTATTTTACTTTGTTTCATTTGTTGTTATAATGATTGTTTTGGTACTGAAATCTTCATGTCGAAGATAAAGTCAATAAAGTTGTATTATTGTTGCTAACAGCCTTTACAGTTCAGCCGGATTTCTGGTAAGTCATCGTCTTTGGGAGAAAGTTGACAAAGACTTGCTTGCTTGCTTAAGAAAATAAATGAATCGCTTTATGCAAAAATGGAAAAAATAGAAAAAAGAAAATGAAAACTCATTAAGCTCTTTCAGGCTTTCAAAGCCTGAAAGAGTTTAACCAGTTTTCATTTGCTGTGGCAAAAATGCGGATATGCGGATATGCAATAACTTTGTGAAGCACGGAACAAAGAGACAGTAAGTTGCGGCAACGCTATCGTCATACCACGCGAGTTTACTTCAAAGATCGTTAAATACTTTTACAACTAATTGCACCGTTGAAAGCAAATTGAAATAATCGGCAAGCTTATAGGCGATTACATGCTCCCATATTGCGTTTACCTGGTGTCATCATTGCTGCTAATGTTAAAACTTGATTGTTGTTGATTGAAAAAAACCAAAGAATAAAACAAGCTTGGCGTAAATATCATAAAGAAAGCAAAAAGGACGTTGAAAATGCATTTTAAAGTGTCTCTAAATACGACATCTTCCTTGTAGTAGTTAGTTTTGTTAGAACGTCTTAAGTAATCCAAAAGAAACGCGAGCAGTCAAGCTCAATAGAACAGACAAACTACCCGTAAAGTGTTTTACTGTTCCATGTCTGGTTTTTGCTTTGTACCTGTAAACAGTTATCTGCCCCTTTCTACTGATCCAATGTCCTACCGGAAAAGCCTTCTTTCCCCGAAAATTGGCTGCTATCTTGCAAGTTCGTCCCAATTGAAATACCATATACCGGCGGCCCTTGGGGGAAAGGCTAGCTTTCTCAGGGCATTACTTTCTTTCCACCTTACTTATCAAAATTTGGTTTTCAAAATCCAAAAATCCCTATCGTCCATAAAATTTGACCGAATTTGGCTAACCAGAACTTAGGTACTAAATCAATATTTAGTGGGGGGCGGGGCTGGAAGGTGGGGAAGTTAAAAATATCTAAGCAAATGTCAAAGCATTTATGGTCCTCAGTTGTCTACAGGACCGCCTACTTCTTTAATAGAACTGTATAACTCATTCTCTTGTGTCGTCCCGTTTCTTTTCTTTTTTGTTCATTTTTTGTTGGTGAGCGTTTAACTCTCACCGCTTTTCGATTACAAAATGGGTCTATAAGTTAAAAAAGTTTTCACTCTTTTTCCCCAGTTTCTGTCGTTTCATTAGAAAGAATCTTGTAGGTTGCTTCTAGTACCTTCTCGTATTTTACCATAATCTCTCTCGATTCTCTTCTTTACAAAATAATATGAAATCCGTAATATTACCACAGCGAATGTATCGTCACATCGCATGGCATTTCTGAAGAACATCTATTAAACGAGTTCCTTTCCGTTTGTTTCGTTTCTATTTCCCCTTCTTTGTGAAACATTTCCCAAGCAAGATAAGTGACCACAAATCCAGTCAAACGGATTTGTAAAATAGTTGTAAATCTGCCGGCCGGTTTACATGCTCCCGTGATAGTACTGAACCTGTGTTAAAATTGCCGCTAGCGGCAGAAACGTGATTAGCTAGCATGTGAAAGAAAAATTCGACGAGAAATACTTTTCCTATATAAAGTGTTTTTCATGTTAGCTGTTCTTAGATTATCGCAAAAGCAATTTGCCGGCTATGGTTGTGAATGTTTCGTGTGCTTAAATTGGGCTTCCCAATTTCACATACGATTCCCGTGAATTTCTGGTCACCGAGGCTCTAGTTTTTGTTTTTCAAAGCTGCCTTTCTTAGTCATGTCGGGTTCTCTGTGACTACAAAATATGGTGCAAAAATACATTTCCAGAGGTTTTTGTTAGTTTTTTTTTATTTTTCAATACGGTAAAGAATACGCTCGCATTCAAGACCTTCAAGAATTTTCATGTATACGGACCTTCCCGCCTGCAAATAATATCTGTATATAAAAGTGACAACCTCTGATAACATTATAGTAACAACTTAGTAAGACGATATTATAAACAATAAACAGAGACAAAACATAGAGTAACACAACAAGAAACGAAATGTGTCAAGTGATTAAAACAAGTGTCTGTAAAAAGGAGTCAATATTACTGTCAATTAAAATCCAATAATAAAAAAGAACTTACCGTAAGTATCACAAAGAAAGTAAATGTCCATGGAAATGTTTTCAAAAGTGTCGCTAAATGCGACATCTTCCCTGTTTAGTTCCGTTGGAACAAATGAAAGAATTCAAAGGAATCACTTATAGTAAAGCTCGATAATAAAGAGGAATTGATACGTGTAATCTCGCGTTATCAGGTGTTTTACTGTTCCATGTCTGATTTTTGTTTGGTATCTGTTAACAGTTATCTGCCTTTTTCTAGACTTTCAAAAAAGTCCTTCGTCGGATTTCATATGGCGACAAGAGGTCGACTTGCAGCAAGTCTAGCCTTTTTCTAATGTTCCGACTTCGACTGCGAAAACATATTCATTGCAAGACATTATTACGTTCCCACAATCTTGTCCTTAGGGTCTTTTTGTAGAAATTGGGAACATTTTTACTAGCTTTCTCGAGGTGTAACCTCCTCTCCACCTTAATAATGCCTTTATTTTACAGCAACATCAATTAAAAGGTGTTATCAATAGAGATGCTGATAAAAATTAAAACATCAAGAATCGCTCACACTTAAACATATTGTTTTTTTTTTTTCAAAATCCAGGAATTGACATCATGTGGCTGAAGCGAAATGGGTAAATGATTGTATCCGTTGTCACACAAAGTGGAGTTAATTATAACCCATTTTGCAGAATAAAGCCAACTTTCTGATAGGGGGTTCCGGTAACATACTAGTTTTTCTAAAAAAATTGGAAAATTTGGCGATATGTTTGACAGTGATACTCACAAAACCGTAACATCCTTGCAAAATTTAGTAAAATTTTGAAAAATTTTTCTCAAATTCTGTTGTCAAATGGCCAATCAAAATGCAACATCTTGCCGTTCTCTCTCAGGTTGACACTTTTTGAAATTCTCACGAGACTGAATAGTGAATAACATCTCCGAAGTTTTCTTAATGGTCGCCTGTCGTGTTTGTAGATAGAATATATCCCTCTTCAGAGTTCTTGATCTTTGCTACATAATCGGGAGTCCGGAGTTATGCTTCCTTCTGAAAACATGAGTTTTAAGAACTTTTGAAATGCTAATTTTGCATGCTTGCTGAACATTTAACTTCGGTCGAGCCGAATAGCAGCAACACGCAGGGAAATGGCAAGTAGCCATGGCCATTTGAAAATTGACGTAAGCCTGCTAGAAATGTGACTTTCCTATAGTTGCAAGGAAACCAAATTTTGGTCATTTATTTTGGTGACGACGGAATCACTTCAAGACGATAAAATCGCGTGTTTGAATCTTTTGATCAGTCGTTATCTTGCCTTCTGGTCATCAGGTTTCTTTTTAACAAAGTTTAACTGAATGAATACGTTTTTGTTTTCACTAAAATATTACAAATGTTCATTTGGAGTTAGTTAGAGTTTGTCATATGATGGTGAGGAGAGGTGGTTATAAGGCGGAGAGAAACTCGGGCCTCGAGAAAGCTGGCCTGGTCTCCAGAGGAACTGCCATCTTGGATTTGAATGGCTTGAAAAATGGGACGAGCTTGTGAAAAAGGAGCCATCTTTCAGTGCACAAACCTTCTCGCGTACGACAATGAAGCAGTTTAAAAAGGTAGATAACCGTTCACAGGTACCAAACAAAAACCAGACATGGAACAGTGAAACACCTGTTAAGCTGACGAAATAACGAGTAATTCCTCTCTTCTTTCGAACTTGACTATACGCGATTCCTTTGGATTGCTTGGTTTACTATACTGGTCTGGCCGGTCAGTCCGGAGTAATGATAAGCGACCTTAGAAAGATTGTTCTTGCTGACATGTTATTTCGTTCTTCCGTGGCAATATAATGAAGTTTAATGAGATTCTTTAAATTTCCTGTATTTCCTATATTTTTATACATCATGTCTATGTGCGATAAAAACGTCATAAATCTTAGTGCTTCTTATATTGAAAATATTCTAAATTGTTATAAATCCGAACTCTAATTAAACTTTCTTACCATACGAGTAGCGTAGAAGCCGTACATAACCAAGTAATTTTCCTTTTATGATAATATTCAATATGTAGTTGTTCTTCCTTTCTTTCTTACTTAACTTTTATTTTACTTTGTTTCTTTTGTTGTTATATTGATTGTTTTGGTACTGAAATCTTCATGTCGAAGATAAAGTCAATAAAGTTGTATTATTGTTGCTAACAGCCTTTACAGTTCAGCCGGATTTCTGGTAAGTCATCGTCTTTGGGAGAAAGTTGACAAAGACTTGCTTGCTCGCTTAAGAAAATAAATGAATCGCTTTATGCAAAAATAGAAAAAATAGAAAAAAGACAAAAAAGACAATGAAAACTCATTAAGCTCTTTCAGGCTTTCAAAGCCTGAAAGAGTTTAACCAGTTTTCATTTGCTGTGGCAAAAATGCGGATATGCGGATATGCAATAACTTTGTGAAGCACGGAACAAAGAGACAGTAAGTTGCGGCAACGCTATCGTCATACCACGCGAGATTACTTCAAGATCGTTAAATACTTTTAAAGCTAATTGCACCGTTTGAAAAGCAAATTGAAATAATCGGCAAGCTTATAGGCGATTACATGCTCCCATATTGCGTTTACCTGATGTCATCATTGCTGCTAATGTTAAAACTTGATTGTTGTTGATTGAAAAAAAACAGAGAATAAAACAAGCTTAGCGTAAATATCATAAAGAAAGCAAAAAGGACGTTGAAAATGCATTTTAAAGTGTCTCTAAATACGACATCTTCCTTGTAGTAATTAGTTTTCTTAGAAAGTCTTAAGTAATCCAAAAGAATCGCGTGCAGTCAAGCTCAATAGAACAGACAAACTACCCGTAAAGTGTTTTACTGTTCCATGTCTGGTTTTTGCTTTGTACCTGTAAACAGTTATCTGCCCCTTTCTACTGATCCGATGTCCTACCGGAAAAGCCTTCTTTCCCCAAAAATTGGGGGAAAGGCTAACTTTCTCAGGGCATTACTTTCTTTCCACCTTACTTATCAAAATTTGGTTTTCAAAATCCAAAAATCCCTATCGTCAATATAATTTGACCGAATTTGGCTAAGCAGAACTTAGGCACTAAATCAATATTTAGTGGGGGGCGGGGCTGGAAGGTGGGGAAGTTAAAAATATCTATGCAAATGTCAAAGCATTTATGGTCCTCAGTTGTCTACAGGACCGCCTACTTCTTTAATAGAACTGTATAACTCATTCTCTTGTGTCGTCCCGTTTCTTTTCTTTTTTGTTCATTTTCTGTTGGTGAGCGTTTAACTCTCACCGCTTTTCGATTACAAAATGGGTCTATAAGTTAAAAAAGTTTTCACTCTTTTTCCCCAATTTCTGTCGTTTCATTAGAAAGAATCTTGTAGGTTGCTTCTAGTACCTTCTCGTAACTTACCATAATCTCTCTCGATTCTCTTCTTTACAAAATGATATGAAATCCGTAATATTACCACAGCGAATGTATCGTCACATCGCATGGCATTTCTGAAGAACATCTATTAAACGAGTTCCTTTCCGTTTGTTTCGTTTCTATTTCCCCTTCTTTGTGAAACATTTCCCAAGCAAGATAAGTGACCACAAATCCAGTCAAACGGATTTGTAAAATAGTTGTAAATCTGCCGGCCGGTTTACATGCTCCCGTAATAGTACTGAACCTGTGTTAAAATTGCCGCTAGCGGCAGAAACGTGATTAGCTAGCATGTGAAAGAAAAATTCGACGAGAAATATTTTTCCTATAAAGTGTTTTTCATGTTAGCTGTTCTTAAATTATCGCAAAAGCAATTTGCCGGCTATGGTTGTGAATGTTTCGTGTGCTTAAATTGGGCTTCCCAATTTCACATACGATTCCCGTGAAATTCTGGTTACCGAGGCTCTAGTTTTTGTTTTTCAAAGCTGCCTTTCTTAGTCATGTCGGGTTCTCTGTGACTACACAATATGGTGCAAAAATACATTTCCAGAGGTTTTTGTTAGTTTTTTTTTATTTTTCAATACGGTAAAGAATACGCTCGCATTCAAGACCTTCAAGAATTTTCATGTATACGGACCTTCTCGCCTGCAAATAATATCTGTATATAAAAGTGACAACCTCTTATAACATTATAGTAACAACTTAGTAAGACGATATTATAAACAATAAACAGAGACAAAACAAGTGATTAAAACAAATGTCTGTAAAAAGGAGTCAATATTACTGTCAATTAAAATTCAATAATAAAAAAGAACTTACCGTAAGTATCACAAAGAAAGTAAATGTCCATTGAAATGTTTTTAAAAGTGTCGCTAAATGCGACATCTTCCCTGTTTAGTTCCGTCGGAACAAATGAAAGAATTCAAAAGAATCACTTATAGTAAAGCTCGATAAAAAAGAGGAATTTATACGTGTAATCTTGCGTTATCAGGTGTTTTACTGTTCCATGTCTGGTTTTTGTTTGGTACCTGTTAACAGTTATCTGCCTTCTTCTAGACTTTCAAAAAAGTCCTTCGTCGGATTTAATATGGCGACAAGAGGTCGACTTGTAGCAAGTCTAGCCTTTTTCTAATGTTCCGACTTCGACTGCGAAAACATATTCATTGCAAGACATTATTACGTTCCCACAATCTTGTCCTTAGGGTCTTTTTGTAGAAATTGGGAACATTTTTACAGCTTTCTCGAGGTGCAACCTCCTCTCCACCTTAGTAATGCCTTTATTTTACAGCAACATCAATTAAAAGGTGTTATCAATAGAGATGCTGATAAAAATTTAAAAATCAAGAATCGCTCACACTTAAACATATTGTTTTTTTTTTTTCAAAATCCAGGAATTGACATCATGTGGCTGAAGCGAAATGGGTAAATGATTGTATCCGTTGTCACACAAAGTGGAGTTAATTATAACCCATTTTGCAGAATAAAGCCAACTTTCTGATAGGGGGTTCCGGTAACATACTAGTTTTTCTAAAAAAATTGGAAAATTTGGCGATATGTTTGACAGTGATACTCACAAAACCGTAACATCCTTGCAAAATTTAGTAAAATTTTGAAAAATTTTTCTCAAATTCTGTTGTCAAATGGCCAATCAAAATGCAACATCTTGCCGTTCTCTCTCAGGTTGACACTTTTTGAAATTCTCACGAGACTGAATAGTGAATAACATCTCCGAAGTTTTCTTAATGGTCGCCTGTCGTGTTTGTAGATAGAATATATCCCTCTTCAGAGTTCTTGATCTTTGCTACATAATCGGGGGTCCGGAGTTATGCTTCCTTCTGAAAACATGAGTTTTAAGAACTTTTGAAATGCTAATTTTGCATGCTTGCTGAACATTTAACTTCGGTCGAGCCGAATAGCAGCAACACGCAGGGAAATGGCAAGTAGCCATGGCCATTTGAAAATTGACGTAAGCCTGCTAGAAATGTGACTTTCCTATAGTTGCAAGGAAACCAAATTTTGGTCATTTATTTTGGTGACGACGGAATCACTTCAAGACGATAAAATCGCGTGTTTGAATCTTTTGATCAGTCGTTATCTTGCCTTCTGGTCATCAGGTTTCTTTTTAACAAAGTTTAACTGAATGAATACGTTTTTGTTTTCACTAAAATATTACAAATATTCATTTGGAGTTAGTTAGAGTTTGTCATATGATGGTGAGGAGAGGTGGTTATAAGGCGGAGAGAAACTCGGGCCTCGAGAAAGCTGGCCTGGTCTCCAGAGGAACTGCCATCTTGGATTTGAATGGCTTGAAAAATGGGACGAGCTTGTGAAAAAGGAGCCATCTTTCAGTGCACAAACCTTCTCGCGTACAACAATGAAGCAGTGGAAAAAGGTAGATAACTGTTCACAGGTACCAAACAAAAACCAGACATGGAACAGTGAAACACCAGTTAAGCTGACGAAATAACGAGTAATTCCTCTCTTCTTTCGAACTTGACTATACGCGATTCCTTTGGATTGCTTGGTCTACTATACTGGTCTGGCCGGTCAGTCCGGAGTAATGATAAGCGACCTTAGAAAGATTGTTCTTGCTGACATGTTATTTCGTTCTTCCGTGGCAATATAATGAAGTTTAATGAGATTCTTTAAATTTCCTGTATTTCCTATATTTTTATATATCATGTCTATGTGCGATAAAAACGTCATAAATCTTAGTGCTTCTTATATTGAAAATATTCTAAATTGATATAAATCCGAACTCTAATTAAGAAAATAAATGAATCGCTTTATGCAAAAATAGAAAAAATAGAAAAAAGACAAAAAAGACAATGAAAACTCATTAAGCTCTTTCAGGCTTTCAAAGCCTGAAAGAGTTTAACCAGTTTTCATTTGCTGTGGCAAAATGCGGATATGCGGATATGCAATAACTTTGTGAAGCACGGAACAAAGACAGAGTAAGTTGCGGCAACGCTATCGTCATACCACGCGAGATTACTTCAAGATCGTTAAATACTTTTACAGCTAATTGCACCGTTTGAAAAGCAAATTGAAATAATCGGCAAGCTTATAGGCGATTACATGCTCCCATATTGCGTTTACCTGATGTCATCATTGCTGCTAATGTTAAAACTTGATTGTTGTTGATTGAAAAAAAACAGAGAATAAAACAAGCTTAGCGTAAATATCATAAAGAAAGCAAAAAGGACGTTGAAAATGCATTTTAAAGTGTCTCTAAATACGACATCTTCCTTGTAGTAATTAGTTTTCTTAGAAAGTCTTAAGTAATCCAAAAGAATCGCGTGCAGTCAAGCTCAATAGAACAGACAAACCACCCGTAAAGTGTTTTACTGTTCCATGTCTGGTTTTTGCTTTGTACCTGTAAACAGTTATCTGCCCCTTTCTACTGATCCAATGTCCTACCGGAAAAGCCTTCTTTCCCCAAAAATTGGGGGAAAGGCTAACTTTCTCAGGGCATTACTTCCTTTCCACCTTACTTATCAAAATTTGGTTTTCAAAATCCAAAAATCCCTATCGTCAATAAAATTTGACCGAATTTGGCTAACCAGAACTTAGGTACTAAATCAATATTTAGTGGGGGGCGGGGCTGGAAGGTGGGGAAGTTAAAAATATCTATGCAAATGTCAAAGCATTTATGGTCCTCAGTTGTCTCCAGGACCGCCTACTTCTTTAATAGAACTGTATAACTCATTCTCTTGTGTCGTCCCGTTTCTTTTCTTTTTTGTTCATTTTCTGTTGGTGAGCGTTTAACTCTCACCGCTTTTCGATTACAAAATGGGTCTATAAGTTAAAAAAGTTTTCACTCTTTTTCCCCAATTTCTGTCGTTTCATTAGAAAGAATCTTGTAGGTTGCTTCTAGTACCTTCTCGTAACTTACCATAATCTCTCTCGATTCTCTTCTTTACAAAATGATATGAAATCCGTAATATTACCACAGCGAATGTATCGTCACATCGCATGGCATTTCTGAAGAACATCTATTAAACGAGTTCCTTTCCGTTTGTTTCGTTTCTATTTCCCCTTCTTTGTGAAACATTTCCCAAGCAAGATAAGTGACCACAAATCCAGTCAAACGGATTTGTAAAATAGTTGTAAATCTGCCGGCCGGTTTACATGCTCCCGTAATAGTACTGAACCTGTGTTAAAATTGCCGCTAGCGGCAGAAACGTGATTAGCTAGCATGTGAAAGAAAAATTCGACGAGAAATACTTTTCCTATAAAGTGTTTTTCATGTTAGCTGTTCTTAAATTATCGCAAAAGCAATTTGCCGGCTATGGTTGTGAATGTTTCGTGTGCTTAAATTGGGCTTCCCAATTTCACATACGATTCCCGTGAAATTCTGGTTACCGAGGCTCTAGTTTTTGTTTTTCAAAGCTGCCTTTCTTAGTCATGTCGGGTTCTCTGTGACTACAAAATATGGTGCAAAAATACATTTTCAGAGGTTTTTGTTAGATTTTTTTAGTTTTCAATACGGTAAAGAATACGCTCGCATTCAAGACCTTCAAGAATTTTCATGTATACGGACCTTCTCGCCTGCAAATAATATCTGTATATAAAAGTGACAACCTCTGATAACATTATAGTAACAACTTAGTAAGACGATATTATAAACAATAAACAGAGACAAAACAAGTGATTAAAACAAGTGTCTGTAAAAAGGAGTCAATATTACTGTCAATTAAAATTCAATAATAAAAAAGAACTTACCGTAAGTATCACAAAGAAAGTAAATGTCCATGGAAATGTTTTTAAAAGTGTCGCTAAATGCGACATCTTCCCTGTTTAGTTCCGTCGGAACAAATGAAAGAATTCAAAAGAATCACTTATAGTAAAGCTCGATAAAAAAGAGGAATTTATACGTGTAATCTTGCGTTATCAGGTGTTTTACTGTTCCATGTCTGGTTTTTGTTTGGTACCTGTTAACAGTTATCTGCCTTTTTCTAGACTTTCAAAAAAGTCCTTCGTCGGATTTAATATGGCGACAAGAGGTCGACTTGTAGCAAGTCTAGCCTTTTTCTAATGTTCCGACTTCGACTGCGAAAACATATTCATTGCAAGACATTATTACGTTCCCACAATCTTGTCCTTAGGGTCTTTTTGTAGAAATTGGGAACATTTTTACAGCTTTCTCGAGGTGCAACCTCCTCTCCACCTTAGTAATGCCTTTATTTTACAGCAACATCAATTAAAAGGTGTTATCAATAGAGATGCTGATAAAAATTTAAAAATCAAGAATCGCTCACACTTAAACATATTGTTTTTTTTTTTTCAAAATCCAGGAATTGACATCATGTGGCTGAAGCGAAATGGGTAAATGATTGTATCCGTTGTCACACAAAGTGGAGTTAATTATAACCCATTTTGCAGAATAAAGCCAACTTTCTAATAGGGGGTTCTGGTAACATACCGTGACTACTTTTTCTAGAAAATTGGAAAATTTGGCGATATGTTTGACAGTGATACTCACAAAACCGTAACATCCTAGCAAAATTTAGTAAAACTTTGAAAAATTTTTCTCAAATTCTGTTGTCAAATGGCCAATCAAAATGCAACATCTTGCCGTTCTCTCTCAGGTTGACACTTTTTGAAATTCTCCCGAGACTGAATAGTGAATAACATCTCCGAAGTTTTCTTAATGGCCGCCTGTCGTGTTTGTAGAAAGAATATACCCCTCTTCAGAGTTCATAATCTTTGCTACATAATCGAGGGTCCGGAGTTATCCTTCCTTCTGAAAACATGAGTTTTAAGAACTTTTGAAATACTAATTTTGCATGCTAGCTGAACATTTAACTTCGGTCGAGCCGAATAGCAGCAACACGCAGGGAAATGGCAAGTAGCCATGGCCATTTGAAAATTGACGTAAACCTGCTAGAAATGTGACTTTCCTATAGTTGCAAGGAAACCAAATTTTGGTCATTATTTTGGTGACAACGGAATCACCTCAATACGTTAACATCGCGTGTTTGAATCTTTTGATCAGTCGTTATCTTGCCTTCTGGTCATCAGGTTTCTTTTTAACAAAGTTTAACTGAATGAATACGTTTTTGTTTTCACTAAAATATTACAAATATTCATTTGGAGTTAGTTAGAGTTTGTCATATGATGGTGAGGAGAGGTGGTTATAAGGCGGAGAGAAACTCGGGCCTCGAGAAAGCTGGCCTGGTCTCCAGAGGAACTGCCATCTTGGATTTGAATGGCTTGAAAAATGGGACGAGCTTGTGAAAAAGGAGCCATCTTTCAGTGCACAAACCTTCTCGCGTACAACAATGAAGCAGTGGAAAAAGGTAGATAACTGTTCACAGGTACCAAACAAAAACCAGACATGGAACAGTGAAACACCTGTTAAGCTGACGAAATAACGAGTAATTCCTCTCTTCTTTCGAACTTCACTATACGCGATTCCTTTGGATTGCTTGGTTTACTGTACTGGTCTGGCCGGTCAGTCCGGAGTAATGATAAGCGACCTTAGAAAGATTGTTCTTGCTGACATGTTAGTTCGTTCTTCCGTGGCAATATAATGAAATTTAATGAGATTCTTTAAATTTCCTGTATTTCCTATATTTTTATATATCATGTCTATGTGCGATAAAAACGTCATAAATCTTAGTGCTTCTTATATTGAAAATATTCTAAATTGTTATAAATCCGAACTCTAATTAAACTTTCTTACCATACGAGTAGCGTAGAAGCCGTACATAACCAAGTAATTTTCCTTTTATGATAATATTCAATGTATAGTTGTTCTTCCTTTCTTTCTTACTTAACTTTTATTTTACTTTGTTTCTTTTGTTGTTCAGTATTGATTGTTTTGGTACTGTAATCTTCATGTCGAAGATAAAGTCAATAAAGTTGTATTATTGTTGCTAACAGTCTTTACAGTACAGCCGGATTTCTGGTAAGTCATCGTCTTTGGGAGAAAGTTGATAAAGACTTGCTTGCTTGCTTAAGAAAATAAATGAATCGCTTTATGCAAAAATAGAAAAAAGACAAAAAAGACAATGAAAACTCATTAAGCTCTTTCAGGCTTTCAAAGCCTGAAAGAGTTTAACCAGTTTTCATTTGCTGTGGCAAAAATGCGGATATGCGGATATGCAATAACTTTGTGAAGCACGGAACAAAGAGAGAGTAAGTTGCGGCAACGCTATCGTCATACCACGCGAGTTTACTTCAAAGATCGTTAAATACTTTTACAGCTAATTGCACCGTTGAAAAGCAAATTGAAATAATCGGCAAGCTTATAGGCGATTACATGCTCCCATATTGCGTTTATCTGGTGTCATCATTGCTGCTAATGTTAAAACTTGATTGTTGTTGATTGAAAAAAAACAAAGAATAAAACAAGCTTAGCGTAAATATCATAAAGAAAGCAAAAAGTACGTTGAAAATGCATTTTAAAGTGTCTCTAAATACGACATCTTCCTTATAGTAATTAGTTTTCTTAGAACGTCTTAAGTAATCCAAAAGAATCGCATGCAGTCAAGCTCAATAGAACAGACAAACTACCCGTAAAGTGTTTTACTGTTCCATGTCTGGTTTTTGCTTTGTACCTGTAAACAGTTATCTGCCCCTTTCTACTGATCCGATGTCCTACCGGAAAAGCCTTCTTTCCCCGAAAATTGGGGGAAAGGCTAGCTTTCTCAGGGCATTACTTTCTTTCCACCTTACTTATCAAAATTTGGTTTTCAAAATCCAAAAATCCCTATCGTCAATATAATTTGACCGAATTTGGCTAACCAGAACTTAGGTACTAAATCAATATTTAGTGGGGGGCGGGGCTGGAAGGTGGGGAAGTTAAAAATATCTAAGCAAATGTCAAAGCATTTATGGTCCTCAGTTGTCTACAGGACCGCCTACTTCTTTAATAGAACTGTATAACTCATTCTCTTGTGTCGTCCCGTTTCTTTTCTTTTTTGTTCATTTTTTGTTGGTGAGCGTTTAACTCTCACAGCTTTTCGATTACAAAATGGGTCTATAAGTTAAAAAAGTTTTCACTCTTTTTCCCCAATTTCTGTCGTTTCATTAGAAAGAATCTTGTAGGTTGCTTCTAGTACCTTCTCGTAACTTACCATAATCTCTCTCGATTCTCTTCTTTACAAAATGATATGAAATCCGTAATATTACCACAGCGAATGTATCGTCACATCGCATGGCATTTCTGAAGAACATCTATTAAACGAGTTCCTTTCCGTTTGTTTCGTTTCTATTTCCCCTTCTTTGTGAAACATTTCCCAAGCAAGATAAGTGACCACAAATCCAGTCAAACGAATTTTTAAAATAGTTGTAAATCTGCCGGCCGGTTTACATGCTCCCGTAATAGTGCTGAACCCGTGTTAAAATTGCCGCTAGCGGCAGAAACGTGATTAGCTAGCATGTGAAAGAAAAATTCGACGAGAAATACTTTTCCTATAAAGTGTTTTTCATGTTAGCTGTTCTTAGATATTCGCAAAAGCTATGGTTGTGAATGTTTCGTGTGCTTAAATTGGGCTTCCCAATTTCACATACGATTCCCGTGTAATTCAGGTCACCGAGGCTCTATTTTTTGTTTTTCAAAGCTGCCTTTCTTAGTCATGTCGGGTTCTCTGTGACTACAAAATATGGTGCAAAAATACATTTTCAGAGGTTTTTGTTAGATTTTTTTATTTTTCAATACGGTAAAGAATACGCTCGCATTCAAGACCCTCAAGAATTTTCATGTATACGGACCTTCCCGCCTGCAAATAATATCTGTATATAAAAGTGACAACCTCTGATAACATTATAGTAACAACTTAGTAAGACGATATTATAAACAATAAACAGAGACAAAACATACAGTAACACAATAAGAAACGAAATGTGTCAAGTGATTAAAACAAGTGTCTGTAAAAAGGAGTCAATATTACTGTCAATTAAAATCCAATAATAAAAAAGAACTTACCGTAAGTATCACAAAGAAAGTAAATGTCCATGGAAATGTTTTCAAAAGTGTCGCTAAATGCGACATCTTCCCTGTTTAGTTCCGTCGGAACAAATGAAAGAATTCAAAAGAATCACTTATAGTAAAGCTCGATAAAAAAGAGGAATTTATACGTGTAATCTTGCGTTATCAGGTGTTTTACTGTTCCATGTCTGGTTTTTGTTTGGTACCTGTTAACAGTTATCTGCCTTTTTCTAGACTTTCATAAAAGTCCTTCGTCGGATTTAATATGGCGACAAGAGGTCGACTTGTAGCAAGTCTAGCCTTTTTCTAATGTTCCGACTTCGACTGCGAAAACATATTCATTGCAAGACATTATTACGTTCCCACAATCTTGTCCTTAGGGTCTTTTTGTAGAAATTGGGAACATTTTTACTAGCTTTCTCGAGGTGCAACCTCCTCTCCACCTTAGTAATGCCTTTATTTTACAGCAACATCAATTAAAAGGTGTTATCAATAGAGATGCTGATAAAAATTTAAAAATGGTTTTTTTTCAGAATCCAGGAATTAAAATCATGTGGCTGATTTGAGCAAATGTGTCAAAACAAGACGTGAAGAATAAGCCAAAATATAACCCAAACATTAAAGTAATTATGGCTTTCAGTTATGTTTAAAATGTAACTGAATTCTGAATGAAACTGAGCAATTGTAAAAAGCCTAAAAATACCCGAGGACCGCTTACTTCTTAACAGATAAATAAAAATGTTTTGTTTAAGTCAGTGCTTTTTCGTGGCGGTGTAACTCCTAACAGTAGGACCGTTGCAGGTTGGGTCGACGCAGCGGGCCTCAGAATGATTAAAGGATCTCTGTCAAGGTTGATATATCTTGTAAGGTTTAACTGAATTGTTCTTGTTTATAAAATACAATCCTTCTCAATCTTCCTTATTCCAAGTTGCCCTCTTTTGTTCTTATTTCATTGTCACCTTTTCGATGTGTTTCTACCTCGGTAAACTATTATTAAAGCCGGTTTACTTTGATTTAAGATGATTTTATACGCCTATGTTAACAAAGGTAACACCATTCACTGCCACTAAGACCCATTTAATCTCTAGAAGACACAAGTATTTTGCTGTACCGCAGCTGCAGGATTGCGCAAAATGATATTTTATTGATTTAAAATCTATTTTGAAGGCCATTAGTGAAAATAATTAGACCTGAAAGTAAATGATGGGTGCTGAACTATTCCATTTCGTTTGGTATACCTGAGTAGAGCTGTCTACTTCTTTGATCACCTAAGGTTGTGACGCAGAGAGGCTTCTCTATAAAAAGAATTACCGTTCTGTCCAGGAGCAACGTTCTCATTCTATAGACATATCCAAACTGTATATTCATATCCAAAAGTGTATGTATATTTTAACGTTAAAATATCGAAAGGGCCCGACGAAAAACTGTTATGATGTTATCAGTCAGTTATTTTTATAGCGGGGCTCCCGCGCGCGCGAAGCGCGCATGGGACAGAGCCCCATACTCATGGAATATGGTCAACCTCTTTTCGCTTGGTTGTCACGTGACTGACCGAGCGTACGTACGTACGTACATACGTACGTACGTACGTACGCGTCTACAGATTGTACGGGTAGGGTAGGGGAGACTATCAAAAGGAAGGGAGGGGTGTCTCAGGCGTGTGTTGGCAAGTCCTCATCTTTTTTATATGACATTCACAATATAGTCAATTGACAGCTGTCAAAACAGGATAGCCACTGACCAGTATCCCATGACCATAACGCGGGCTCATTTGTCAACTCATCGAGGTGACGTAATTTATTTGGAAGCTGTCCGCTGACCAGTTAATCGTTTTACTAGATCGCAAACAATATTCAATCTCATACTTTTTAGCATGGATATTATTATTAATATTTAGCTAGTTTGGGATCGGAGCACAGGAAATGTGATCAATTGACAGTTGTCAAAACAAGGTATCCGCTGACCAGTATCACTTGAGCGAATCGCGGGCTAAGGTGTCGACCCATCGAGGTCGAGTATTTTTTTGAAGTTATCCGCTGACAAGGTACTTGTTTTCAAATGATTGCAGGCTCAAGTTTAATTTTTTCTTAAATTCATATGAAATATGTTGTGTTTATGTGCCGCACAATTAAAATTTTGATTTCAAACTGACCTCGGACGCGAAAATTCAGCCAGCTGCTACAGGCAGGGAAGACAGTTGCTTTTGACTTTTCTCGCCATGTTCACGCGTTGGTCACGCTCTACGTCCAATTTTTATGCTCTGATTGGTCAAAATTTGACAGGTGAGTTCATGCGCAAAATTTATGCAGCATCTTGAATCTTGTTTACTTTGACAGCTGAAGCTGACAGAGTTTTGTGTCAACTTGTGATGTTTTTAACTTTCTTTTTCCACTGGATGTACAAAATGAAATTCAGATTCTATCAGGAGTCTTCTGTTATTCATGGCTAGTTTGTTTATTGGGTTTTTGGTTGAGTCAAAGTCGGAAATCCGATTTCGGATGGCATCGTTTTCGTTTTCACCTTGCTTAATGCGTAAGAGGGTTGCAAAGTCTGAAGCGATACTGGCCTTCCTTGATACCTTTCAGGAGCTGCATCTCGAGTGGTAAGCCTAAGTAATTATTGTATTTGATGTTTGTTTTTTATTCCTAATTTAATGAAGTCGAGCGTAGTTTATGCGGCTATTTTGTTTACGCTCGTTTGTAAGATTTGAGACAATGATCTGACCGCGTATCAGGTTTGTTATAAGCTTACAGATCTTTAAAAAGCCTTTAGACATTTTCTCACCGCAAATAGAAAGAAAACGTTTCAAGGAATATTTAGTTATAATTCTGACTGTAAAAGAAAGGTTTGAGCGATTTCCTTGCCTCGAGTTCGTCTTTGAAAAAAGCAAACACCGGGAAGCCGGCTTAAAACACAAAATTCAGCTTTAAGCTCGAAGACTCAGGATTTTTAGAGACACTTTAATACTTGTCTTCCTGAATGAAAATTGTCGTTTCTGTATATGTTTCTCCGAATTATATTTCTTTTATTAATTGTTAGTACTGTCTCTTGTAATTTTAATCGCTGTGTCGATTGTTTTCAGTCGTTCAGTGAACAACGCTTCCCGGAGTACTCAAAATGCCGCGCCGTTTTAAAATAAAAAATAAACATAAAAAATTCTTTATTATGTTGGAGCGTAACTCTGTTAATGTTCATTCAAACACTCGCCACTGCTAGCACTGCAAAAGTCAGAACCGGCTGGCCGTATAGATGATTTTGAAAACTTTTTTTAACGGTTTAGCTAAAGCCCACGCGTGCTGCGATCGTCCTGAATATTGAATGATAGCAATTTGTATCGCAATATTGTGAAATACTGCATTCTGTTGTGCGAGGTCTGTATGATAAAAACAGTGCCTCATAGTACTGTTTCACCTCAGATGTGATGTATAAATGATATAAAAGGTTGGTTTACAGTCGCACCCAGATTTGTTGGCAAGATTTTGTAAAGTAAACTTGTCGAACGCAAAAAATTCGGCCGGAATTTTTTTTCCAGGCCTAATTAATCTAAGGCGATCATGAGCCATTATGGCTCTTAATAAATGTGATCGAAGATGATTGCCAGTTTTTGGGTGTACTTATGAGGCTATCAACTCGATGTGAGATTTGGTTCACTCTTGGGCTGCTTGCAAATTATTTTTTGTAAAATCACTTAGCCTTTCCATGAAAAGTCACACGAATTTGCTCTAAAGTTAACTGAATTGTGGAATACAAGATTATTGTTTGATTTAAATTATAAATTTATTAATGGGAGCCTCGCTTTTAGCCCTGGCTAAATCTATATATTAAAAATTTGATATATCCAACAATATTCTTTGAGATCGAGGTGAATAGTGGCAAATAGTGGCCACTAATATTCACCGAGATTAAAAGGAATAATTGTTTTAGTATATACACATGAAGTGATCTCAACAAAACCAGAAAGGAAACCATTAAAAAGCGATTAGTCTGATTAACGGCTGAATTCATTTCGTAAGGAAGGGTTGTAGAGAAACCTGGGAATAAATTTAAAAACAATGGGGGAAGGGGCGAAAAGAAGGAAGACAGAGAGAAAACTCTCTAAGACTCTGCCTTTTTCCTCTTGCCCTCTCCCTCGTCGTTTTCTTATTTGACCTGTTTAGCATTTGCGCCGCGTTGTCTCTTACTTAACGAACCAAAAACGAAAAACACCCAAGAAAACTGCCCGCCACGCGCGGAAGCCGCGCAGGCTAGCCATTCTGAGGTTGCGCGACGTTGGGACTTGGTCGGTGTCTTGTCGAATGGTAGGTACGTGGTGTAAGCGTCATGTAGTGGTTTGACGTTAGTTAATATATAGTATGCCTATTTGTAGCACTATACTGCATAGCCCTACATTGCTCTACATAGTCGTACATAACCCTACATCGTCCTACATAGCCATACACAGCCCTACATAGCCCTACATAGCCCTTCAAAGCCATACACAGCCCTACATAACGATACATAGCCATACACATCCCTACATACCCATACATAGCCATACATAGGGTAATGTATGGCTATGTAGGGCTATGTAGGCTATGTATGCCTATGTAGGGCTGTGTATGGCTATGTAGGGCTATGTATGGCTAGGTATGTCTATGTAAGCTATGTAGGGCTATGTAGGGCTATGTATGGCTATGTATGGCTATGTATGGCTATGTAGGGCTATGTATGGCTATGTAGGGCTGTGTATGGCTATGTAGGGCTGTGTATGGCTATGTAGGGCTATGTATGGCTAGGTATGTCTATGTAAGCTATGTAGGGCTATGTAGGGCTGTGTATGTCTATGTATGGCTAAGTAGGGCTATGTAGGATTATGTACGTCTATGCTGGGCTGTATATATACATTGCTTCTAGTAACTAACGTCAAACCACTATATGATGCTTACACCACGTACTTGCCAGTCGAATTGTAGTATGGACCGTTCTTGGGACCCTATCGTTTTTCTTATCGGCTAGTGAGAAGTTTTAAAGGAAACTAAGTCAAAATTCGTCCCTTTAACAGTGTGATACAACACTGATCCAGTTTCCTTTGTAGCCACCTCGTCTCTTTTCTTGTGACATCCAAATGGCCCAATAGACCGAAATCGTTGACCACCCTCCCCAACTTCACTTTCAAAGCCCCTTGGAATTGTAACATCAGACTGAGATACTCAAGTGTACAAGCTGCGGGCGACTATAAAGCGTGCTTTGCGAGAGTGAAAAATAAACTTTGACGTGAATTTGGCTTTTTTACACACACATTTCAAGGAGCTCATCGGAGGCATTCTAGCTAATTTATCTTTTTTCTCACCCCATAGTTTCTTTTTCAAAGCTACATACTCGAGTATGATTTAAGACCTGGGCCCGGTTGCATAAAACGTCCGTAACAACTACGGGTACACGTAAGTGCACTCGTAACTTAAGTCAGTTGCATGAAATCACTTAAGTGGTCCACTTAGGGAATTCACTTAAGTGGTTGCACTTACGATTTTCGTAAGTGTTCACTTAAGTGTCGTTTATGCAACAGAAATTGCGGGTGTTGCATAAAACTTTTTTTACGGGAAAAATAGCACGTAAATTTACGGGACCTATGTAGGTCCCGTATCGTTACTGTTTTTACTAAATTTAACGAGATCTTTTGCTGAGAAGTGAAAAAAAGTATTTTTCTTCACGCAATTCGTTCTAATGCGCTTTGTTAACCTCTGATGTACACTTTTGTGAAAAAGAAGAAGAACCATCATTTTCAGTAGATATTGAAGAAAAATAACGTTTGCATGCAAATTTCATTTTTTGAGAGGCTTAAAAGTGTTCGAAACGACTTTTAACTTTCTTTACACTCACCGATGGTTAGCTTAAAAAAAAAAAGAGTGAATCATTAATAAAGTACTACATCAAGGTTACGTGTGCCCTTAAATGAGCCCGTAAGTTACCACGTAAAACAGAAACTTACGAAAGTGCTAAGTGTGTTCCATGCAACACCCGAAAGTGTACCCATAACGGATTCGTAAGTGACCTACTTAAGTGAGCACTTAAGTGCAGGTTTTATGCAACCGGGCCCTGGAGTGTAACAGGTTATCATTCGCTGTTCGTTTAGTCAATAGCCTGCGTAGCAGGTGTCGGTCTTGTTAGGGCGAAGCGGACACAGTTTCGAGGACACACACCCGCTAGGCATGTCCCGATTACGCTTGGCACTTTTTCGAATTTGAAGCACTATTTTAACTTTCCAGCAATCTTGAGCACTTTCTTGACTTTTGAGCAGAATTTGAGAATTTTTTCGCTTTTTGGGCAATATTTACCCCCCCTTTTTTTTTTTACAATTTTCCACATGTTTTATGCAATATTTGTCTTTAAAGTTGTTAAAACCATGAAGACATCTTAAAAGAACTGAGCAACCGACATTGTTCAGAAAATTCAAAAGACATAAGATGCGTTATATATATTTTGTAACGCTTTGTTAGTTTCACAAGGGTATGAATATTAGGTTGCATAATACTGTAAAAGTGTTTAAGGCATGTTCGTAAGGTGCGTCAAGGGACTAGTACACTATTTAAGGTTTTTTGAGGTATGCAAGAGCCATTTGAGGCATCTCTTTCAACCCTAAATTTTCTAATTTTATTTACTGTTGTAATTTTCCTTGAGTTTGTAAAACTGTAACGCTGTTTTTTGTAACGCTCTACGGCCGTTTCACCTATACGAGATATATTTCACGAGATGCTCGCTCCTATTCTGTGCTATGTGATAATTTAGATTAGTTACAAAATATTTTATAATCGTTTCAGTGTGATAAGAATATAAGTAACTTTAGCAAGCTGTTTGTGAACAAAGTAATGAAAAACCCAACTTACCAATTTTTTGTCTTTGCCTCTCAGTTGATGTTTGTTCTCTAAAAGCTGGAGGAAATCCTGCCGAACCCATTGATACCATTGCGCCGACGGCTGTTGGCTATGTATTGGCCGGCTTGATTGTCATTCTTATTATTACTTATATTGTAGGCCGCTGCAGAAGGCCAGGTTATCAGAAAATGTGATCATATTGTGAGCTGTGGTGCTAGGCTGTGTTTTGCTGACTACTCCAAAGGTTTTGACATGATTGACCACAGTGTGCTGATTGAGGAGCTAAGGAACATGCATGTGCACCCTGTTCTAGTTAACTGGATGATAGATTTTCTGTGTAACAGGGCTCAGGCTGTGAGGATTTAGAACATTATGTCTGAGTGGAAAACTCCCAAGGGCGGTATACCACAAGGCACCAAGTTAGGAGTCATTTTGTTTACAATCATGACAAATAATTTATTGCGCTCATGGAACCTTAGAATAAAGTTTGTTGACGATACCACAGCCCTTGGAATAATCCCTAGGAACAGTGCCAGTCTACTCAATTTTGTTACAAACGATATCTATGCTTTTTCTGAAGATCACAGAATGAAATTGAATCCTACTAAATGCAAGGAGATGCTAATTAGTTTTATGAGTAATCATAATTTTATTGTGAATCCTATTGTAATTGGTAGTAACACAATTGAGAGAGTCATGACATATAAGTTACTAGGCGTTTATGTAAGTAATGACCTGAAATGGAACCACCATGTACAGGTTATAGTGCAAAAGGGAAACAGGAGGCTTTACTCTTTAAGGGTCCTTAAGCAATGTGGTGCACCTCCAGCTTCACTGGCTAAGGTTTATACAACCATTGCTCGTCCTGTTCAAGAGAGGATAAAGGGGACAGTGAAGGCATCCCTCATACACACCCTATTCCATAGGTAATTCGTCTCGAGTTATTTTTAGAATCGGGATAAAGTTACCTTGCGCGCTGCGTGGATGTTTCGTGGAGGTTTCGCATGACTAAACGCCGTGCAAAACATGTCGGGCGAAAGGCAATGAAAGCGTAAAGAGATCGAGAGCATTCCTGAATATTGAAGCGAAATGAGTCGGCGCTCACCTGGGTAAAGGGAATCGCTGGACTCTTTGACAACCCGTGAAATCAGTTCAACTCCAAGTTGTCGTAACCTCAGTGCTTTAATAAAATGAGAAATTTGGCCGGTCTATTGAAACCGGTCGTTTGTTCAATAAAGCAAGTAGGGCGCCAAGTGTTATTTTTGTTGAATAATAAAATACTAATGAAAGAATATTAAACCAGAAATTGCTCTCTTTAAACTGTAAATTATAAATGATGCTGAGAGAATATTCAGTGTGTTAAGGATTCCCCTGCTGTACTGTTAGCTCTATACAAGACAGGAAGGGTGATTCTTTTTTAACTTCCATCTCGCTGACACAGCTTTAGCAGAAATCTCTCTGTAGTCGTTTTCGTCGACAAAACGAATAGCAATATCGCTCTCTGCGTCTTCCACCATTTTGTTCTGCGTCAATTCGTGAAGGACGCGTGGCTCTGAGCGTGGGTCATCCACGCGGAACACATTCGCACTATCTGATTGGCTGTTGTCTAATCCCCCTTGGGATCTGTGGTCATAAATATAACTCGAGACGAATTACCTATGGAATAAGGTGTGTATGGGGGATGCCTTCTCTGTCCCCTTTATCCTCTCTTGTCCTGTTCTAGAATATGCCCCCCCCCCCCCCTGTCTGGCAAAATATACCAGATTTTCTATCTTATAAGATTGAGAGCATTCAGAAAAGGGCTATGCGCATCATTTTTCCTTTAATGAATCACAAAGAGGCATTAAGAGTGCATCCACGATACCACCAGGCAGGGGCGGCACAAGCCATCTAACCGATTTCGATGAAACTTGGCCAGTTTGAAGGGGTCCACCCAAAACTTCTTCACGCTAAGTTTAAGAAAATTTGGTCGAAACCGGGGGGAGTTGACCACCCCCCTTGTTTTTTTTTTTTTAAATGACCAAAAAACACCTAAAAATTGGTCAACAGTATTAAAGCTCTACTGCTAAAAGAATTCTATCAAATCTTTTCATATTTTCAGTGAATGTTATCCTACCCAAAGACAATTTATTATAACTGTTTCGTTCTTCTACGACAAGTTCCTATGACACAAGTCATCTCAGCCAAGACCCCCCCTCTCACCCAATAGTGAAAACTGTTGAAATATCCAAAGTTTAGGCCAAAATATCTCCAATGCTGGAGCATGCTTCAGAAAACGGAGCATACCGTCTAGAAGACGGGACTTCATACTAAAAATATCTGCAAAAAAATCTTTGGGCACTCATTTAATTATTCCACAGGAAGACTACAAACACGTCGTCCACCACAGGGTACCAGTGTCAATTTTGTTTTCATTATAACGCGCAAATTCAATAATTATCGCACAGCAACGGACAGACAATGCCACAAAATTATTACACGCCATACACTTTAATGACATAGAACCATTTCTATCTAATTGCCCAAATAAAAAAGGGCCCACCACAGGGTACCCACGTCAATTTTTTTTTTTTCCCTTTCATTATAGTGCGCTAATTCGGTAATGATAACGTAGCAACAGACAGAAAATGCCTCAAAATGGTCACACACTATAAACTTTAATGAAATTGAGCCAATTCAAAAGCTTTAGTTTGTCCTAAGCCATGAAAATAAGAATCGGCGGCCTCATGATGACCTCTATTATTGTATAAGTGAACTTCGTGACGAAATTTACTCTTCGCTAAGTCAAACACCTGAGTCACAGAACACTATCAAAATTACATTGTCTGTATTTGAACTTTAGAATGATTGTATAATAAAATTTGCTTTTGTTCGTCTGGTAAAGGAATAGTACAATTGCTTGAAACTTGCACGCCACATTGCATCTTGATTTAGAAAACGTTATCCAAAGAATTCCCTTTTCTGAAAATAAATTGATTTGCTTGCGACTCAAGTCGGTTGCCTAATACGCCTGAAAAGGAGAAAAAAAGGAGAAAAGCGTTTGGCTGTTTACAACCAAACGCATCTTTTTTTCTAATCCCTGGAAATTACTTCCTGGCAAGCGCATACATCTTTGTAATTTGATAGCTTGATTCGATTTTCCATAATAACTACAAACAGGACAAACGTTCCCTTAAAAAATACAAATTGACGCGAAAGAATTGAGTTGTTTTGTTTTCTACTTTAAAAACAGAGTTTTTACATGTATAAAGGTTTGGCGATCGTAAATGTTGAATTTGGGCTTAGGATATGTAATAGACCTAACAGCCCAGTGTTGAGATTCACACGCTTTCTAAAAATAGACCGTTGATTGGAAAAAGCGTGCACGCGCATGGATATTTCAAAGTGTTCCTCACATGCGCCGATCGGTTAGAGGTATAGGATGTAGAGGTGAAAAGGTCTCTCGTTCAAAAACGATATCACAGTTTTCGTGCTCTTTTGCCGTATCAACTAGATACCCCGATCGTACACAGTTTTTTCCTTTGAATTCTTGCGTCAGTGATGTAAAGGCGCACTTGAGACGCTTTGTCGCGGACGTCGTCTGGATCCCAGGAGTCTCTTGGCGCAGCAGAGACGTCGGCAGAATGGCAGCCCACCCGTCAAATACAGCACCGCCTTTACTACCTTAATAATTTCCTCAGAATGGCTACTGAAGGAAGGGTCAGCCCGGTGAGGTCACAGTGCCAATGTGACGTTCTTACTATGTCATCCAGAACCCAACGCTACTACCGGAAAAAAGCGGAGCAGGCTATCGAAGACGTGCTTGAATCCATTGCCCCTGGCAACGCCTCCTGGCTCTACCAACAAGTCGTGCAACGGCGGATTCGTTTACAAGCGGTCGAGGGTATAGTCGAAGACACGCTGGTCTCCAGACTGGTGATTCTGTATGAGGAAGCCGCCTATTGGTACACGAGACAGCAGATCCTGTCGCTTTTCGTGAACGACTACTCGAAGAGCGAGCTATTGGCTTTGATTCCGGGTCTCTCAAAATGAAGAATCGACGAGGCAAGGAAGCACGCTTTCCAAACTAAGCCCGGGCAACCCATTGACCCACCAAGGATCACCAGATGCCGTTTGGATGCTGTAAAAGTTGACCACTTTATTGACTTCTTGTCTAGTCCATCAGTTCTTCAAGATGTGGCATATGGCACCAGAACTCTTAAACTGGAGAGTGGAGAGAGCTTAGAGATCCCGAACATGGTGCGCACAGTTATATCCTCCCACCTAGTGCTCATGTACCTGAACTTTTGTGTAGAGTCCAATTTTGAGCCTCTCGGACGCTCCACGCTCTTCAATATAATCAAGGTACGGATTATAAAACGTTCGTAAAAGACGAATTTTGATCAGGGTTAATTGTAGTTGTAGTAGTGGTGTAGTAGTAGTAATTGTTTGCATTTAGAAATTAGTTTGAAACCAAAGCATTTTGTTTCTCTTCAGGTTTGTGGGGCTTCACTAAAGAAATCGTTAGCCGGTCTTGATAACACTCAGACAGATGGGGTACAGGCGCTCGCCACTCTTGAAAACATCACTGATTAACTCAAACAAGCCGGTGAGATACAAACACCTTCCATTATTACTGTAGGTGCACGAGTTGTCACAACTTTTAATAAGCTGACGGAGTATCAATATTTATTATTGTGTGTATTTTTTCTATCACAGGACTGGATAGCACAATGGCCAATAACATTCTAATGTGACTCAAAGCAGGTCGGCAGTATCTGAAGACGGATTTCAAGATCCACACAGCCAGCGAATCTCCGTGCGCAGATCACTGCAGAGTGTTCGCCCTCAGTAGGACAGAGAAAGAGTACAACGGTCAGTGCCAACATCAGCATACCATAACCTGTGACCGGTGCGAAGACCTAAAGAAGGCTGTCTCAGATCTGCAACTAGCGTTGGATTCAGGTGAAGTACATCTAAGGTAAGAACATCTTTGTGACAGAAAAGCAGAGTTTAGCATTTATTGTCAACTAACAACCTAATCCCCAGGGCGCTTTATATGAGTTTCAGTTAAAAATTTTAAATTGCTTTGGGTGGTTCTAAACCTAATCAACATATGTTTTAAATGAAACGCAGTTTACGAAAAAAGTGAGAGAGTCATCATTATTGTTTGATAAAACGGCTCCAAAGAAAAATTTCTGACGCTATCCCGCCGTGATTTTGACAAGCTCTACTCTTTCCCTTTTTAGTCCTGATAAACGAGAGGAGTTACAGCATGATTTGAGCTGCGCTGCGCCGAGCATAGAAAATGGAAGTCGCACGTTCTCCGTTCAGTTCACCAGGATGCGGCCAAGAGCGAAATTGTTGATAGCCTGAAACCATCACGGGTTCTGCTAATAATAGACTAGGCGATGGAGTTTATTCCCACCAGCTTTCGCGAAACGCAGCGCGACTGGTTTGGAAAGAAGGGGAAGTCCTGGCATCTCTCGGTGGCCATCACTAAAGCAGAAGATGGAACAATTGAGGTAGAAATCATGTGCATACTCTTCTGTCTTTATCGCTCACTGACCACTATAAACTAGTTTCTCGTGAGCGCGGTCTTTGTTGCGCTAACCGATTGCAAAATTGGATAACTGATAAGAATGCCAGGCCGAGAAAAGACGCGAAAGATTAAATTCCTAATAGTGAATTTCAACATTTCATTGCTTTCGGCACTTACATAAAGATAAAACGTTGGCGACGCACGTAAGCGCGCGCAAAAGCGCATGGGACGGAGTACATTTTTAATCCAAATAAAAGGCCATAAACATTCTCGAAAAAAGCAGACCTTCCCGGGTGTTATCTCTGTTTCAAGTCAAAATGCGCAGGTTAATACTCCATTAGCTCTTGACTGTGACCAGGTACCTTGGCGCACTATTCATGGTAAAAAATGCTTTACTATTATGATTTTCAGACACGTACATATATCGACTTATTTGATGAATGCAATCAAAACTGGTTCAGCGTTGCCTCCATCATCGAAGATTCACTAACCACCATGAAGCGACAGAAACCTAGACTGAATGAAGCTTTCCTAAGATCTGACAACGCAGGCTGTTATCACTGCGCATTCCTTCTTCTCAGTCTTCCAAGCCTTGGATGGCGAATTGGTGTCCGCATAGCTCGTTATGACTTCAGTGAGGCCCAAGCTGGGAAAGACATATGTGACCGCCGAGCCGCCGCCTTGAAGAGCCACATTAGGCACTACATTAATGAAGGCAATGACGTCAAGACAGCAAGTGACATGAAAGCTACTATTGACTCGCATGGGGGCGTCAAAGGCTGCTACTCAGTGGTGTGCAAGGTTGACGAAAGGTCCCAAAACATGACCAAGCACTCGCTGAGTGGCATACAGTCTTTGAACAACTTCGTGTTCACTGAAAGTGGAGAGATGATCGCTTGGCGGGCCTACAATGTCGGACCCGGAAAGGTGTTTTCCGCGGCGTCGCTAGCGCGTCTCGGTACCCCTCAAGGCCCGACAAACTTACAAGTTCTCCAGGCATTCAATAGTCCTGACATACTGACTGGTGTCTTCCGTGCATCTTCCAGCACGCAAGAACAGCAGCCCGCAGCACCTCCAACGGACCCTATAGCCGTAGAACGGATTCAGCTTGAAGAAGAAGAGCGTGTGGCCTTTGGCTGCCCAGAGGAGAGTTGCATAAAAGTTTACGAAAGTCACAGCAGCCTTCAGCGTCACCTTGATGCCGGGAAACACCTTCTCGCGTTAGAGAGAGAGTCCACGTACGACGTGATAAAGAAAAAGTGGGCAGAGACCTGCAAGTAAATTTCTGGTAGCTACCTGGAAGCAGCTCAGCCGCCCACATCTGCATCCGCCTCAGTTTCCCATAGTCAGTCGGAAGACCCGCTGCCGACAGCTGACATGGGCTGGGCATTAAAAAAGACCAAGAAGTCTGTTCATTTCACCACTAAAGTGCGCCAATTTTTGCGTGAAGTCTTCCTTCAAGGAGAGGACACCGGGAATAAAGCAGCGGCTGAGGATGTAGCAGCACGAATGAGGTCCGTGCGAACCGCTGAGGGAACGAAGGTATTTACCAAAGACGAGTGGCTGACATCTACCCAGATCTCCGGATATTTCAGAAGAATGGCCGCATTAAACAGGAGTGGGGGTCTTCATAGAAGAGAGGAGGTGAGGCCAGCGCCAACAGAACTGGTACCCGAGGGAGGAGAAAGCGAAGATGAGGAGAAAGACCCATATGTGGCTGAAGCTCCCCTTATCAGAACACGGCTTCAAATAAGGAGGGAGCTAGAACTCTAACTTTACTTTCGATGAGAGTGTTTGTCTGTTTGATTATATCTATTTTGACTTTTGTCTTTGACAGTTCTTACAAAGGACAGTTCTTTAGGGCACAAGTCACAAAAACACGCAGTTGATTTTGTTTTCAGTATAGCAAGGTCTTTCTGATAAAGTTTTCTGCATTAAGATGCAATGTGGCGTGCAAGTTTCAAGCAAATGTATTATTCCTTTATTAGATGAACAAAAGTCAGTCTCATTATACGATCATTCTAACGTTCAAATACAGACAATGTAAGCATTTTGATTGAGTTCTGTGACTCTTGTGTTTCACTTAGCGATGAGTAAGTTCCGTCACGAAGTTCACTTATACAATAATAGAGGTCATCATTAAGCCGTCGATTGTCATTTTCATGGCTTAAGACAAACAAAAGCTTTTGAAATTGTTCAATTTTATTAAATTTTATAGTGTGTATCCATTTTGCTGCATTTTCTACCTGTTGCTATGTCTTTATTACCGAATTAGCGAGTAATGATGAAAAAAAAATGAAGTGGGTATGGTGGGCCAACTTTTTTTTTATTTTAGCTATTAGATAGAAATGGTTCTATTTCATCAAAGTGTATGGTGTTCAACCATTTTGTGGCATTATTCGTCTGTTGCTGAGCCATAATTACCGAAGTAGCGCGTTATAATGTAAAAAATTGACGCGGGTACCCTGTGGTGGACGACGTGTTTGCAGTCTTCCTGTGGAATAATTAAATGAGTGCCCAAAGATTTTTTTGCAGATAATGTTAGTATGAAGTCCCGCCTTCTAGACGGTATGCTTCGTTTTTGGAAGCATGCTCCGGCATTGGAGATGTTTTGGCCTAAACTTTGGATATTTCAACAATTTTCACTATTGGGTGAGAGGGGGGGGGGGTCTTGGCTGAGATGACTTGAGTCATAAGAACTTGTCGTAGAAAAACGAAACAGTTACATTAAATTGTCTTTGGGTAGGATAACATTCACTGAAAATATGAAAAGGTTTGGTAGAATTCTGTTAGCAGTAGAGCCTTATACTTTTGACCAATTTTTTGGTGTTTTTTGGTCATTTTTTTTTGAAAAAACAAGGGGGGTGGTCAACTCCCCCCGGTTTAGACCAAATTTCCTTAAACTTAGAGTGAAGTAGTTTTGGGCGGACCCCTTCAAACTGGCCAAGTTTCATCGAAATCGGTTTGATAGCTTGTGCCGCCCCTGCCTGGTCCTTTCGTGGATGCACTCTTAAATGCCCTTAATTTAACAACTGCAAGTGACAGACGCGCCCATCTATGCCAGGTTTATATTGATAGACTCCGGAATGAGAATCACCCCTTGCATTTTATGCTCCCCAAACAGGAGGAGGTTGTGCATAATTATAATCTTAGATCTGGCATCAGCCGCTCCACGCGTCCTGCCTGTAGGACCAAGCGCACGCAAGAGTTTGTCACGCATAAGTATACCCAGTGGCTTGTACAATTATATTTTCTAGTATTTATTGGATTTATTGTACTATATTTTAGTATTATATGTTTTGTAAATAGCTCTGTCATTCAGCCATTCTATATATTGCTGCAATGAGTCTTAATAAACAGTCAGTCAGTAATGCCTCTGTTTCAAAGTGAGGCTAAGTGCGAAGACATTGGTATGAAAATGATTTTTTTTATATTTTCATGCAAATAAAAGTCACTTTAACAGCAAAGCTTTTGCTTGTAGCCTCGTTTTGAAAGTGAGGATTTTTGGAACTCGGTTATGACCTTACACAAAATACGGCATGCATTTGCATGTTCATTTCTTGTTTAATTTGTTTTACATCATTTCGTCGATATTTGATTTATCCTTGTTATTTTTTTCGTCTTGTTTTCAGAAAATAAAAACGTTATATTCATATATTTAGAGGATTTTTTCCTGCTCCGTGAAAGAAAATCGCCCTTTTCCTTGTTTTCTTACTTATGAAACAGGCTAAAATCTAAATGTGGTTTTGTCAGCAACATCCAGGAGGGACATCACGCCAACTCTAAAACACTAAAAATAAACAAGATGATAATAAAATCTAAAACTACAGATAAAAACTAATATAAACTGCTAATAAAAGACGACCTAAAGGAGTTTACTTTTAATAATACAGAGAGATTGAGTGGTAACAGCTTCTATCGGGAGTTTGTTCCATTCAGTTATTGTCGAGGGAAAGAAAGAAAATCTAAAAATATCGTTGTGTCCTTTTTGTGGAATGTGTGCCGCTCTAAGTGATCTTTTTAATTTTAATTCACTAAATTCCGTGCCAGAGGGTTTTTTTCTGCTAGTTCGCGGCCAAACCGCGACAGCGAGGCGGAAGCGCTTTATCAAACCGTAAGCACGGTTATTTCATTCTAGATATTCCAAGAATTGACCTCTGGAGCCAGGGTACATTTTCGCAGGGTTTTCTTAAAAAAAAAAAAAATTTCTGCACGTCGAAAACGACTATTGAAAATAGAACAGCTTCTCTGTAGCAATAGGCTGCTTTCGGGTATATATGTTTTTTACCTAAATCGTTAATTTCTGATTTTGCCAGCGACTTAGTCTGCATGCCGAGGAGACCGAGAAGAAAACTATCCATCAAAAGCCAAAACAAGTTGCTTAACCTCTCTGACCGCTTTTGGTTCTTTTGGAAATTTTTCGCAAAAAAGCTTTCTCTGACTGAAGCTTAAAGGTGAGTCTCGGTTAAATCGAGTTCTTGGATTCTTTCAGAGTCGTACGAAAAACGACTTTCAATAAAAGATGACTATGCCTGAACGTTTCTTAATAACAAACTTTCCCACTGCAGATCTTGTGTTAAAATGCTCGTTGCTTAGGTCTAATTCATGGTCGCTTTTCACTGTTTGATCTGTGATAAAACCTTTCGGCTACTCTTTGTTTAAAGCCAGAAGTTGTAGAAGGAAAACCATCCAAAACATGGTTAAAATTGATTCAATTTTATTTCAAAAGATAACTGTTACCATGAAAACTGTTTCCTAACTAAGAGATGCTGGCGCCATTAAAACATCACTTGCATTTCCCAATTCATGTGTCCAATTTAAACTAAAGATTCGTTTTTTAATAAATGTTTTAACGACGTTTATCTCAGTCTCCTTTCAAACACCAATTGTTTATAAAACAAGGCACCAACACAAAAAATTTAGTCTTACATCGAAATATTCACAAAGAAACGATTTCAGTATGAGATGCATATTGCGCACCTTCTTTAGATTC